>NC_045478.1:84744893-85047923 GCF_009650955.1 Corvus moneduloides | reverse complement strand
GGTAAAGAGGCAAAGCCGGTTTAGTTCTCTCTTAGCTTGGCACAGAAGTGTTTAGGGAGGTGCCTGAAATCCTAGGAAAAAACAGAAATATTTCATGTCTACTCTAACCGCTGTCCAGGCATTAATGTAATTAATGTAATCAAAATCAGTATTTGAGTCTGATTTCTCAGTATTTTGGCAGGAGCAGGGAAAATCCATCTGCCCCAGGAGTGCTCTCTTGGCCAAGGAGTCTTCACAGAACAAGGTTCATTCTTCTTCAGCTATTCCAAAGGGAAAAGTTTAGTTTAGTGGACTCCATTATGGTCCAAACATCTTTGCATGTGACCATTGAAGCTGTAGGCAGTAGGTGTGGAGAAGTACACACTGAGTGCCTCTGGACCTGGATTTTGAAAAAACCAATCTATTAATAGCTTTCAGTAGGAAAAAGTTTCATCTCCTTCTGTCTTCCTTTCCATTTGTAATCTGGAGAAATGAATGCTCGCAGAGGGCTTCGCTTACCCACAGATTCAGAATGGACAGACTGACAGCCTGCGTATCATTATGATGTCTGATAATAATTCCTGCTACCTAGCATGTGGAAATAAAATGCTTCATACAACTTACAAAATTTCGACTGTGTGATAGATATAAGGTGGGGATTTTAATTTTTTTTTCCCCTCTTTTTAACACTGGTAGGTTCTCATTACTGGTCCTGCAGACACGCCGTACGCAAATGGTTGCTTTGAATTTGATGTATATTTCCCACAAGACTATCCTAATTCCCCTCCACTTGTGAATCTGGAAACAACTGGAGGCCACAGCGTGAGATTTAATCCAAACCTCTACAATGATGGCAAGGTAGGTCAGCTGGGATCCTGTGTAAGATGTAACAAGGAAGTGAAACAGATGAAAGTTTTTTCCTCTTGTGATTGAATTATGGATCAGCCACTCCCTCATGTACAGGAAGAAGCTCTTTGGTTAATACTGGTCTTCAGATTGAAATGAAGAGGGATTTGCCAGTTTCAAGTGGGAATTACCCTCTTTCTAAATAGTCTTGGAGATTTTTGAAGATCCAGCCTTTATGAGCTGGATTGGACCAAAAAAGCAAGTACTTTTGACTGAGAAAAATGTTCTTTTCCACCACTTTTTTGATAAATGAACCAGTCAGAAGTCTGTTTTGGCTAGCTGAAATACCCTTTCCATGAACAAAGTATGTTTTTCCTATCAGCTGCAGCTGAAGGTTTGCTGAGTGCTTTATCTCCATTTTTCTTTGTCTAGTTTTAAGTCTTGGAAAATACTTGCCTCTAAGTTTCTTCTGTTTATTTTGTCTCTTTGTTTTCCCTGTCTTGGATTGTTCCATTTCACAATAAGATTTAAGAACACCATAAACTTCCCTAAAGTTTGGATCAGTCACAAAAGTTAAGGAATAATTCCAATTTCTTGATAGTCTGTGTGACAGAAACCACCTTTTACATGCTTAAGCAGAATGACTGTCTTTAAAACCCACAACTACAAGTTTTATAACAGTATTTAAAGCAGAAAGTAGAGAATCAGACAGTATTCTTTTTTTTTTTTTTTTTTTTTTTTTTTTTTTTTTTTTTGGAGCCACTAGAATCCATAGGTTTCCCATGAGGAAAAGTAGTCTGCCTTGTCTTGTTTGTTTATTAACATGCTGTTCTTGCTTATCCACATCATTTTTATCTGTTTTCCTTTCAAAGTAGTTTCATAGTCTTAAGCTGTGCCAGGGGAGTTTTAGGTTGCGCATTAGGAAGAATTTTTCCACAGAAAGGATGATTAGACATGGGAATGGGCTGCTCAGGAAGTTGGTGGAGGTGTTTAAAGGAAAGACTGGACCTGGCACTCAGTGCCATGGTCTGGTTGCCATGGTGGTGTTCGGTCACAGGTTGGACTCGATCTCTGAGGTCTTTTCCAACCTCATTGGTTCTGTGATAGGAAACAACTTCATCTTTTAGAATGCTGCTGTAAAAAAGTTTGTCAAAAAATGAATGTAATGTCAACATTCTGTTCTATCCAAACAGAACAATTTTGTCGTAATAGTTGTCTGTGGTATTAATAATGTCACCTTTTCAGGTGTGCTTAAGCATACTTAACACATGGCATGGGAGGCCAGAAGAGAAATGGAATCCCCAAACATCAAGTTTTTTGCAGGTGAGCAATTTCTTCTTTCTCTTCAAATGTCATTTAGGAGTAGTGAGTTGTCTCTTGTTCCTAAGGATTCCTTTTCTAGAACATTTAAACCAGAATTATCTTCTTCAAATAAGGATAAATAAGACAAAAGTCCAGAAAACGTCCTTGGAGCTCTAGAAAAGGAGCACTGCTGAGGAGACAGGTTCTTCAAAGTG
Organism: Corvus moneduloides; assembly: GCF_009650955.1. NCBI lineage: Eukaryota > Metazoa > Chordata > Aves > Passeriformes > Corvidae > Corvus > Corvus moneduloides. The sequence continues at coordinate 85,045,581 of NC_045478.1, read as the reverse complement.
CTCTCTCCAATGAGTATTTCTGTTGGACTGGTCTTGAAGAGTGGCTGTTCATGTGTGCAGCTCATTCCTGCACCAACTCTGCTCAGATGATTTCAAATAGTTTCTTCTATTTTTAAATAGAAAAAAAAAAGGGGGGGACTGGGAGATGACATCATCTCATGGAATTATCACAAGCTTTTTATGGTGAAGACAAAAGAGGCTCCACATTGTGAGAGATGAGTAAGTGAAGTATATTAGTGCAAACTGTAACCTTCCTCCTCCTAAGTGTACGGGTGAGCTGAATAGAGGAATAAAGATGAAGGGAAGGAAGGTGTAGGTATGCTGTATTCAATAACAATTAGTGTTACATTAGAGCAGAATTTATTAGGGCATACAGTCCTTACAATTTTCAGCTTTATTTTGCAGACATGCACTGACTCATAAGCAAAGACATTAAGTAAAAGTAAAGCCTGTAATGGCTTCTTTCCTATGGCAGTTACTGAATTTATTCCGAGTTTGGAGTAATTATTATGTAGCACAAGGTGCAATTTCTATTCCAAATCCTAGAAGACTGCACTGCTTCAGCATAATACAATTACTGCCTTCAGCTGAACCGATTTCAGCTTGTTCAGGATTTGGCCTTGGAGAGCAGATTTATCAGTCTCCTAGAAGTTCAAGAATGGTCTATTCCAGTGTGTGGAAGTCAGGCAAGAGAGGCAGAGGGCCAGCATAGGTGAACAAGAACTCTTGCCTAAGCTCAGCTGCAAAAAGAAGCAAGAGAAGGTGGAAAGAGGGGATGGGCTATTAGTGTGAAATAAAAGGACGTTGACCAAACATTCAGGAGAGAAATTAGGGAAGCTAAAGCTCAGATGGCATTGAAGACATTGAGGGTTATAAAGACAAACATGAAAAGCTTTTCCTAACTCTGCTGGCAGCAAGAGAGCACATTTTCCTTAGGCTTTCCAGCTGCTCAGTGGGGCAGGAAACCTATTGACAAGGGCATGGAAAAGGCAGAGGTCATCTCTGCCTCACTCTTAGGGGTAAGGTTTGCCTGAGCCGTCATTAGGGAGGTCTGTGAGAATGAGGAATCACCCACAGTAGAGGAAACAGTGTTGAAGCTTCTTGGACCCACATGTTGATGGCTCCCTCAGACCCCATGAATCCAGGGGAGCTGAGGGAGCCAACTGATATCACTGCAAAGCCATTAGCTCTCATCTTTGAAAGGCAGAACAATCAAGGGAGCTTCCTGGCAAATCTCACACTCAGCTTCAAGATCAGCAAGAGAGAGGATCACATTGGGATAGGTATCCAAGACTTCTTCACTGAGTGCAACTCTCCCAGGATCCAACTTCTTAATCAAGAGATGAACTGCAGTTTTGGACTTCAACTGTAAAACCAGTGTAGCAAGTTGCAAGTATTTAGGAAGTCTTATTTTCACTAAAATCCTTTTTCTTACATTAAAACGTTCGATTTGATTGTTAGAAATCACATGCAGTGTAGAAGTTTATAATTTAAAACTTTTTTTTAGTGTTTCATTTTAAGAATAGTAAGAAAACTATTGGAAAAAGTCCCATCCCATCATATTGGGAGAAAAATACAACTATTAAATGGAAAACAGCTGTATGACTAAATAAATTGCTTGGAAAGAATTAAGCGCTACATGCTTTTTCTGGCTCAGGATTGAACTATTGTCAGACCACCCAAAATACTTCAGAAATTAATTTTTATTGCCCAGCGAAACTGGAAGATCAGTTTACAGTTTCTCATTCATTACAATTGTAATTCAAAGTATCAACTGCTTATTCAGGCCCAGGAAGTACAATGCTGCAGTGTCAAATTTCTCTACCATAGCTACTTAAAAAAAAAGATAGATATGTAAAATAAAAAATTTTTAAAAAGCAGAAGCCAGTTCTTCCAGACACATGTAAAAGCCACAGAGATCGCCAAAACACCTTTCACACCCAAAGCCTTGGCCCTGAAGTCACTCTACTGTGACTTAGCACATCTGCATTAATATTCTGCCTTTTTTGGTATCTAAGTGTCCGTTTGCTCGATGGAACCTCATTTGTGAGGCACGTTCCATATATTTTAATGCATTTACCTACATTTTAAGGTTTAACACTAAATAACCGTGGCTGCTTCTAGTTGAGTGCAGGGCAGGTACAGGAGCCTGTGATGGTGCACACAGTACCAGCAGCTGCCTGGAGCACTGCCTGAGAAACAGAAAACCTTGTTTAATTTTCCTTCTCAGCCCAACAAGGGATGCTGGTTCACATCTCCCACTGCACAGCTACGTGTCCAATCCATCAGGATAAAGACTTGGCTGCCCTAGACTGCAGCTGTAATGGAAGCACAGCTACTACATGAGGACAAAGTGCCACGGCACCTAAAGGAGTGAGGGTGTGTTCCTGTGAGGTGCTGCTGGGACTGAAGGTAACCTGTGTCATTCAGCTGGCTCTTGGACTGCTGCTTTGATACAAGTTACTGATCCGGCGTTGTGTCTGTCTGGACACATCACGGAGAATATGGGAAGCTGAAACACTCCTGTGCTGGCTTTGCTGCAGGAGAAACTCCAGGAGAATGTCACTCTTGAGCACAGAGCACAGCTGTGGTTGTCAGGGCAGTGCCTGTGGAAGAGTCAGAGTTTGAATGGCTGCTGACGTGGCATCTGTCGGATGTAAGTTGTACATTCTCCATCCACCAAGAAAAAGGAGGTGTCTTCCATATACAAATTCACAAACTGGGTTGCTAAATTAGGGAATGTTTTAAAGCTCTACGTTGTACCTAGACTGGGAGGAGAGTCAGTTCCAGAAACAGCTGCCCTGACATGTGGGTATCTTACACCTAAGTATGCCCAGTGCTGGAAATGCCATTCCTATGTCTGTAACGAATCATCAGCTTTTCACTAATTGAGGAAATGTAAGTGTTCAAATAACCTTTGTTGAATTCTTTACAGTTCTGGAAGTTTGTGTCACAGAACTGTAATCCCTAAAATTTTTGCTGGTGCATTTGGTCCTAAGTACATATGAAAAACTTCTTACATAAAGAAGAAACTGGTTTCTTCACTTAGTAAAAAAAAACCAAGTTGACAGGGACAAACATTTTAATACTGGAAAAACTAGCAAGCCATCAAATCATGAATATGCTTTACATCTACATTTGGATACCTAAGAGCCCTATGTATCTATTTAATTCTTTGGGTTTTATTAGGAATAGCTGAGTATATAGTTAAATGCTCTGAATTTATGTAAGCATCTCTTCCCACATGTGCTGGATAGTAAAATTGAAAGGAGGAAAATTGTTATTTCCTAATTACTGAATAGTTGGTGCTTTGTTGATACAGTACTGAAAACACTTTTTCCCTTAAGAGAAATACTGAGATTTTGTTTTATTGGCATATGACACAGTATTGTTTGCAAAATCTGAAACGAAAGGGCTAAGAACATTAATTTGAAAGAAAAAATGAGAGACAATGTAGATCAGTATTAATTTCAGTGGTTCACCTGGCTTTTCACCTCCTTTGTTTTCCATCTAGTTCAGAACTAGAAGAATTAGTAAGCTCTTCCACAGGGAAAAGATCAGAATTGTTGACTAAGAACTTGACGCTTTCTTTCACAAAAGGGTGCAATCAGACATTTCTTCCTTTAAATACTTCCTTTTACTTACATCTGTATGTTTGTTTTGCAGGGTTTTAATTTACATTTGTCATTTTCTCAGTGTTTGAGCTAAATCCGCAGCCACAGGAGTCGGTGGTTTTTATGTGTAGTGACAGTTTAGGTTGGAAAGCGTGGACGTTCCCTACTTGCACGTAGCCTGTGTCACAAATGAGAGTACTTTGCTATGGAAGTGGTTTTGCTTGTAAGGTGAGCAGAGCTGTGTAAATTTGTAAGAATACTTCAGTAGCACAATTTTAATACTTGGTTTCTTCTCTTAACAGGTGTTAGTGTCTGTCCAGTCCCTAATACTGGTGGCAGAACCATATTTCAATGAACCAGGTTACGAACGATCACGAGGTACTCCGAGTGGTACCCAGAGCTCCAGAGAATATGATGGAAATATCCGACAGGCAACAGTCAAGTGGGCAATGCTTGAACAAATGCGAAATCCATCACCCTGTTTTAAGGAGGTAGGTTTTGTGAAAGGCAATTATTTCTCTTTTTGAGCTTTAAGAATAATGCAAATATTTGGTACGATCATGCATGAGATGTCTATTTTAACCTGGGGCAACTGACTCAAGAGACTGCAGTGAATAAGGACGCACCAAACTTCACAGATTCTTTTCTGGGAAACAGGAATGCGTGCAAAATGGGACTGACCTGAATGGGATATTGGTGCACAGTTGGATAAAACATGGTTCCATCAACTCAGCTCACTCTTACTACTGAGCAGTACCTTCTACATTGCCTGTAACACCTGCTGATCAGCCCTTAAAAGGGGCACTCTGTGCTCTGTACTCTGCATAAATAACAGGCAGTATTTTTCCAAGGATCATGAATTTGAAGCAAATACTAAGAAACACTTCAGATACACCAAGACAATGCAAATTGGAAAAATACCTTAAAAGAAATTTCACAAAGCATCTGCACTAGAAACCTGTGCCTTTGGAAACAACTGTCTTGATGCTGCTAAAGCAATGCTAACCTTCATGCATTCGTGCTGTCTTAAAAAAAATTACTGTAATAAATCAAATTGCTTAATTTGTTTACATTCCTGGAAATAGACTAAAACTCACCTGGAGCATCATAGAAGAATTTAGTTATTAGGGACTTCTCTCAGTGTCTGTAGTCCAATTCCTTTCCCAAAGCAGATGAGTTAGATCTCAGGGACTTGGACATACACAGCAAAGAGTTCAAGGAAAAAAGAGCTGAAAAAACACTAAGAGAATCTGTATGAATATTAATGCAAAATGTTTGGTCAAACCTGAGTCATCTCACAGTATTACCAGTGAGTATTTCCAGAAAAACACATTTTGCTCTGAACTACTACAGATGTTGCCAGTGTTGAAGTGTGGAACCATCTGGCAGTATCACCTATGCTTTCCATTGTCTGCATAATAAAATGTTGAAAAAGCCTAATTATTTTAGGATTATGCACATTGCTAGGTGTGGCATCTGAGATGTTGGTCTCCCATCCCTTCCTTGATGTCATAAAAAACACCCTTTGGAATACAAAACCTTTTTTCATTAAAATTACTGTGTCTTGTGGAATAGGAAGATACTGACACTTCATCTGCACTACAAGTGTTAGATATTTTTATCCACATGCAGGTGAAAAAGGATGTGCAGTGTAAGTAGGGGTGTTGAATTAATGAAATAAAACCTGGTGGTGGTTCAGAATTACCTCTTAAGTGTTCTACTCAATAAGTTAGAAGACCATGATAATGATAATATCCGGGCACATAATCCAATAACCTCTGCTAATAGGTCTTTTTCTTCTAGCTAATGTAATGGTTTCACTTTGGCAAAAGGCATTCTCAAATTGCAGTAAGATTAAATTAATTGAATATATAAGAAGCAGTGGACTCCCTGACAGTAGTGCTCCATGTTTCTTCTCACATGTACAGAAATGAAGGATATGCAATATTACTCCATTTGGTAACTGAACCCCAGGTTATTGTTACTGCACTTTCCTTCCAGAGTCTCAGCAATCATGTGCTTACTCTGCAGCTCAGCTTTCATACTGTATGAAGAAGGTATGAAGAAGGCAGCTTTGGAACAATGATTCCATCTGCTGCCCCATCCTAATGGAAATGCATCTCTCAGATTATTTGAGCACTTTTTTGGGAGATTCACTTTTTATTAAGACCTCTAGGTTTTTTGTAGGGTCATCTTAGAAACCTTAACAGAGATGACCAATTCAGTAACATAAATGCAAAGTCATCCTGAAGACTGAGGTCTAAGAATGGAGATGCTGAGATCTGTTGTCTTCAAAAATCTGAGCTGTCTTGTCTTTTTGTCTTAAATGACAGGTAGGCTCAGGAGACCTAACTGCCAGTCTTTGGGAGTTTTTCCAAGCTCCATTATGGATTTAAGGAATGTATCCAGAATTGAAGTCAATTACACTTTCAATATGCAGTTTCTCTTTAGACAGATAGCTATTTTCTCTAACCTCCAGAGGGAAAAATTATTTTTCCTATTATGTTGCAATATGGCCAAGAACTCTCAGTGCTCAATAAAATTTCTTTGGTTTTATTGTTTCTTTCACCATTCAGAGTTCTAGAAAACTGTTTAAGACAAAGCCAGTACCAAGTAGAGTTTCACAACTTCGTATGAGTGTTGATCGGTTGGATTTTTTAAACTCAAATATGTACTTCAATACCAAAATTACTCCCATCCAAACAGTGGGCAGTTCAGCTACTATGGCCTCAGAATTCCAGTGTTCCCAAAGGTGCTGCCTCTGCTTAGAGCAAAGTGGTTGCATCCCTTCTGAAGCAGCTGCTATGATCCTTCTCTCTGCAGAGGCGCGTAACGTTCCTGTGCTCATGCTGCTGACAGTGTTTCTGCTCATCTGTTTTCTGTTCAGGCAGCCCATGGTCAGTGGCAGGGGAGGATGTGGTGCTTCTGCTTACGCTGTGCTTCTCTAGCAAAACAGGGCAGTGACAGAAACAATGAAAGCCTCAGCACTGCATCTGTGCAGCTCTGCTCCTGTGTGAACGTCCGCATGTTGTGCCTGCGTAGGACGTTCAGCTTTGAACTGCAGAATGTGAGCAGCATTCTGCTCTCCCTTTTGCTTTTGCTCTCTGTGTTTCTGGCACTCGCTTACCCTGCAACCAGGTAACACAAGTGACTGCTGAAATGGCAAACAGTGGATTCCTGCAGATTGGAACAGATATCCAGACCAACAAACTGCCCAAAACAGCATCAGCTGAATTCAGAACAGGTTCCTCAGGGCTTTTTCCAGTTGGATTTTGGAAACCTCTGAGAACAGAAATTCCAGTTTTATCTACAACCTGGTTCAATTCTGAAATTACCTTCATAATGATTATTTTTTCTTTATCTTCGGTTAGACCCACAGAGATTTTGAAAATTTGGTATTGTTAAAGTACATGGTTCTTCCATCCCTGTTACATTGGGAATGTTTTCTTTCAGGTCATCCACAAACACTTCTACTTGAAAAGAGTGGAGATCATGGCTCAGTGTGAGGAGTGGATAGCAGACATACAGCAGTACAGCAGTGACAAACGGGTAGGCAGGACTATGTCCCATCATGCAGCAGCTCTGAAGGTGAGACGTTTGTAACAAATCTAAGTTTCCCAGTTGTCAAGGGATGAAATGTATGTGCACTCCACTTCCTCAGTATTTGTACTACAAGTTGGATTTTCCTTTAGCACCTGTCCTGCTTATTTTTTCTATGAATATTTGTATAGGATACAGTGACCCCGAGATGAGTTCAGTTGGTTGGAGCATGGTGCTGGTAACACCAGGGTTGTGGGTTTGATCCCCTGCGGGCCATTCACTTCAGAGCTGGATTTGATGATCCTTGTGGGTCCCTTCCAACTGAGAATATTCTGTGATAACAGAGAGGTTTTTTTGTTCACTCTAAGATGGGTGGGGGTTAATGATAAAGTCATATTATAGCTAATTCCTTGCCAGAAAACAAGCTCTTAGAGCAGACCAGCAGTTAATAAACTGTGGTTCATTACAATGTTTTACCCTGTGTTAACTTTAATCAAGTTCTAACTATTATAAATGATTTCTGCCTTCCTAACCAAGTATTATCATTTGTGTATTTTGTGACCACACAGACAACAGGTCTATATTGTTCTTAATATTTTTTTCTTCCCCTGAGGTGTAACCCCCGAATTTTTAAAGGCTTTTTTTTTCTATTGCCAGACTTCCCTTCTTTCAGTGTGACTGGTCTTCAAAAAGAAGTTACTGTGATCAGTATACAATCTCTGCATATCTGTCTCTGTGACAGGTCTCATCCTGAATTCTTTATAAACTTGGTTTGACTGTATGACCTACCAAGTCCAAGCCAGTTTCTGCTGTGATCCCCAAACACAGAAATGACTCAACTGCAAGACCAATGGTGTAGCGTTTATAGCGATGCACTTGTTGGCTGCAGTTCTGTTAACCGCCTTTAATTTGTCCCCAGCAGCACTTGCTAATTATTCTGTCACTAAAAGGAAAGTACCAGTCCTTAAATACAGGGGAGAAGTTGATCCAGACATTGAAATAGTACATTTAAGCCTTTTCTACCTACTCCTCTTTTTGCCTTGTAGTGTCTAACCTTGTGAAAAGTATGGTTTTAACTGTGGCCTTCCATGCTGACTTGTTTTTGTATGTCCAGCGTCATACAGCTCAGTTGCGGGAAGAACTTCTAAAACTTCCCTGTCCTGAAGGATTGGATCCAGACACTGATGACGCCACAGAAAAATGCAGTGCCACAACAAGCTCAGAAGAGACCATGTTGCACGACCAGGTTAAACCCAGCAGCAGTAAAGATGTCCCCACTGATTTCAAGTCATGAGTTGCATTGACATGGACTTTGTAGACACAACGGCTTTGAAGCACAAGCCAAATATGTCAATATTTGTATGTAAGAAGTTAATTATGTAATAGGTAATGAAATTGAAACTATACTATGCCCTTAAGGATATACAGTTTAATTAAAAATGATCTTTTATTTACCTGTACAAGAGTGTAAACTTTTTTGTGCTTTTATTTTTCAATTGTGAGAACCACTGATTGGTATGTTTAAAAAGTTATGTATACAAAAAATGGATAAATCACTGATATATAAGGGAAACTACCTTAGGAAAGAATGTTTACTGAATGTTTATTATTTTTTTTTTACTTGTAGAGTGAGGGCGGTTGTAACAAAGAATATATATTGGTCATTCTTACAGCTACTATTTAAAGTCAGAAAATTTTCACTGAATTTGATAGATTTTACGTTTGGCCATATATTCATGCTCATATTTGATTCTAAAGAAAACCTCCTGTATACTTCAATAAACGTTAAATGGACATGATCCCTCTTTTATGATTTACTGGTACATTTTTTAAATAAACTGCCATAAAATACGTTCTAGCTGAAGACTTGCACTTGTATGACTGAATTCATTACAGTCAACATACTTAATTTTATGCTTGCTAAATCTAACATGCAGATGAAATAAATGCACATGGTTTTTACCTCATGCCAAAATTTGGACTTCTGAATTAGTTGAGTTTTTTTGGCTATTTTATGTAAACTTACAGTATTCTAAATTTCTTAAGGGCTATTCTGGAACAAAGTCTTCACTGTATTGAAATGTCTGATTTTTACATACTCAGCTGTACTCTCACGTACTGACACACCACACAGGACTCTGATGTTCTGTATAGAACTGTGTAGACTTATTTCCAGTTTTATACTTGCAGCCACAGATCCCTAACTAAAAGGGTAAGGAGTTTACTTGATTTAATAATCAAGTCTCACTTTTAACATAACATGCATTGCTATCATTGTTATTCATTTTTGAGCAGTCCTTGAAGGACTAAACAGTTAATACTGATATTACCTCAGACTAATGATCTGTTGTATGATAAATACTATAAATCAGGCAAAACCGAAAGGTTTTTTTGTTTTCTATTTGTTCTTTGTTTATAAGTATCACTCTGGAATTTTTTCACTTTTTGTTTTACAATGTATTATTTCTAATCATTAAAAATGGCACCAACTGAGGTTGTGTTCTTATGCTGATGGTTAACAGTTAGTTCTGGTAGTCCTGACTGATGAACAGTTTTTGTGTTCTACTGATCTGTTGTGTTAATCCAAGGCCTGTTCTGATTGTACATACCTCTCAAAATACCAACTTGGCTACATCTGTGTAACTTCAGGGGTCCTTAGTCAAAGAGCAAAACAAGCAGCCCTGTGCCAGAACTGCTGGTAAATACATGAAACAAAGAGCTTATGCCTCATAGTCCAAGTGTTAGAACTTCATCAGTGTTGAAACAGCACTGCATTTTTCCAGATGGGTATTTACTTACCTTCTATTACTGTACAAAATGACTGTGATACTCCTGTAAAGGCTCCAAAAGCAAAATTACCCACTGACTTCCAATTTATATTTGTTAGGAGTTTCCATTAGAGCTCTTCATTTATTGCTTGAACTGTCTGCCTACAGGAGCACAGTCTTTTTATAAAATCCTGGCACGTGTACCAAAACCAAATGTATTGACTCTGAAGATCCTCTTTAAGCGTGAAGACTTTTTTCTTTACCATTAAAACACAAGACTGAAACAAAAAGTACCCATCTTGCATTGATTTGACATGAGGAAGGTGGTTAACATGATTGTACCTTTATCTCTGGTGTGTATTTACGGTTTCATAGCAATGCTAATGTGAAGTCACTGCTGCTTAATTAAGCAGATGTAAACAGCTGCATGGGATATTAAACTTTAATTTGCATCTACATACCAATTATCCTTTTTTTGCTCTAACATGAGCTAGAATGGTATTGTACCAAATTAATGCAGAGATTCAATCCTTAATAATTTGCAACTGTGTTACAGTCTAGTAAGTAAACTGTGAACTTGGCAACAAATACAAAATACACGTTTTCAGGTTTTTAAATACACGAGGTAGCTATGCTACTTGGCAGTAACATCACAGTAAATCCTATGAGGTAGTAGACTCATTTTTACCATTTCATGAAAGTGAATAGAAACCTGTGCAGATGACAGTTTCTAACCATCCATTTAAGTCCTGTGTTTTTAACTGTTAAGCTGATTTCGTAGAAAATGTTTTAAAAATCAACAGAAGTTATTTTCAAAAGTGCAAAGGGCAGCAAGGTGCTAGTTAGATCATTATGGAATTTTACTCCATGTTTTTTGGTGCTGCCTTTGGCCCAGGATTGACTGTTGACACTACAGTTGTGCAGTGTAGTGTGGGATGTTACCAGCCATTGGAATTGCTGTAGCCACTCTGCCAGAGGAGGAATGCACCACAGAGTAATAAGGCAGGAGTGTTTCCTGGTGCTTCACAGACAACACTGCCAAGCTTTTCTGACTGGTGCAACTGCAGTGTCTACAGAAGAGGAAACAGCCTGGCAATCGAGGAGACCTTGTGCTCCATGAGAACAAAGCCCTTGTTCCACTGATTGCTGCACATGAACAACTGTTCTGTTCTGCAGCACTCTCCATGTACAGACAGGAATGATGGTACTGCTGCAGGATTTGATGGTTTCCTCCAGAATTTCCTCCCAGTAAAAGATGTGTATAAATGTACAGATTAATGGTCCTCTGTAATTCTACCACTCCCATACAGGAAAAAAACAAATATGACAATCTAGAAAAAAAAGAAAAAATAAAACAAGAAAATTTGAAACATGAGAAAGCTGTAAACATCTTCCAAGTTTCACTCCAGTAGTTACATGTTGAATGTTTAGGTAAAAGCAGAATAAAATATGTGTGACTATAGACCGATTGGATCTGCAGTGACCTGTGTGGCCGTGTTGGTTGGGCTTTATTACTGTTTTTCTTCTGTAAATCTTTTATATAAGCTCAAGGTAGATACTGTGCACCTCTGCCAGCCAGGTGAGGAGCCTCTACTGCAGCCACAGGTAAAATCATGCTGACACAGGTAAGGCACTGGGCTGCTGATCGCTGCTAGAGAGCTTCAGTGTGCATGTGCCAGTGCTGTGCTTGGATGGTTTGTTTAGCAGCAGTGGAGTGCCTGTTCTTTGCTTGGAAAAAAAAAAAAAAAGGAGAAAGCTCCCATGTAACACAGGAAATGTATTATACTGCTTTTGATGGCTCTATCAAATAGGGCATTCAGTTTCTGGCAGGATCATGTTGCTAAGAAAACATTACTACAAAATGGTCTTTTTTTTTCCAGACATGTCATCCATTACTTTTCTTCTCCAAAATGTTTCTGGTGGCACTTTAAGAAATGTTCTGTTTTACATCTTGAGGAAAACAACTTGATAAGCAAACAGCCATATTACTGATTTATTTAGTATACCCATAAATACCTGAACACAAACCCAGCTGACCTACATTTAAGCCAAGAATATATTATGTTATTCTGATCCCTGTGAAGGAGAATTATTTAGGCTTAGACTTTTAGTTGGAGTTCCTCAGGCATGTCTTCATTTTATAACTCCATGCTGCCTTTATATTAGTGTGATTTAAAAGGGTTTCCTTTTTTATTTCTTCAGAAACCAGTCACCACCACCAAGTGGACTCACCTCTTTGGAATGTCAGCTCTCTGTACAGAAAACAGAAATTAAAAGCATTTTTCAAAGTAAAGGAGACAGATTTTTATCTGTCTTGCCATACAAGTACAAGGTGCAGAAGGTATTTCATATCTGTTTCTCAGGTTTTTTTACCGCCACACATACATATCTATCTATGTATAAATGCATCTGGTCTGGCAGTTACTTGTCTTGAAAAAGTTTCCTGAGCTTTATTTTCCCTCTCCTTTTCCACAGAGAGTGACAGCATCAGTAGGAACATCAGTAGGAACATCAGTAGGAACTGAGCATTTATATCACAGCAATGAGCATTCTGAAATACACTGGGCTGAGTGGAGGTAAAAGTAAGCTCCACAATTACTAAAATGAATCACAGGTAAAAACATTTTAATTCTCCAGAAATTTGGTTGTTGCCATTGTTTTATTCTCCTAAACCATGAATGCAGAAAATACATTATCTAGCCATTGAGTTACTCTAGCAGAGCTCCCAAATAATCTCACCACTGCCTGTGATTAATAAAGGCTCAGAGAACAAATCCCAAACCACAATTCTCTGTCTTGATTGAGAGAGTTCTGCATATTGTGACCTGTCATCTCTGCAGGCTACAGTCTCTTCTGTGGTCTTCTTGACTCAGACCTGAAGTTTTGGCTCTTAAAAAATAACCTGGTCCACTCGGTTCTCCAGGTGTATTAATACAACTTTGCATTAAGAGTGCCTATATTATCTGTATTATTTAACAATACAATATCATCTTCAAATGCTAGAGCTGGGAACATTTCTGTAATCCACACAGCAAAATTTTGTATTTAAGATTGTTTAGTCAAAAGTCCAGAAAGAAGTGGGTTCCTTGTCAGTCAGAGACCATGCAGGGCATCTAACAGCCCTGCTTCTGATGGGAACCAGTGCAAGCAGAGCCCTAAGAAAATCTGGGAATATGAAAAGGCATGTTATTGCCACCCTCAAAGACATTTAGGAATGAGGCAACTATGGTGAGGCTTGCACAGGAACAGAATTTGTTAAACCACAAGAGTAATGTCCAAAATTATACTTAAACCAAGTAGGGATGTGTATTTGCAAAAATAACAAGCAGGCTGATCTACTGAGGTATTAGAGCAATGAGTCAGATGTGGTTTTCACGAGGAACATGCTTCTCAAACATACCATGTCTCACTGCATTTAAAAACCTGCAGACACTTTCCTGTTGCCACTGTTGGGCTCCAGGCTCAGCTTAACCACTTACTGCATTCTCCACTAGATTTTTTTGTCCTGCACCTCCATTCATTTTCCTGTTCCTCACCTATCAGCCCACGTCTACAGGCATGCACAAAGCCTTCAGTAGTTCATAAACTCTTTGCATAAAGCTCTGTGAGTAGAAAATGACCACATTCTGGTCACTGATAACAAACATATGAACACATATTAAAAAAATAGTAAGACCCACAAACTGGAAAATGAAAGCAAACTAAAAAATCTCATTATAAAAAAATTCAGATTGCCATCTGGAAAGACTGTGTGTTGCTTCATTAAGGATTTTCTTATTTACCAGGAGAGCAAATGGGAAAAGAAAAACTTGGGGGGGAGTTTCCATCTTTTCTGTTTTCATTAAGATACACAATCATTAAGATCACAAGCATGTGATTCAGAAACAGAATACCAACAGAAAATGTCTTGCAGTCTACTCCTAAGCAGTGGCTTGGGTGTGTCCAGAAGTCCTGTTCTCTCACCTTGAAATTCTACGTTTTCAGCCACAGAAAACCTTTGCCCATACCTAAATTAGGAATAAGCACATCAGTGCAAAAACTTCCAGAACTTTTCCAGTCAAAATGTCTTCGTTTATTCCAGAGTTTTCAATAATAAACTTCTTTCTACAAGTCTTTTAAGCAGCTCATAAGAAGGTGACCTAACTGGATTCTGGTGCAGCACAATTCTAAGCCTGCACTACAACAGCAACTCTTTAACACTGCAGGAGGGGTACCAGTGGGTAATTCAGGGTTAATTCAGGCTGTAACAAGACCACCATTATCACATATGTATAACCAGCCCAGGCAAGCACCAGCATTCTCACATTAGGGAATCCAGGGTGCCAGATCCCCGTGCACAATGGCTGGGAATGGTCTGCAGGATGTGAGTCCCTGCCTCCATCCTGGCTATAGCTACAGTTCAGGCTGTCCTGAAAACCTTGCAGCTGTTTGCTGGCAATATACTGTGGCAGTGATTCAAGAGGCAATGGAGGTGACATCAAAACCTAACAGCCAGCAGCAGGATTGTGGGAAAGGAAATTACATGCTTGCCAACAGGACCCATTTTCTCAGCTACCAAATAGTCACTCTGCGAATCTCAACTGTATTTTGAGGCAGTTTCAACCAGAGAAACTTGATGTGATAGATAAAATTCACAGGGGCTGGCCTCCAGCAAAGCAGCAGTCACAAGAGAAATCATGCGACCATCTGGCTGGCTGAATTTTACCATAGCATGTGGGATTCTGGATATGTCCCAGAGCATTGCAGAAACCTTAGACTAGGGAAAAAAAATCAGATTCAATTCAACACATCTCCCAGTTGCCTCATGGTCACTAAAGGCAACAGTGTGCAGGCTTGTCACACAGACACTGAAACACTGCTCCAGTACAGGTCCCTGGGAGATTTCAGCAACATGAAGGGTCTAGTAGAGACCACCTGAGCCATCTGACAGAACAGGGAAAACAAGGTGGAAATTACATCCAACTATTGATTTAGCTCCATACAAATTTCACTTAGTTAAGAAAAACAAGCAACACTACAAATGTACACTACGTACACCCAGACTCAAACAATTGCTGTTGATGAGAGTAAACGGTGACTGAAGCAAAGGTACGCCAAAGAACAAAATATCCTTTTGTATCTGCACTGCCTACTGATGTGTTAAACCTCCTTTCACTCTTTTCTAGCTCTCCCTGCAAGGAAATCATTCATGTTAGAAAACAAATAGCCAGATGCACAAACAACACACAGCAGGGAACTGAACATCAATAACTTGTATCGGAGGGAAAGCCAAGCCATTTGAACAAAAAACAGGAGAACAACAGTTCATGGCTCCTGACAAACAACTGTGTAAGTCAGGAAAGACAGTTCTGTCTTGAAGAGCTCTCAAGAGCCTGTATTGGTAGCAGAAATCGATGAGGGACAGTGCTGCAACTTCTAGATTGCATATAGAGAACTGCAGTAGAATGCTAAATTCAGTGTATGCCTAATGGAAGATTTGGATTAATCATCTGAATGAAAATAACACAGTTAAAATGCTTGTTGTGATACTGCTGTCTTCCTGACAGTGTTAGTATGACTTGTGTATTTTTAATCACTACCTTAAATCCATTTTTGCTTTACTTGCAAATGCATTTTCATGCCAGAACCCAACAGCACATTGTTTTCCATTGCCAAGTGTGCCCTCAAAGAGAGTTGTCCAGTCAACGTCACTAAGGACAAGCCATGAATGTAAATTCATCCAGTTTTCATTTTTCCCTGATAGTTCATTTTACACATTTCAACACACTGAAAGGCACGAAGGCTCCACTGAGGCAGCGGAACAGTGCTCAGTGCCCAGCATCCATCACAGCCTGGGATTAAGTGTCCAAAAGCGAAGTGTAGTTGATCTATCATACAGAAATTATTCTCTATTCATTCTCAAATATTACATCTTGTGGCTGATGCAAAGTCTCCATGCAGATTAAATTGCCAGCAGGGTTCACCTCAACCTCTGCCTTCTTTTTAGCAGAGTGATTTTGTTCCATATGGCCCCTGGAAAAAAAAAATGCCACTATTTACATTTTTCCTGAATTTAAGTCTTTCCATAGTTTAACAGCTTTTGCCTTAATGGCCTTTGGGTTTTAGTTCAGTTAACATACACAAAGAAAATATTTCAGAGCTCTTATTCAGCATCATCTCCTCAGTTTAGGCTTTGGTGTATTATTGGTTATTTATATGACATTTAAGGAAAATACAGCTCTGTATGAAGGTAAAGGAAATGTTTCAAGTGTCATTTTAAGACATGCATCAGAAAAGATGATTTGCTCTGTGCTTTCCTGCTAAAATAATATTTCGCCATTCATGTGACCATTCTGTATTCTAAGTTCTCTGCCCGAAGTCAAAGTCAACTGTTATATAGTCACAGGAATGGTGAGCAGGAGGAACAGCTGGGGGTGATCATCCTTTAGCCTGCTCTTCCCCAAACTAAACATGTGCCTTCCCAGAAGACTTTGACTTCTTATGGAGTATGTGATCCAAGTCCCCTGCCATCACAGTAGCTTAGACTCTGTGCTTCAAGCTGATTGCTTTCTCCCTTTTGTCTCTAGTTCTGTAGCGATGTTACCATGGATACCCCAGCATTTATAGCTTACTTCAGTTACAAGAGATAATTTCTACATTTTAATTTACTCACAACCACCACCATTTTACAATAACTGAAGAAAATAAGGAGGAAAATTGAGCATAGGTCATGTTTCACTTTTAAAAGGTCGGCCATTTCCACATAGTTGCACTAAAACCATTAATCATCATAAACTCATTTTGTCTAAAAGCAGAGGTAATACATTTTTCCATGTAAATCACTTCATTGCCATGACGGGATGATGTCAGAGAATTGAAATAGGTGATACAATAAATTTTCCTTTTGGAACATGGTTTAGCATTAAAGGTCATGGGGGGACAGGGGGAGGGGAGAGAGGGGACATGATTGATGTCAGCTGCTAACGAGTAAAATTTGATTTTAATTTTCATTAAATAGACCTAAATACTGTATTGACACAGACACACTTTTACAGACTACAAAAATATACACACAGTTTAAAAATGGTGCAGTAAGAACCCAAAACCCTTCTAGAATAAAAATCAAGCTCCAGCTAATAGTTTGTAAAAGATGATTAAAATAATAATTAACATTGCAAGTTTTCATTTCTTCCCCTTTTTAAAGCACAATTTTTGAAACTCAGGGCTTCATGTTCACCATTTGTACAGGCACATAGAGTTGAACACATAAATTCTTTAAACTGAAATTAGCTTTGCATCTCATTTGGCTGTGTGCATAAGAATCTTCAAACAACGAAGCAGTAGTACAAAAGAGAAATAGAATTTTACTTCTTCCCCTCCGAAAGCAAGCAACCTTGTCTGAATTACAGCCTATACCTTAACCAAAATGCAACCGTTTTCTGATATCGTGCAGCAGCCTGGTAGAACAAATATATGTATATGGCATCATGGAAAAGGGAAGGATTGGGACCAAACCTAGAAGTCAAAGCTCTCACTCCCCATTTCTCTCTGTAAGACTTCAAGTCAAGCTCTGGAAGAAATTACCAATTTTGGTTTGGCTCAAACTTTTTTTTTTTTTTTCTATTTGCTCTTTTTTATTTCTTTGGTGAAAACATGAACAACAAACTGGGGAAACAGCTGAAAATCTGTTTCACTGAGCTTTAATACCTCCTCCTTGCTGTAGCCACGTAGCCATGTATAACCACAGCCCTGCTGGGTGAGGCAGAGCAGTTCTCTTTCCACACAGCTGATCTAATCCAAGGTGTGCAACAGCCCACACAGAACAGCTGCAATGAAAAAGCAAGTCCCCTTTAAAACATCTATTTCCTGTACAGATAAAATGGAAGGTTGGATATCCCCTCAGCATTTATCCTGTTCTTAAAATGGGTCCCACAGGGCTGTGGCTCTTTCAGCTTCCCAGTCAGCAACTTTAAAGCCAGGTTTTTGTACGTAAGACTTTTATATCTTAACTCAGAAATCAGACACCCTGAAGAAACAAATACCATCATGCAGAACACCTACTTTGGGCAAAAGAGAATTAACACTCAAAAGTATGGGTTTGTTCATTATTTGTTTCTTTTCATGTTCAAATTATGCTTCAATGCCTGACTCTAAAGCAGAAGCAATTTTTTGGGGCGGTTTATTTCTGTAAAATGTAAAATTTCTGTACAATGTTAAGCACAATGGTTAACACAAATGTTTTAATTACCCATTTCATCCTGAAGCAGAGCACACAGCCATGTGACGTGGCCTGACTTGACCTAGCTTCCACTGGGGTGGTCTCCAGCACTCCAGAGCTGAGCTGCCAGCTGAGCTCTGGTGCTCATCTGACACTGCCATCGCTGCGACAGTGTAGTCCTCAACCTGACAGGAAGCTGCCTGAACAAAGAGACACCTGTCAGGAACTGCAGCCTCCAAGGAATGCACAGGGCAGTGTGGATGGAAGCAAGGCAGGAGGGTAGGGTGTTGAGACCTCTCATTTTCAGAGGCAGTGACCTGTTCGGCCAGCTCAGCTGCTCATGTAAGTGAAGCCTCAGCTCTTCTGCCTGGCCCGTTTTCAAACTTACCTCATAACTTTCAGTTTCCTTCTCTGTTTAAAAAAAAAAGAATTAAAAATTTGTGTATATATTTTAATAGATCCTTAAACTAATTTGATTTATTACAGAAAGACAGTTTCTTGGTGAATTCAACCTAATTCTTTTACCAGTCATGTTTATTGATTTTTATTCAGCTTGATTAGCTCACCAATTTTAAATTCCTCTAGATGGACTCTGAAATACATTTTTGGGGTAAGGCATATCATTAGCATGGCCCTGCACCGGGAAAACCTCAGTACACACTATAGGGAAAAAAAAACCCCAAACCAAAACCAAACCAAAACCAACCAAACAAACAAACAAAAAAACCCCAAAATCAAACAAATATCACCAGTAAAGCCTCCTGAATACACACAGAAAATAAACAAA
The DNA here is from genome assembly GCF_009650955.1 of Corvus moneduloides. NCBI lineage: Eukaryota > Metazoa > Chordata > Aves > Passeriformes > Corvidae > Corvus > Corvus moneduloides. Next base: position 85,026,675 of record NC_045478.1, on the reverse strand, counting down.
AATCTTTTTCCATACTTCTGCATGCTGTCCAGGAATCCTACTGCCTCCCACATCACACATCAAAATAAAAACCAACCACCTTGGGGACAATAAATCTTATTTTCCCCTTTTCCTTCTGTTCTCACCCTCATAAAGGGAGACTGTATTTCCATAGTAGTACTTGCGTGCCAGCTCACTGATCATGACAGGAAAGCAAAATCAAATGAAATAACCCTGCCTTGTTCTGATAAGTATGACACAGTCTCTAGTCTTCTGATGAGCTTCATTAATTTGTCAATACTGATACAGGGGAAAGAAAATAGATTCCTGTGCAGTGTCAAGGGGTTAATCTATAGCTGCATACTGGTTCCCTGGCATCTTGGAGGATGCCACCTTAAATGAGAACAATCCTTGGCAGCAATCAGTCAGGATCTGGGTGGTATAATCTATACCTCTGACTCTCAAGAGATTCAAAATAGAATCAGATATAAAAAAAAAAATTGACTCAATTATGAATTCCTCCCACTAAAACATTTTAAACTCAAACACTGTATTCTCAAGTGCTGTTTCCCTGCATGACTCCCTTTATCAACTCATAGACTTATCCCATTCACTTATCTTGCTCTCACTGCAAAAACAACTATCATCTTTTCCAAAGTTTGCATTGTTCTTTCCCTTCTATATTCTCCCTGCTCATGCAATGCTTGACTTCTGTCTTTAAAAAAATGCTCTCTTTTGGTAGTGTGAGGCCCTTCATTCCAGGCTATTTAATTAGTGTTTAGGACCAAACTTATATTTGGATGCCCAATTCTCTTAACTCATACAGGATTTCCTAGGTTAACAGTAAAATCTTCACAATTTTTTCCTAAAATGGCACCCTAAATGTGTTCCATCTGCATTATTATTCAAGATCTTCACCTTTCTGCCCCTTTTAAGAAGAAAATATAAAATGGAGTTCAGTAACTGAAACAATTATTTGATTCAGCAATATGTTAATGTCACATTTAAATGTTAATGACAGCAGTAACATAAATGAAGAAAAATGTATGCACACATTCTCCATATTGCATTGAGCGTAGGAACAGACTGTAGCTGTCAACTTTGTGTTTAGTTTAAGAAAACTGAGTAGTCAAACTTTTGTACTCCTTGACGTTGATAAAGGTGGTATGGGTTTTAAAGTAATACTGAGGCCTCTTACCCTCTAAACTCATGCTAAAAGCTGACAAATTAAACCTGCCAGCTATGGATATATTGAATTCCCTCTAATTCCCTCAACCTACTACATGCAGAAATCAATTACGTTTATTTTTTTAAATCTTTGTATATATGTCTCTCTCTAATAATTTCTGCCAGGTGCACTACCATAAGCCAAAGAGTAACATTAAGCAATTTGCAACTGTTCTATGCAGCATTTGCTGAAGTAAAATTTCTCTTTTCTCTGTTTTTGACATCCCAGTGACTGCACTGCAGAATTGCTCTAACCACTGCACTTAGAGGTGACAACATGCCGAGATCTTATTTAAGTTCTGCAAGGGCACCATCTGCCCTGGTTTTGAGCTATGAGGCTGAAATGCTCTTTATTCCAAGACAAATAGGAGGTGTTTTAGAGAAAAGGATGTAAATTTTGTGAGGGAAGAAGGAACATAGACTAGGTTTCATTTGCTTGAAAAATTCTATTGCACTCCAAAGAAATAAAGCAGACTTCAAAGGAGTCTTGGTCAACCACTGAACCTGTTGTCCCAGTACTTAACCTCTACCAGCAGAGCTGCCACAATTTACATGGAGGTTCTTCCCAAACGTGATTCTCAGCATAAAATGCTACCTTTAATATTTGTTTTCCTTATCCGTAACAGCAGTGTATCAGACCTTTTATATGTCCACCTTTTCCCCTTATTCATCACCTCCGGAACAAGGCACTAGAGTTTTTAATACACATGTAGGTAAACTGGTACTGCAACATTCATTTCCATTGCCTGTTTACCCTTTCCTCCACAAACACATTCATCTATCTTTCACACTGCATTATGGACAAACTAAAACAAAAGCCTTCCAGGCTTGTCTGCAATGCCACTTCTCAGCACTCTTCTTTTCATCCTTTTCCAGGATCTACCATGACAGCTCCTGCAATGTCCTGATTGTAAATACATGGAGGGTTTGCAGCAATTTCCGATATTTATGTAGCACTCAGATCTTTTCATTAAAAAGATAAAATCTGACAAGATGCAGCTGTTTACACAGCTGACTTATGAAAAGATTGTTTTCTCTGCCTTTTACTACATCAGCTCTCCACAGCATCTCCAAGTGTATCTTGTAACAACTCTTGCCACCTTAAACACTTAAAGAGCTCCCATCAGGACCCCCGGTGCACTGATAGGCCTTGGCCTGAACAAGCCTGACAGCCCCACCTGGGGCTTCCATACACCCCTCTTCCTGCGGGCTCAGAAGCAGTATTTAAACCCAGCCAACACAGCCTGGGACTATTACTCTTGAGCTGAGCTGAGTTAGTGTTGGTTTCTGGCTGTGTTACAGCCATGGGTTCTGTTGAACTGACCCCCTGGGCTGGCTTGACCTTGGACCTGGTGAGTTTTTGTAATGATCTTGACTTGGTTGGACTTGTCTGTGGGTCTGCCTTGCTCAGCCACTGTGGGCAGTGGGCCCTGGCTGTGGGGGACATGGCCCAGCCCTGCCAGCTCTGTCCCCAGCATCTCCTTTCCCACCTCACCAGCCTTAAGGAACAGCCAGCACTTACGGCTGCCTGCCAGCCCCATAGCAAGGACTGCTACCCAAGTCTTCTGTTGTGGTTAAGATTTCTGGTCCTTATTTTAATATGGGTCATTAAAAATTATGAAATTACTTCCCAAGCAATGAGTTAGCAAAGCAGTTTGATTGCAGAGCTGAAATCAGACTTTCCCTGGAACTGACAAACCTCTATGCTGTGTTTGCACACTGAGTGGAATAGCAGGATCTATCAGAGGCACAACCCTAATATGAACAAATAACAACACAGCTTTGGAAATTCAAAAAGAAAGGACCGCATCCTTTATTCATACGGGCTTAAAAATTGAGCTCACGCTGGTGGCACTGAACTGCACTGTCAACATCAGAGAAAAAACTGTCACTGTCTTCTTACATGGACTGAATGCAGATGAATCACATTTAAGATAAATCATTCTTGGTTTTATTTCATCCTGTGGCTTCATCCAAGCTGCTCACAGCTTGAAGATTATCCTGTGCTGAACTTGCCAAATTTCTCACATTTGAATCTACTGGCTGCCACAATTATACGTAAAACCAGTGTCCTGCACCATGAGCAGTATTTGTCAGAGACACATCTTTTGCCTCTTAACTAGTCATTTCAATAATAAGGATGAGGTTCATTTGCAAAAACCATAAGAGAATTCAAAGGCAGATATTCTACCTGAGAAATCTGTAAAATGTTCCAAGAGCAGGTATCTGACTACAATAGAACTGGAGCATGAAGTGTTCCAGTTCTCCATGAAGTGCACTGGAGTGCTGAAAAAAACCCCTGCAGGCTGCTGCTGCATTAGCCTTAACATTGGCTTTATTTAAACTGCAATTATATTTTACTCCATCATCTTGAAAAAGTTACAAATTACAAAAGCGGTGAATTCACTCATGTCTAGGGGAAACTATGAAGACTGCAGAAGTACTGGGAGGTCATTATTTCCAAGAGCTGATCCTTTCTCTGTGTCTCAGACTATTCTTCTCTCTTGAATTAGATTCCCTGCTCATATATGTATTTGAATGTATCTTGCTTTTATTTTTAGTGTCTAGATAAACTCATTAGGATGACAAAAAAACCAAAAGAGGGATATCTGGGTTTGGGTTTTTTGAAAAAAGAAAAACAAGTCACCTAACTCACATTTTTGTCATATTTTGCAAATGGTTTTTCTATGAAGCCTCAAGAGACTGTGGAGTTTTCCACAGTATATCTTTTTTTTGCAGTTATTTTTGGCCATGGTTGATGCTTTTTACTGTACAAAGGACAAGGAAAAGAAAAGCCTGGCTGGCCCCAAGTTCTTGGTGGGCTCTTTCAGAAGTACTCAGTGTCACCTAGAATCATTCTTGCCAGCTACAAACTGATTTAGGAGTTGTGCAAGTTTTGCAGCTGAAGAGTGGTAACATCTTATGCTTTATAATTTGCTTTAGGGGGGGTTTTACAGAAAAGCAACAACACAAAATATTTTATACTTGAATTCCACTATCACCATAGCTCTGATGCCTGGGAGAAAGCTTTGTAAATAAATGTTTGAAGGAAAATCCTTTAAACGTGGTTATTTCTGATTGGCTTTAATCTGTTACCATTGCTTCTAAAAAGAAAATTCTAACCTGAGTCATTCAGAGACTGAAGCCTTGCTCTCTCCATCAGCATTTTAAAAACTGTGACTTGTTACATAGTGAGAAACAGGAATGCCTTTCTTAAAGAAGCTCTGTTCCAGGATTTCACAGCTGTGTTTCTGGGTCCAAACGAAGCATTAAATGTGAGAGGGAAGCAGCCAGTGCTGTTGCAGCTGGGAACTGCCATGAAGGTGCCCCTGTGGTAGCACTAAATTTTGATTTCATTGAAATATACAGAACTTAATGGCAATATCCAGCTGTCCTTTGCAGAGGCAGGTGTGGTGAGGGTGTTTTATGGGACTATTTCATTTTTTCCCAATTTTTTTTATTTAAATGATAAACTGCAAGATCACAGATAATGCTACATGTCTTACTCATACACCCCTATTAAGTCCTGTTGCCAATCAATAGTATTTCAGTAATAATATATTGCATCCCCAGTGAAATTAAAAGATGCCAAAAGAAAATCATTGTCTACTTTGCAATCTAAGGATTTTGGCAAATCTGACTCAACAGATAAAATGTCAAGCCTTTCTCTTTCATCTCTCCCTCTCACGTTTTCACTTTAGCTAGTATTTTTTTAGAATTTTTTTTTTTCGGACTGTGATAGTAACCTGTAGCAAAGCATTCCCCATGTTAGAATGCTTGGAGTGTATTGACAGTGATTAACACCACAGCCACAAAGACAGGAGAACTTTACAAAGAAAATCACTGTACACCAGAATCATCTTCCTCTTCTTCCCCAGAAAACATCAGCATGAGTTATAGAAACAAATTCTGGTTTAGAACTGGAATGTGGATATTTTAAGCTGCACATTTTTATTGATGAAAAGAAGACTTACATGTAAGCTGGTTGTGAAATAAAGTCATATCACTAACTGCAATGCAGGACAATGAATGATGACAGTGGCTTGCGTTGCCACTGGCAGCAGAATTTAGCTGAGATGTAACATGGATGCCATGACACAGGAAAAACAGTGATAGGTCTAAGGATAAAAAGCCCCTGTGTTATGCAAAGAGAATTTAAGAGACAGAAAAATTTACTGGGAAAAGTAAACAGTTTCCAAGTTTGTGTGCTGTAAGCAGTAATGTAAAGGATAATGGTGACACAACTAAAACAGGAGTTTTGCATACTGAAGGGTTGGTCAGGCGTGGCCTCCAACTGATTTGTGCCTCAGCTGACTGCAGACTACAACTGAAGCTTTTTCTGCTCTTAGGGCATTTAATGTTCCCCTCTCCCACACCCCTCATACCCTCCCAAGGCTGAGTTCTCTATTACATAATAATACAAAAGTTTTCATGCAGGATCAAAACTATGACTGTTATCTTTCTCTTCTCCTTATCTATCCAGCTTTTCCACAAACCTAGAAAAAACTTAATAATCTCAGAGACAAGTTATGCCTCTGTTTGTGTTTGGCTGAACGATGCCAGTGCCTTCTGAGTGTATTAACGGAGGGCAGTCACTGAGACAAGGCTGCATAGACTGGTTTTCCCTAGGAAATCAGGCTAATAAGGACAGTACTAAAGGGGTTGGAGAACTTCTTTTGCCCCCTTATGTAAAGTGTTCTGTTTATTTTCAGTCACGTGTAGGAGTAAGATGTCGGTATTATCCCATTATTAGGGTTGGTTAATATATTTTTGTGTCACCATCATCCAATAGACTCTGAAGTCTACTGCCTATTTATTTAGGCAGTGAGTCTGAACACTCTTAGTACAAGCTTCTGGCAGAACTTTTTCCTGGAGGCTAAATGGCATCTTTCCAAATTGGATGCTGGCACAGATTTTGGCTGTGCTTAGACCTGTGGGATTTACTTCTTTTTGTATTTCTAAGTCATTAAGCAACAATAAAATCTTTATGATATCTAATGTATTGAATTTTACAACCATTGTTCTAGTAGTATGATGACAAAATTAGTTTCTAATGTCTTTTAAATTTTGCTATCATGTGCTGTATTAGCTTCCAATTTATGCGTCAACAATCACCCGGCTTTATACAGTGACAACAGGTCCTCTGTACATTCTGGGTGTGGGACTGTCCAAATTCAACAAATAATGCTAGGGAAAAAGAATTACATTTACAGGTGACAAAAAATTACATTTTCAGTCCCAGAGTTCAAAAGCCAGCTAGTGAAATAAGCTTCTCATCTTCCTCTCCCCAGTGCCACTTGTGCAAGTCTGGAGCAGTTTAAAAGATTCTGCATTTGGAATTTGTCTGAAGTTACTTTAAAATGTTTTAAAATGAACTATTTGAATTAACTATTTTACATATCTAAATCAGATATGTACTATATAATAAACATGAAGCTTCCCTGTGCTTAGGCCTATGCACTTCAGTGCAGAGACAGAATGCAGAGTTTGGAATCTCTGAACACTCAGCCATTAAAGAAAACAGGGGACACATTCAGAACTCAGTTCATTTGTCAACCTGACAGCAGATGGAAGATTTCGGCACACGAAATATAGGAGCATCTGGCTATGAAGGATATTTAAGACCTTACCTATTGATCTCTTTCATCTGTTTAAATTAATTCAAGATGCCAAAAAATGGTGATTAAAGATCCCATGCGTATAAAGCTCAAATCCCAATAAGCAGTAAGAAGATAATATAAATACTACAAAACAAAACCAGCAGCAGAGCTCCCAGCTAAGTGATTATAAACCTGGAAACACCAGAAACTTGACTGCCAGAAATGGAGGACAGTATGGCTTATTAACTGAGAGAGACACACACACAGAAAATGCATTTTGTTACTTTGCCAAGAAGGTCTTTAAGGAAAAAAATCATTGCAAGGAAAGGTAAGGAACTAGAAGAAGGGGGAAAACACAATTAAAACCAAAAAGAGACAATATTGCTTACAAATACAGGCCAGGTATAACTTCTCTAACAAGGACCAGTAGGCTCTGCAAAACTCAAGTTGCACGTAATAAATACCTGTAGCAGATTCCTTTAAGTTCAGAAATTTAGCAAGTAATTCATTTAAATAAGAAATGTTCAAGACCAGATTGGATGGGGTCCTGAGCAACCTGGTCTAGTGCAAGATGTCCCTGCCTGTGGTCATGGGGTTTAAACTCAATGATCTTTAAGGTCCTTTCCAACACAAACCATTCTAAGTTAGAAATTGGAGGGCTTCACAACATAACAAACACATATTGCTACACTAACTAGGTGACTTAGAGATAAAACCCTTATCTTACCGTTATTTATTTTTAAGAGAGTGGGACAAAAGTCAAGTCCCCAACACCACCTCTGTTCTTCCAGAAACAACTGAACTATAGCAAGGGCATTATCTTTATCCTGTGCCTTTGTTACCTTTTTGGTACTAGCAGGAGTTTTGTGGCTTGAAAATGAGATGTAAATAGAACTAGCTATTATTCTATGTCAGGAGCAGAGAGATGACATTAGAGGAGAATCCATCCACACTAGAAGCCAGACTAAATTAAGTCCTGACCTGTAACACACTGTGATGCTATCAGAATCTGGCTCCATACCAGCCAGTCTCAATGTCGACTCCGCAAACTAAATTCAACTATTAAAAAGTATATTTATCTACAGAAAAGAAGGAAAGCAACACACAATGGTTGCTTACATTGCTAAGTTTATAGAAGAGTAATAAAACATTATTTCAGTGGATGAAACACCATTAAGATTGAATAATACATAACTGTAAAAAAAAAACACCGAGAAAAAGCAGCAGCCATTTCCAATCAAAGCTTTAATTCTGCCTGGTCTTTCTAAGGTCATGCAGGTGTCATTCCCACAATGAGACTTACTACTCATTTTAGGGCTCTGCCTGGTTGCAGAGAGGGGACTGAGATAACAAGCTAAAACAGCAGAGGAAGATGAGCAGGAAAGGGTCATTTTTGTTGTTGGGGTCTTTTTGTGAAGCATTTGACTAAATGCTTTGAATAATTTTTCTAAAAACATTAAAAAGGCTTACAGTATGATTGAGCAGCACTGCAAATGGGACACAGTTTTAAGCCTATTTATCAGATCACAACCATCCATGACAGATCTTGTTCCCCTTTTCGTGACTACAACTTCAATGGAGCAGACCAGGAAAGGTCTGTACTGATGGAAGTTATGCCAGCAGATTCTGTACAACATGTATTTCATCGTCATAAAATGTGAATGCAGCCATCTCATATCATGGGGATTCATGGCTCAAAGAAAAACTTCAGAGGAGACAAAATCACAAGGAAAAACCTTCATTCGGAGATCACTTAGGCAAAGCTTGCAGCTTCAGAAGACCACAAAAGTCCGAGTGTGTGCTGAACATTGTGTGTCTTTTTTATAGCAACTTTTACAAATGGGAAGATTATTATGAATTCCTCTAAGACTTCTCTTTATTGACTCAACACCATCATAACTCTTTTTTTCACAAGCTAGTTCATAAAGAAAATATCAGAATTTGACGAAGAAAAGAGAGAACCTGAGAGTTACTGATTAACAGGAAAGAAATAAGCTAAGAAATGTAAGAGAACCTTCTGTTTCCCTAACTCTTTATCCATTGTCAGTAAAACACCAAAACAAATACACCTGTTCCTAAGGGTCAAGAAATCGAAATTTATTTGTTTCTGAGCACAGATCCTGTGATGACACATTAACTGGAAATTTCCTCAATGAAATTATCATACTTCATTTCAGCAATTAAAAAAATTAATCATTAAAATGTAATGCATAAATGAAAAATATATTTCATCACTTCAACAAAGCTCTGTGTGAAAGAGAATTTACAAATAGATTCTAAAAAGGATTATTTGACAATAAAGGAAAAATTATCTGCATTGAAGGTTGAAAAGACATGTGAGCATCCAGCATGGGAATGATGAATCTATAGCTCAGCCTTAGAATTACTGCCAACTCCAAAGGAAAATTTGAATAAAATAACCTAAGCTTCAATTTCCTGGGTAAGAAGAGTCAAGGCATGGCTTCATTATGTTAAAAAAAAAAGGTCTGGACAAGAAGGTCTAAGAACACTGTCAAGACACAGGTAGCTGCAGAGACCCAACACATATTTCTAAGAAAGGATGCTTTTATTCAGGAGGGCACTTGATTATGCCTCTCTGCCCTGACCTCTCCTCAACTTGTGAGGGCTTATCAATTTTCAGAAGCAAATCCTGTAGGACTTTTGCCAGACATTAAGTCATATGCTCTTAGCCCAAGTGTGCTGACAAGAATTTAGCGGTAATACTAACATTCACCTGAAAAGTCCTTCTGAAAAATGCAGCGAGTGACAATTCTAGTGACTTTGTGGAAGGACAGATCACCCACTATGTCACCAAGGTTATAGAGGATGACAAGCATATGAAGAGGGGGAAAAAATCATCACAATTTCTGGAAAAAGGATGTATTGAGTTCCCTTCCCCCTGCCCTCAGCATAAATTTGGAGATCTGCCCTGCAAACACAGTGCCTCATCCACATCCAGAGAGATTAGAAGGACATACAGTCAGTGAAGGATCTACTCTTTGTGTGCCACTCCTGGTTCACTTAATCTAGGACTGATGTATGGTGGCAAAAATCACAGAATATCTATCAGTTCATCCCAGGCTGGATAGTTCTGATCTGAGTGGAACTCAATAAAAAGAATTCATAGCACTGACTGATCATCTTATTTTAGAAAGGCTTTTCTTTTGGTGGCTGTATGCAAGATTGTTTTATAAGGATTAGCATCTTTATTCTAAAGGGTTTAGATGTTACATCTGTAAAGGGCAGGCACGTACAAACAGTTCAAATCGCCATTCTGCTTGTGTTATCCTCTTGTGTGTTGACATTGGAAGGAATTCAGCTATAGCAAAGACCCCAGAAGTAGTAGGTAGGATATTATATTCCTTTTCCATTTGGAGGAGTGAATACTTGCTTCTAATAGAGCAATAAATGACCTACTGCACCTGCAAAACAGCGCCTGTCTTCTTGAAGAAGGGAAGCTCCGCTGTAGATGTCTGTTAGGACAAAAACTTCATTGGGAGGAGAAAACAAAAATGTGCCAACCGAAATTGCTACAAGGGAGAGACAGCAGTTCTTTCCCAGCTGGGATGTCAGGATGCAATGAGAATGAGTCATTATGATGCAGTTCTGTGATTCAGACAATTCAAAGCCACTCTGGGATGTCAGGCCACCACCATATTTGTGCTCTGTGTGAATCCATACAAAGATAAAAGTATCCTCCAGCTCTTAATAGAGTCTCTACTCCTACGTCTCTAGCAACTTTCTCATAAGTTTTTTTTACATTTTCTTTTCTAAATTTGTTACCACAAATCTGGACTTACACAACTTTTGCGCCTTAGTAAAATATCTGTATTTGTTTTACATCACTCTTTATCAGGAAACCTAGAGGTACTATACAGTGTAAAAGAGCCTTAGGCAATTCAGACAAATATCCTAAGACTCAGAGTAGATAAGGACTAAAAACCAGAACTGTCTTGTTGTTAATAATTTTTTTTACTCATAAAGCTGAACAAGAAGAGCTCTTCCTCTGAGATACAACATAAATCTAAAGCAAGTGCTTTTCTTTCAGGTGAACAGGTTGAATATTTTCCTTACCCTCCTGCTCTAGCATGATCATAACATCCTGCAGCTTATTTTGTGGCAGAACAAAATTAACCTGTAGACATGGGCTAATCCCTTACTATTATCTATTTTCATTAATGATTGCTACAGTCAGTCTTTGAACAGAATGGATGTATAAATAGATCAGCAGAGTTCAGGCACACAGTAGGTATAAAAAGTGCTTTCTCATCATACGCATTTCTAGTCTGCTCTCTTGTCATAAGCCTTCCAGAATGTTCCTAAACTCACAATATCAGAAAGAAGAAAGAATTTCCTGCAACCACAAAAATAAGGCATAATTCTGCTGCTCAAAACAGTTGGAAAACCTACAGGAATTTATTTTCATCCTACTAGCCACAAGAAACCTGGAAGAGGATTGGAATATGATACCACTCACTTTACCATAGGATCTGAAAGATTGTACAGAAGTTACCAGTGAAAGTCAAAGCCTGATTTTATTGATACCAAGAGTTTTGCCAGTGGAAAGTAAGAGATTGTGAATGACACAGATTTCCTAATGTTTGTGGAGTCTAATGATTAACAACTGCAAGATGAATGAAAAATAACTTGAGTGCTGGTAGTACACAGAAAATTTGTTAGACTTGAAGAATCCTTTGGACAACTTCAAGGACTGTAAAAGAATGGATTGATTTCTTCCAGCTCTCTGGAAGCCTGCTCAGAACACGTCAGAGTTTCTCCTTCGGGCAGTCAGGAGAAGTAAAGAGCTCAGCAGAAGCAGTCATGAAGGGCAGGGAAATGAGTCATCCTAATCCACTGTAATGATCTCATCAATCCTTCACTGTGTCAAGTTATAAATATATAGTAAATATTGACAAGCGTGTTGAGGCAGGTTTTGAAAGAGAACATTTATCTTATTGTTGTTCTTGCCAGGACAGATAATCCTCAAAGAAGCTAGTAATTTCAAAGATTTAGGGAGAAACTCATTATGGAGAATATGAGAAATCATTTCAGGGAAGATTTTTGGTTGCTGAAGGACATTGAGATCTACTGTAGTTTTAAGTGTGAATATTCTTTTTCCATCTACTTCCCCTCCACCATAATCTAGTTATTTATTTTACTAGAACCTTTTTCTTTGCAACTTCTAACATTTGCAGTCAGTTTTGCCTACCTCAAACTTTGGAGGACCAACAGCATCCACAGTGATGTCCTGTATTGTCCAATTTTATATTTGAAATTACCATAAAACATTAACTTCTCATAAATATTGCACAAGTGATTATCTAGATTAAATTCACTACAACAATTGGATTTCTGTCTTTTCCAGGCAATTCCAGAATTTGAGGCCTCCTGCCTTAACACTTGGTTCTCAGAAGTTCTATTCCTCTATTATTATAATTCTATCACACTGCAGAGCTATAATGAATTTTTACTTATACAAATTCAAGCTGTGATGGCAAAAAGTACTTCTCTGACATACAGGGCACCACACTCCCAATCACTAAACACCTCCTCATCCAAAATACACATTTCAGAAAAGTGCAGAAAATACAGGAACAAACATTTTTGTGCCTGTGTTCACAAAAAGAGAAATTGCACCTCGTTTGCTTAGAAGTCCAAGCTAAGGGACATTTTCCAAATAGAAAACATCAAACTTGGTACTTGTGCTCTTTGGCAAAGCTGTAAGTAAAGGGAAGTTTTTAGGGTAATACTTTTCTCATCAAGCAGAATGTTCCTTGTTATGTTACTCTCATTACAAATTACCACAGAGTATTTAAGCTAATACCACTGTTAAAGTTAAATCCTTCATGCTAATTACTTAGAAGAATTGTACTGGAAGGTACATTGTAACATCTAAGTTTGGTGACTATTCTGTAGATCTAAAAGAATCCTGGAATCCAATTTGCATAAAATGCATTAGTGTCTAATCATGTAACAACTGAGCTCATGTTTTTAACAATCTAAGACAGAAAGATGAAGAGAACTGCTTGCTATATTCTTATAAAAATAGTTACAAACCCATAGCTGGTATTTTCTGCTGAAACACATGGAATATTCTGTAATTAACATGACATCCCATATTTCATCCACAGAACTCACCAAATCTTACATATAAACCAGGAATGACCAATGGCCCTTACTCCCTAAGTCATGCACCAAATGTTACTGAAGTCAAAAGTCACAGAGATGCCCCAAATTTTGGAGGCCCAACATAAAAAGCATCACTGTGAGTGATTTTCAAGCACAATTGGAGCTGACTATCTAAGAGCTTCACTGTTCCCTGGTGAAAGACAATACATTAAGGATTCAGCTGGGATCTCCAGATACGGAACTCATCACCCCTCCACTGTTTGCTGCCTGTCACCATCAGTGTTTCTGATGAACCCACCACTCTCATGCCAACACGGTCCCACAGGGATGTCCCAGCAGGAGCCACCATGACCGGTTGTGACACAAATGCATTCCAAGAGCCAGAACTATCCACTCTTTTATTCAATGCGAGATAATCTCAAAAACATATTTCTGCTTACAGCTAACCAAGCACACTCTATGTTCAAAAATATAACCATGTTTGTGGGTGCACTGAAGAGATTAAAATTATCATGGAGCTTCAATAAAATATTCTATCAGTTTCAGCTAAAATTTCTGTTCAGTGTAGTGTGGCTGGAAGCAATTTTGTTTGGCTTTCTTTCTCCGGACTAACAAAGAGAATCCAATTAATGAGAGCCATTTAATATTTTTTTAAATCTCATTTTAAATCCTTCTCTCCTTTTGAAGCTAGCAAAGACAGAAAATGTTGCTTTACAAAAAAATAAGACATCATAAGATAATGATTCTGTATGAGCTCATATAAGAAGGCATTAAATACTTTGCAAACTTGGGCAGATATTACATGCTTATTTAATGAAAGAGTAATTTCCGAATTCTTTTGTTGAACAGTAAATTGAATTATTTCCACATAAGCTTTGGTTTCTTCATCTGCAAACTCACAGATATTATGTAGTTGAGGCAGAGAAAATTTCTGCTAACCAAGTAATCAGTTTTTAAAAGCTCAGATGAGATATGTTCTGATGTGACAAAAAAGAGAAAAAAGAAGGAACAGAACAACATTTGCAAAATGGTCAGCAGATATTTATTCATGGACATCAGGAATGACAATAGATTTTCTACTAAATGGCTAAATTTTAGAAAAACTAACCCATTAAGAGTGGGAAGACTGCACCTCAAATATTACAGCTGTATTTTACAGACAGTATATATTTACTGGAGACGTACTTCCTCTTTGTCTAGTCATTTACTGATCCTGGATACCATACAAAAAGAGATACAGTAATATTAATAGATAGTATTTTCCAAATCATTAATGAAGATTAATGTCAGCTTCTAGAAGAGTTGCCACAATACTAGAGAAGAGCTGTCCTGGGTTATTTACAACTGGCCATGTTCTTTGTTGTACATTCCCAAAGAGTGGTTTGAATCACTCTTTCTTTTCTTGTTGTGCAGTGGCCTACACTAACTCTCCCTGTTACGGCTTTATAAAGTTGTAAGTAAGAGAAGAATTTCCTGGCCTCTATTATTTTAGCACATTTGAAGAGCAGCTTTTCTACCTCCACTTCACTGACTGCCCAGTGACTGCATTCTTTGGGGTTTGGTGAAGAAAGAGCATAAGTTGGCCAAGTGGTCAGAGAGACTCAAGGGATGCAGAGCTGCTTGATGAGTGCAGTGAAGCAACTACAGTCCATGTCAAGCATCACATCCGTCCCTGTGCCTGAGATATCCTGCTAGGAGGTTGTAACAGCTGTGTAATAATTGCCATTCTTCTGCCCTTGTCACCCTGAGACTACAAGTCTAAGTTTATTTTTAAATTGCAAATGTAACTGGAAAAGCAGTAGATATGCTGGGAGCCTTCTGAGGGACCCCATCCTCCTTACAGTGAGGGCCTGGTATTAACTCTCAGCAAAAGTCAAGAACATAGTTTGAACATTTAGCTGATGTCTGTTGGGAGCCACCAAGCTTCCAAGGAACTTGAAGTTTCTGATACTGTAACTAAGATGATGTAACCTTAAATATGATGAATCATGAAGAGGTTAGTGGGATATAGCTTGACTGAACTTACAGACCCCAAGCAAGAAAAACTGATAGAATTCCCTAATACAAGCCCTGCGTCTCCCCTCTTCTCACCAGATGCATCAAATATGCTTCTTAGAATTGCAGAAGTTTGGTTGCACAATCCTGCAAATTTTCATCCTGGTATACCAATGAGCCGGATTTTCGTCAACAATTCCTCCCCTTTCCCCACTCCTCAAATAGCAAATCAACTATTGCTCAAAAATGGCACACAACACAATTGATTCTTTCCTCAGCAGTACCAGAGACCCGGCAAACAGAATTGAGGTTCCATTTAAAAATCAGGTAACAGCAGCTTTTACCAACAGCAGCTCACAAATCTATGTTATTATTAATTATTTGAAGCTTACAGAATCTTTTTTTTTACAGGTAGCAGGGTTTTTTGGTAGTCCACAAGGAGATCATCTGTTTCAAAATGCTTTAGGAAAAAAACCCCTGCAACAGAAGACAAATACTGCATCAATACAGCAGCACAGGTATCTTGTAAGGTGATATTAAATATGCTAGCTCAGATACCACGGTAGCACGCTTCATATGGACAGTTTTCTTACACTCTCAGAAAAAAGTTAATGCTGAAGGTTATTCTCTGAAAACTCTTGTAACAGAAATTTTGATTATCTATTTCCTGCTTTGAAATAATAAGCAGCATTATGCTAAAATCTTGAATATGCACTACACAGCCCTGCAAAGACTTTTTTCCCCTTGAGCCATCTGGCAGAAGATATCCTTAGATGCAAACAAAACATATTGGTTTTTTTGAGAAATAAATGTATCTTCTTCAAATAATTTAGGGAAGCAAATTTAAGCAGCAGATTTCAGCAAGTCTGTGGCAATGGACAAACATCCCAAACCATCTTTTACATCAGCAGTAACAATCAGTCCAGTGCCAGGGAGGAGTGCACTAATTCCTGCCAGGGGTACTCCTGCCACATACCTTCTGCAGCTTCTAGATGCTCCTAGAACTGAACTGCAAGGGTAAAACCCCGCACATTGGGGGAACCAGCAGAGGTGAGAAAGACAGCAAAATATTCCTTCCTTTTAATAAGGAATTGTATTTAGCAACTATTTATTCACAGAAAATGTTACTTTACTGGTTTTCCTGAAAACAAGAAGCACAAAATCTCATAATAGGAATTTTAATTTTAATATTATCAACATTGTGTTCGGACAAGTGCTGAAATTGATGCGGGATAGACCAAAGCATGGTCCTGACCTGCCTGCCCTGAGGGCTGGGCACCTCAGCCTGCACCTCCCCGGGATCCCAGAGGGTTCTCCACAGAGGACATACACATATCTGAAGAGTGGCACCGGAAAGTGCCAAGAGGATGGAGCCAGGCTGTGCTCGGAGGTGCTGAGCCGCAATAGGACAGGAGGCAATGGGCAGAAACTGATGCACAGGAAGCTCCACCTGAACATGAGGAAGAACTTCTTTACTGTGTGGGCACTGGAACAAATTCCCCAGAGAGGCTGTGGAGTCTCCCTGACTGGAGCTATTCCAGAACCGTCCGGATGCAATCCTGTGCCATGTGCTTTGGGATGACCCTGCTCGAGCAAGGAGGTCGGACGATGGAGGTTGGACCAGCTGATACACTGTGGTCCCTTCTAACCTGACCCCTTCGATGATTTTCCACAGGCAATCGCCCAGACAGACTCCATATGGATACGTACGCGTGCCTGCGTCTATAACCCCACTACCTTACAAGCTGTTGCCGGGGGGTGAGCGCCTGCCCCGGGGCACGAAGAGACCTCCCCGGCCGTGCCCGCCCCGGCCGCGCTCCGGCTCCCCTCACGCCATCGGCGGCACCCGGCGGGGCGGGGCCAGCGCGGGCTCCCGGCGTGCCCCGCGCTGCTGTCATGGCGGCTCCCTGCGGCCGCTGCCCGCACATGGGCTGAGGGCTCGCGCCGGCAGCGCGCGCGTCTCTGTGGGCGCGGGGGTCGCGGCCCCGAGCGAGGCGGCGGCGGTGGCTGTGGGGAGCGGGGCGGGCCCGGGCGGCGGGACCATGCTGGCCCTGGAGCGCGCCCTGCTGAGGGGCTTCCTCAGCGCCGCGGAGTCCCTGGAGTGGAAGCAGGGCGAAGTCGCGGCCGCAGGTGAGGGGAGGTCCCCGCTCCTTGTGCGTGTCCGGAGCCACCGCACTGAGCCGGGGCCGCGGCTGACGGCTCAATCCCCTCGCGGGCGTGTTCATCCTTGGCGCCTTGTCTGCTCCTCACCGAACTCGCGGGGGAGGCCGTGGGCTTGTCAGGCTGGAGGAGCGGGAGCGGCACTGCCGGCAGGGCTGAGGCGACAGGAGCGGCCGGGGCTCCGCAGGGTTCCGTGGTCGCTCTCGGTGCGAGCGGCGGAGGCTGCGGCCGCAGCGGTGCCCGTGCCGGCAGCCGCCCCGCCGCCCGCCTCATGCGGCACTCGGGAGGCTCGGGAGCACCGGGCTCCCTCCGGCTGCCTCTCGTGTGAAGGGCTGCCTGCCTGCTGGAACCTGGCAGTGAGGTGAAACGCGCCCTTGGAGCAAAACATGGGAAGGAAGAGTCTGGCATGAGCTGCTTGTTCTATATTTATTAGTTATGCGGTCACAGTTGCTTGAGGGATCAATGGAAAATAGTCTCTTGAGGGGACTTGGTTAGACCCAGCTTTCCTGCAGGGGAACGCAGCAGCTTTTAAAATGTAAACTTTGTCATGTGAAGGTACTTCCATATTTCAGGCAGGCTGAAAGTACAGTTGTGCTCAAGTCATGTGCCATGTTGTAGCATATTGAAAATCTCATTTATTCTTACCTAAGCACATACTGAATTTTGGAAAAGAACCATACAGTGCTAATCAGCTCTTATTTCCTTATGTGACATTTCATTTGACCTTAATCATTGTACTGCCCAGGAATGATAGCTGATGTGACTGACATCTGTCACATCTGTCTTTTCAACGAGAGTTATGTATGCTGTTTGTGTTGTGGGGTTTTGCTGATTGCTTTTTTTTGTCGGGTTGTTTTTTTAGGTTTGGTTTGTTTTGAGGCACTTTAAGTAGTGTGCTGCTATAAGATGTGGGGGAAACTTGTTGAGGAAAGGCATCTTGCGGTAGAGATGGAAAAGGGTGGGGTTTGTGATGATTCTTAGTCATCATTTACATGGGCCCTTCCTATTGATGATCCTGAAAATAAATTTAAAAGCTGTGTCCTATAAAAAGCTATACACAGAATCAAAAGCAGATTTTATGTGCTTACAGTTATGTTACTGGAAACAGAAGAACCTCAGTATTCTTCATTCATCATCACGTGTCCTCACAGCCCATAGTTATTCTACCAATTACAGCATTGCCTGTCTGGCTAATTATAATCCAATATAAAGAAGTTGTCATTTGGTGAGAGAAAGTGTCTCCAAAGTATAGATTGGAGAAAGTCTCTTGTTATTTCTATTCTCTGTGAGGGTATGATGTCAGCAGCATTGTGGAACCACTGCTATTCTTTTGTATATGTCATTCCAGGTACAGCTTACAGTGTTTTTTAAATAATACACAGCACACATTATTTCTTATATCATTCAGTAGATCATTGTGGAGAACAGAAGTAAACCTTGGTTGACAGCATGGTGCAGAGACATTAGAATGAATGAGTCTCTGTCACCTATTCCTACAGTCATCCATTGCTGTTAGTGAAGGTGGTTCTGCCCTCGGTGTTCCTGTATTTCTGAAATTTAAAATACTTGTTTAGCTGGATGAGCTTGGGGTTGGTATTCAGATCACTTCTTTGCACAGCTGCTGCTTGTGTGGATTCATGGCTGTGCCAGTGTTAAATTGACTATCTCGGCTACTGATATTAGTGCAGCTACAGTAACACTGTAACAGGGAGCTGCAATCCCCAGGTGGAATCACACATTAATAGTAAGGCACTTATCCTATGCATTTCCTCAGCTGCACCATTACCCACACCTGCATCATCTAGTCAGAGACCAGTTTAGTACATCTGCATGAGTTGCAGCCACAGCTGCAGGGTAGGCAGATAATGGTTTTGCTCAAGAACAGCAGGTTTTAACATGGTCACATTGTTCCAACAGCTGCTGTATTGATTGCATGGTAGCATATCTGAAGATAGCTCCTGTGAATAAAGTTGTAGCCCGGGTCAAGAACTTGGTGGGTCTGAAGCTTCTTAGAAATAAGTGTATAGCATTTCTTGTGTTCCCTTTGTCTTGAAATCAAGCTTAAGTCATGGGTCTAAATCCATCTTAGTAGTTACTGCTTAGAATCTGCTCCATATGCAGGCTTTTCATTGAGATAATATAGTCGCCATAGGAAATAATGCTTCTGTAAAGATAAAATCTCATTGCCCATTGTTTGTGGGTATTTTAAACATGTAAATAAAGGACTGAGCAGTTTCTGCAGTTTTGCATAAGACTTTATTCACTGAATTCTGCAAATACTGAATCACTTTTATTTGTTTCATTTCCCCCAGATCGGTTCTCTAGTCTGTGAAACTTTTGTCTTATCTATAGGATTTACTGTTCATTTAAAATGTTTTGGAGGAAGAAAACCCTCTTGTTATAATTGATGTATTTTGAAAGGCCATCCATTTATTTTTCCTGAAATTTCAGTGCATGTTTTTGTTCTACATTCATCTGGTCATTTGTGTTTTACTGTAACTTTAATACAGATTATTTTGAATGGACACCTGCTAGTGCTGCTCTTGAGTTTCAGTGCAACTGTACTTTCCCTGCAGTGTAAATGAAGATGCATTCTTTAAAAGGGGAGTGGCATATATTTTTGTTTGAATAGGTGTAATAGGTCTTGAAAGACAAAATTGTTTCAAAGTTGACACTCATTTCTGTGTTGTTTTTTTTTTTCTCTTCCAGAAAGTGGATCATTATTGCAGTTGATGTTTGATGGGAAATACGAGGCAATATTTTCAAATTCAGCCATTCAGAATGTTTTCAGTGCATCTCCTGTGACGGAAGAGAACATTGACACTTATTTGGAGAAACAGATTCTAGCATACCTGGATTGTTCTGCAGAGATTGATAACGTGGAAAGGTGGAAATTATTATTTATTATATGGAAGATTAATAGAGGCCATGTTTGATTTTTACAAAAAGCACTTAAAAATGTATAATTTGTGTAGGGCCTTCAAAATCCTTGCACTGACAGGAAAGCAGAAAACAAATTTCTTGGGTTATCCCCTCCCAATCCCTTGGGCATCTATTCATTACTATCCAGTGAAAGAAACAATGATGTTGTGATATGGGGGTTTATTGAAAACATTAGCTTTATTTACAGTGATTACCTCAGAAGCTGCTGGTATAAAGGAGCCACAAATGTAAATTCATGTTGCCATATATCATCAAACAATTAACAATTTTCTCTCTGAAATGTTGTATTACATTTATGTGGCTACTTGAAGTACTACATAATGTTACTGTCCAAGCAATGCCTGTATTTCTAAGTCTGACTTATAATAAGTTCTACTCCTGTTAATGTAAAAACGAGTAAGGTGTTACTCATGGGTGCTGTTCATCAATTAATTATTTTCTTCCCAAGACTTTCTCTGATAGAGTCTCTCTTAATTGTACTGTATATGCTAATTTTTGCTGTTAAGGAGCCTGAATTTACTGTTTACAGTTTGCTGTGTAAGTGATGAACAGACTGAAATCTGACATGCTAGGGAGAGTAGAAGCAGAAAACTATATGTGTGTTGTGTATATATATATTGATATTGCAAAAGGTGAAAAAGTTTTGCCAAAAGAAGACTAAAAGATAAGAGATGATAAAGGTTAAAAAATAAAAGTAAGAGGAAAGTAATTGGTACCAGTTAGTGTTGGCAGAGTACAAATATATGTGTTTTGGTATGACAGACATAAACTTAAGAGTTTTTGCTAAAATATCAGAGTAAAAAAATAGTTGGCATGTTTGAAAAACTGAGCTGAGATTTGTTCATGATCATAGTGTGTCAAAAACTCATCTTGTGATGTGGTACACAATACAGTGCACTCCTGCTTTCTGAGTTGGAGTGTTTAGAGGTTTTCCCTGTGCATGGTTTTCACTAGGTGTTTCTTGTTTGTTTGGTTTTTTTTTTGCCCCTTACTTTGTTGTGCTATTACTGTTAAATACTAGCTGGAGAAATTTTTCAATATTTCTATATTCTGTCACCTTGCAGTAGTTTGAATAATGTGACAAGGAAAGAAAAATCAGGACTTGAAACAGACTCAGTCATGATCTTAATTACTGCTTCAAATATGTGTTGCTGCCTTTATAAGCCACTGAGCTTCTTGAAGGTAATCGTAATCTATATCACTGGAACTTTATACGTATCCTGTTAGAGTGCACTCCCACTGCACACAGCAAAGGAATTTGTTTCTTGGCTGCTCACGCTCCAGCTCTTTGGTCTGAGGTTTTTCTTGTTCACTCTGCAGCTTTGGGCTGCATTAGAAGCCCCCTTGCCAGAAGATATGGAGGCGGATCTGCAATATTTAGCCTTTCAGAAGTTGACAGAGGGCTTTCTGCCCAAAATTACAGACTGAAGTTTTATTCAAAATAAAAGCAGAGTCTTCAAAACCTATCAGTGTCTGCCAGAAACAGTTTTATTTGCAGCAGTCAAGTGAATTTTTCAAGCTCCATTAGTAATAATTTAAGAAGTTTTGGGGGCTGAGGGAAGTAAGTTGTGACTTTCTCTTGCAGAAAAATCTCTACTGAAGTTGCTTGTCTGAAAGACAGATCATTCCCTGTTTTAGGTAGGCGCTGCACAGCACTTTGATCTGTACTGTCTTGGTCTCTGGTGACTTCCTGAGTTAAAATGTGTCACAGTTATTTTTCCTACCTGCAGGCCCTGTGTCCTGTGAAGGCCTTATGGAAGGAACAAATGTAACTTTTGCATCCACACTTTGCATTGCTTATGATGAAACTGCTTGGTTTTTTTTTTTTGATGCCTAAAATGTAATTTTCTTTTTCCACTGAGTGATTCAAAGGAAGTACAGCAAACCTTTCAAGTTCTAGCCCAGAAAATTCAGTAAGACACTGATTTTCTCGTGACTTTTTGTAGATGGGATAAATTAAAATAATTTTTTTTCTTGAACTGAAAGTTGTAATTCTGGAGATTTAAAAACACAGTAGGAATTGAATTCAATTGGAAACAGAAAGTTGGATAATGTGAATCTTATTCTTTTTGCACAATATAAACAGTGCAAAGTATGTTTTTTTGATAGTGTTAAAAGAACTCTTAAGGAGTTCTTTTTCTGACGCTAAAACTGAGCAGCTTGAGGGCAAAACAGCTCAAAATTTGAATCTAGACTGTAATTTCTTTGGACATAGCCTGTAACTTTTTCCACTTTCAAATCCATGGTTCTGTAAGGAAAATGATTTAGCATCATTTTAAAATTTGGTGCTACTTTTTATATCCCTTTAACTGATTGACTTCTTTTCCTTGCCCCAGACACGTTTTCGCTATGGCACTTTTAGCCTTTATGGCTTAAAACTTAAGCATCCTTATAATAAATGTGTTGGATAGGAGATCTTTTCTTTTGCTTTTTTCCTGCTATTGCTACTCAGTTCAATGCTTAACAGCTATTTTCTATAGAAAATGTAGCTTCATGGCTGTATTTTAATCAGCAAAATTTGGAGGATGAAGCAATAGGATATGTGTTAACCATGTAGAGGGGAAATGCCTTTTTTGTTTTTTTCCTGAGCCCCGTATGAAGGAGGTGCATTCCTTGCCTGACCTACAGTTTGCTTCAAAAGACTGGAAGGAGATAATGTGCAGGTTCCAAAACCTAAAGAAATAAGGAAATGAGCTCTAACATTTTGGTTTTTGTTGAGCATGTATTTACTACTTTTACCTTATTCAACATATAAATGAATACCAAACTTGTCAAGAGAAATCTATACAATAAAACTTGTTATGATTTCCCAACCTGAGCACTGTATGGTATTTCTGGTATTTCTCATGGAGCATCTGATGGTTGGTTAACTGGTGTGCTATATGTAATGAAAAATGAAAATGAAGAAGTTCTTGCTGTGTCTGCAGCTTGCTTTGGTGTTTGTGAATTGAAAAAAATAGCAAAGTTAGACTTTGAATAGCTTTGGCTATTCTTCTGTAATTTCTGGCATCACTAAAAAGAACAGAAACCTGTAACCTCTAAAGCATAAGCTGGCTATTGAATATTTTTTTCTTTTATTTTGTTTGTAAATGCTAGATTATATGCACATCTCTTTTTTTTTTTTTTAAATACAAATGCACCATTAGTCTTTATTTTTGAGGAAGATTTGATACAGCAATAAGAGTATTAGAGTATATATAAGCACATGATTCTGCATCATGAAGAACAATTAGACTCGGTGTAAAAAGTGTTAAAAAAAAGGGAGCAAAACCCCCATTCACATAGAGGAAGGAAAAACAAGATGAGTGGATACAGACATATATCTAACGATAAATGCAAAATAAATTACGTAGGTCACCATAGCAAGGGGAATATTTGCAGCAGTCTCTGTTGCTTTTCAGGGAGCCTTTGGGAGGTGAGCATCTGCAGGTCTGCATTGTAAGTGTGAAGGGCAGTCAGGGAGACAGAATTAATTTTCTTGGAAAAAAGAATAGGGGATAGGCAAGGAAGGGTCAGCATTTGTGGGGATTACAGCTTGAAATTGGTTTTCTGATACAGAGTGAGTGATAAGGAGACTGGGAGTTGGTCATGAATCTGAAAATGGGGGAAAAAAAATTTGGTGGTGACAAATTGAACAGTGGAAAAACAGTATCCCAGCCAAAGTAATGGATTTGGTTATCAGTTGTTCCAGAGTCATTCTGCATGGATAAAACTGTGTCTCTTCAAGCAAGTTTGCCTACAGATAGATACCAGTAATATTAAAATAAATAAATAAAATGTTACTAGCAGGAACAGTGTAAATGATAAAATAATGAAAATTATCTTCAAAAGACTAGAGTACATGTATCAAACCACAGTGCTTGATTGACTGTTCTGTGTTACCTTCCAGAAGCTTTGAAGCATAATTTATCATGGGAGAAAAATTAGGAAATATATACCAATGTGGATATTTTGCGTGTAATGGTAATAATTTTGTATACAATAATTGTTAGTGCTTTGTGTTCTTGAGTTATTTGGAAGTTTAATGGTAATCTTGGATATATTTTCATATTTCCTAGTAGATAGTTACTGGCTGAATAATGATAGCCAGTAAGTGTTACCTTGTTTTGTTTGACAAGAACTCTTTATGCCAGTCCTTGTTCTCTAACTCCCCTGAAGGATGATTTTGGTTTTTTGGTTTTTTTTCTTTTCAATTAAATGTTCCCCACCCCTGCTTTCTTATTGTTCTACATCTTTTGTCGCATTCTTGCCCACCAGCTGCTTGTTTGTGTGTGGCTTTTCTATTTTACTTTGGTTTTTAAGGGGTTGTATAACAATTCATCCTTTTGTTTCAATTGGAAGGCTCTTCCATCTCTAAGTTTCTGTTTTACAGAAAGAAATGACTAGGTTTTTCTGTTTCAGTTATGCTCCTTAACATACCAGTGTTTATATCAAAGCTGCACAATAAAAATGCTAACTTTTTGTAGTTAGGAGGCCTGTTCTCTATGTGATAGGGCCGTTGTCGATAAGGTTCTAAGTCATTAAGGTATTATAAAACAAACCAGAAGTTTGTATATAAATCTTAAAAGTCTACACCTGTTAAATGGACCATTAAATTCTGAGAGATTGTGCCCTGCCTTCTTGGAGACCACATAGATTATTTGTGTGCTAAAGAAATCATAGTAATGTAAAATGAGCTTAGTCTTGTAGATAAAGAAAATTTTGCCATACCTGGTTTCAGAAATGAAACAAAGTCTCTTAATTTCATCTTTCAATAAATTACTATTATTTAAAATAAAAACCATGATAAAATAGGTATTATTTACTGCCAAAGTATCTGAACCAACTTGGAGGTAGTATTCTGAACTTTTTTGATTTCAATTGATTTTTTTATCAGAGGGAGTGAAAATAAACAAGTATGTTGAAACAAAAATAAGCTTGCTCTTTTGGAACGTATACTAATGTGGTATTTTTTCTGTGAAAATGCTGAGATTTGGATGTATTATAAGAAAATAAAATAACCATGCAATAGGCAAATATTGGATTACCTGCATCCTTTGCTAATCTTCTGATCTCTGATAGTTATGTACAGCCTTAAATTGTGAAATATGTGAACTAAATCTGCTTCCAGAATGTTTGGCATTAGTTACAACCTTTATAAACAAACATGTTTCCAAGACTTCCAGTTTCCCATGGGCATTCTTGAATATTCCATTCATTGTATCTTCCTCACAGAAGAGTGATTTTTTTTTTCTTTCTTTAAACCTGAGGGTTTTGAGCTAGCACAAGATTTAATCAGCTCTTGTAGCCTTAAGTGAAAATATAATATGTTGCTAATTGCTGTTCTTATCTATCTACATTGCAGGCAGAGGCTGATGTTTCTGCTTGGTGTGGGCAGTTTGCAGCTCTTTGTTCAAAGCAATTGGACTGGGCCTCCTGTTCAGTTAAAGCTTCAGGATTTTTTGCCACCTGCATTGTTACAGAAATTCCATGAGGTACGTTTGGATTCTAATAAGCCGTCCTTTTATTGTCACTGCTTTTCACAAATAGCCATAACACGCGTGTCAGAGAAGGCACATCTGCAAGGTGGGGTGCTAGAAGGAATTGCCTTAATCATCGATCCTACTGGCCGCTATTGCAACATCTTCAGTTATATCAGCAGTGTCCTAAAAGTAGTTACTGTTTCTCTACCTGAGATATTTCCTGCTGGAAATGTTGGGTTTGAATGGAGAAGATATCTTTAATATAGGCGAGCATTTACTCAAAGGGCATTTGCAATCAATAAACTTTTTATGTGTTTATTTTGGGATACATTCTTAGCTGGATCAAAGAAAGATGTTTATAAATGGCTTAGAAATTTCCCTCCTTAGGGAAAGGTAGAAGTTGCATATCTTACAAATAGCAGAGTGTTTGGCAGATGCTAACAGTAGATTTGGATGCTCAGTATCCTGTTAGGCTCTTGAATGCCAAGTGAGCTGAGGTAATATTAGTACAAAAATGCTAATTTAAACAGAGCTTTTGGAAGCAGAAGGGAATGTAGGAGGTGAAACTGAGGACTGTCAGTTTTATTTATTTTGTCATTGTTTTATGTAGATGACTAGTTAACACCCTAACTTCTTTTAGTGAGATGTGTGTATTGTTTCTCATGGCAGTACCGAAGTCCAGACTCTCATCACCTGTGGTTCAGCACAGCTTCCTGATTTTTCTTTCAGGGTTAAAGCTGTGGTAAAATACTGACTACTGCAGCGTGTCAGTGAAGAATGTATCAGTAGTCTCTGCTAATGCTAAATCTGTACACGAGTTTGAATTTAGAATTTCCCTAAGAATAAGGTATGGACCATGAGCAATGTAAATGCTGTAAACTGTGAAATGAGGGAAAGTTTGAGTATATGAAAAGTTCCATGTAAAACTGTTGGCTCTGCTGCCTAATTGTGGCATGTTTTCCACAATTCATTAAGTCCTGCCTTAGGTTCATTTGCAAGGTTGTATTTCTGAATAACTAATTCAGATACAGTATTGCTCCTGGTTTTTAAATAGATATTTATAAATTTGTTTTATCTTTTATACACAGTGTGTATATATAGGCTTCTTTTTCTCTTGATTTTTGATACTTGAAATACAAATCTCATCTTCTGATGACTAAATAAGTAACAGTGGAAACCAAGTGTACTAAACCTTCTAGGGTGTGAAATGAGTTAGCAGGAATTTTGAAGTGTGCTACCTCTGAGGAGAAAAGGAGTTCATTTTGCCTTTATATATAGTAAAAATAATAAAACCTAATATCATTCATTCTCTTTATATTTTTTTATAATATTTAACATTACAATATTGAAATATTCTTACAAATTTTGGGTTCTGTTTATTAGAGAATTCTATATTCTATGTTAGTGTGTATGCAGAGGTTGCAGTCTAATGCAGTCTGCAGCCCAAGGTGATGCTCATAGGATTGCTGTCACTGACAGAGTTCAGAGACCTGGAAAATACTGTGTTCATAATTTCTATTAACCATTTAATAAAATCATAAAATGGTTTTGCTTGGATGGGACTTCAAAGATCACCCAGTTCCAACCCCGTGGCCATGGGCAGGGACATCTTCCACTAGACCAGGTTGCTCAGAGTGCCATTCAACCTGGCCTTGAACACTTCCAGGGATGGGGTATCCACAGCTTCTCTGGGCAACCTGCTCCAGTGCCACACCACTCTCACATCAAAGAATTTCTTTGCCTAAACCTACTCCCTGTCTGTTTTAAGCCACTCTCCCTTGTCCTGTCACTACATGCCCTTGTAAATAGTCTTGCTCCATCTTTCTTGTAGGTCCCCTTCAGGTACTGGAAGGCCACAATTAGGTCGCCCTGAATCCTTCTTTTTTCCAGGCAATTTCATGTATTGTCTGGAAGAATGAGATACTAATTCCCTGTTGAGTAAGGAAATACATGATCTCCTGTTTAGTTTCTGTTATATTTCTGCAGTGGCTGTGAATGTGATGCTTTGAAATATGTTTGCTTATGCAGGGGTGGTATTGCAGAAACTAAACTGGCAAGAGGTTGTAAAGGAAAACAGACTTGAACATACTTTATTTCTAATGAGTGCTCCATCAGACTTCCATATTGCTTCAAGGTTTAGCTATTTATGTATTCAGGGAGAAGTTTGCCTTTATTTCTATTACTGCTATTTGTATTGTCTTCTGGCATGTTAATGTTTTGGTTTTTTTTTTTTTCCAAGAGCACTACGTGCTTATGTGCTAAAATATAATATCCAGTTCTCTTCTTTATTAGTCTTAATTCAAAAGGTTTTGAATGATGTTTTGAATTATCTTTATGTACTTTTCATTCCAAGGATTCTTGGTATATAAACACTCTGTAAAAATGAACATCTCAAAAAAGTGACATTTCTGTGATTTTTTTCAATCCAACTTTCCTCTCTTGCATATGCAGATATTCAGAAAAAGTGGGTTAAAAATGGAATTCTTAACTTTCTCCATCTGTTGTAACCTTCCATATTCTGTCATCAAGACCGATACAATCCATTTTTAAACAGATCTTCCATTTTTCAGGTTTTCAGACGGAAACGATTTTTTCCCACATCAAGATTAAAAAAGTTAGGTCTTTCTGTTTCTTTTAGCCTGCTCTAAGTAATGTCACTGAATTTCAGCATTACAATGTCTCATGTATTTCAGAAATATTTAAAAAACTGTTACTCTTATTTTCAGAACACTTTATTGGATTAGTCTTTGTTTTCAGGGTATGTAACTGCTGCCATTTCTGTCCTTGGAAAGTTTCACCTCTGGATCAGTGATCTGCTCCCAGATAACTTCTTTTCTTGCAAGTGCAGTAAGGCTGCATGAGACTATAATTAGTTCTAGTGAAGAATAAATAAAATAGCCTCTTTAAGATGGGTTGCTAGTAGGGGGCCTCTTGGATGTCTTCCATGAATAATATTTATGACTATGTGTATATTATTTCCCTTTCCTCAGATTGATTCCAGCCTTCTCTCTAAATTATGGTTGCATTCATGTACTCTATTAAGATTTAGTTTCATGTCCTGCAGAACTGGCTTGTGATTTTCAGAGTTCACTCAAAAGCATTTTAGTTATTAGATGTATTTCACTTTTCTAAAATAGCTGTGAGACTTTACCACACCAGTTAATAGTCTGATTGATACTACACTGAGTTTTTTTAATGAGTGAATGTGGTGAAGGAAGATTAAAAATTACTGAATTCTGGTTAAAATGGATTAGCAGTTCTTGTTTTGAACTTGCTGGGGTTAGACTAAAACGTTATTAATAAGCTCAGTGCTTATAATAAGTGGCTTATAGGAATGGGCTCCTTGTGTCTTAAAAGAATTGTCTCCTTGCATGTAAGGGAATAAAAGGTACAAAACTGTTGAAGTTGGAGCATATTTATTCTGCCTTAGGTTTCAGAGTTTCTATGTATTACTTCATACAATTGAGCTTAGTATTTTCAGTGGATGAACTGGAAAAAAATGTGTAGTACTACTAATGAAGACCACTGATGATTAAGAATGTTGTGAGGACAAGCTGCTTGTTGCTTTATTTATCTGATTTCATATTCACAAGTGGAGTATATCTGGTAACAGTGAGAAACTCCATCTGTAAGATCTCAATCTGTTATTTGATAATACATGTAAATAACGGGTAGGAATCCTCCAAATGCGTGTATCAACAGTTCCTGCTCTTCTTTTTGTAGCTTCCAGGCTGATCCCAAAGGATAAGTTTTGGAATGCATTTGAATAATTTGTTTTCCTTATGTTTTTATTACTCCTTCTTTTATGCATTATTTGATCCTTTTCTGGAAGAGACTGAAATATTGCCACATTTCCATTGGCATCTATAGCTATGTTCATAATTAATATGAAAAACACCAGTGCACTATGTAGCACTACTGTCTCAAATCCAGTATGATTCCTTGGTCTTGTTAATTCAATCTGTTGTGAATTCCTTTTTTCAGGCCCAGATGCTTGACTTCCATTAGCATGAACTAGCTAGGAAGAAAAAACTCTGTGCTTGACCAGCAAGATATAGGTATTGAAAATTATGCAGATTTCTCCCTCTTGTGGGGAATGTAAGGATGGATGATGAAGGCTAAATATGGAGGCAGAGTCTTGTAAGCAAAGATAGTCTGCTAAAGTAGCCTCCAGTCTTGTCCTGCATTCCCTTTCTATGAATATAGAAAAGAAGGGGGAATCTTAATGCAGTCACTTGAAAAATCCTCTCTTAATAGCGAAGCAAAGTCACTCTTGTAGCGTATATGAACAAGAGTTTTCATAACCAAAGTACTTCTACATGTAGCGCTCTCAGGCAAGACTTGCTTGCACTCGCGCACCTTGATTATCTTCAGTCTGGACCTCAGCTCTCCATAGGTTACCTGTTGCTGATTTGGTTTGTAAAACTGGAGACAGCTTCCTCTGTAACCTTACCTCCTTTGCAGAAAGTGGAAGAGAAAAGCAGTTACAAACAAAAGCAGTTCTTCCATCACCTTAAAGTCTAAAGAGTGAATTCTGTTTTCAAGGACCAAACCCTTGGCAGATAACCTCAGTAGATCCGCTGTTAATCTGGAAGATACATCACCTTAGCTTTGCTAAATGACAAATTATTGTGCAGTAGTCTTTTGTATTTTTTTAAATATTAGAAGCCCAGTATATATGGCTTAGCAGCCGCATGCAGCAGCTTCCCAAAGTGATAATTTGTTTGTCCCCACCCCACCTTCGCTTCCATTTAATCAAGTCTTCCTGAGCCTTTAATCTGGCTTTGTCTACTTCTTTATGTCTGCACTTAGCTTTTTATATATAGAGGAAGGACCCCCAAGACAGAAGGAGCTGATGAAATGCTACAAAGGCCAGAGTGGTTCTCAATACAAAAGTAAAAGCCTGCTGAATGCTCACTTTGCTTCTAGTCAATATCATTAGCAAGAAAAGAACAGTAATTCCCTAAACTAAAATTCTCATACAATCTATTTTTAAGCTATTGAATGTGAATGCAGAAACTTTTTTCTGATTTTTGTCATTACTCAGGTGGCACCAGTTTTGCTGGGAAATACTTTTGAAATACTGTGAAAATTGAAATACCCAAGGGTACTGTCCACCTTGCAGTTGATTTAGGGCTTTAGTAGTAGTAACTTAAAAGTAGCCATTAAATTACTGTTTGGAAGTTGAATACAGAAACAGCTGTGCTTCAGAGATTAAAAAATATGGAACTAGGGTGAATTGAGCTTCATGTGTGTATTCAGTCAATGGATGGTCAAACAGAACCCTTGCAAGTCCAGCAGAAACTGGATGACTACAGTGATTGCTCTGCATATGTTCACAAAGTAGTTATCTAGTATATGTTTCTGTGCTATAAGAAAATTACTCCTGAATAAAATAATTATACTTTTTGATGTCAACTTTGATGAAGAATAGAAAGACTCAGGTCTCCAGTAACCCAGGTTTACTAGGTCAGGAGCATTACCTTAGCAAGTCTTGGGTTGTGGCTGTTTTGAGATACGTGAAATTTTTGAGCTACAAGATAGGTTCAACACATTATATATTTAGGTGTTTAAACACAAGAACACAAGCTCAAAATTTCTTTTTGCTCTTAGCCAATGTTCTAGAGATTTTGGTGGACTTTGATTCTTAACTTTGCAGTCCTTGAAGCTGTAACACTTAGACGTCTACCTCTTACTTGTAGCTGTTCTCTCATCTTAAAGATTACCTCAGGGCAGTGAATTCTGCATGGATAATGCAGTCTTAGAGCATAAGCTGCAAAAATGTGTATGTTGGTTTAGACTTTCTCAGCTGAAGGTAAAGGATGTCTGCTTTTCTGTGTGGGATTTGTTTCATGAGAAAGGACATGGATTTGTTAAAATAGAAGATAGCAGTTCTTTGGCTCTGAGACTTTTTGGCTTCTTTTCAAGGCTGTAATATGTCATCAACTTTCCCTTCTTCCTCCCTCATTATTTGTTAATGTTACATTAGCAGGACTGGGTTTTGTAGTGAAAGGACTTGAAATGTGAAGTTGAGATTAATTTGTTTCTACAGTGCTTAAACAAGTATAGATAACTAAAGCATTGCAAGGCTGTTCTTGAAAAAGGTTTTAAAGCTAATCTCCTTTGCTTTCCCATTTAGTATTTTAAGTGTGGTCTACTTTGATTATAGAAAGAATCATAAACATGCAGATGGCGAAAAAGTTTACATTAAACTGAGAATTGTATTGAGTGTCCCACTATGTGTGTGTATGTGTGTATTTGAAAAATTAATCTTTAGAAGTACTGATTGATGACTTTCCCCTCTCAGAGTCACAGATGTTGATAAGGGTCTTCCTTTCTGAATGGCCAGAGATGCGACAGATCTGGTATATTTCCAGCTGGCAGTTTCTTTCCTTTATTCTCAAGTGGTTTGTCAGACTGTTATGATCATCGCTTTCCACAGTGCGATTGAAATGACTGCAGTGATGTCATACAAGAATTCTCCTTTGTCCCAAAACATTGTCTGCAAAGTAGATATATTTTCAATGCTAATGCAAACTAAAAAATTCCTTGGTAAACCAGAATAAACTTGAAGATTACTCTGTTATTAAAAAGCAATCTAGGGGATTCATGTAGCTTAACAATTTTTGTCTTCAGTGTAACCTGTTGATACAGGTATTGCAAAGAGTTTCAAATAACTCAGGAATTATGTTATTTGTTTAGTTTAAAAAGCTGAAATATGATTCAAATAATTTACATCTTGGTTGTGTAGACTGATTAAGAATCTTCCGCAGTCAAGTGACTTCAATGCAAGCTGTCATTTAACTTTCTCTTCTGCTTTTTCCCTTCCATTCCCTTTTATTGCCCCTTTTATACCAACTGAAAACTAAAACCCTGGGTTTTTGTTCACTAAAGAAATCTGCCATATGAGAACCAGGAGTAGACTGATGAATGGATATCTCCCTGAGCCTGAAGATAAACTGCTTGAATGCTTTCATTGCAGTAAAAGGGAGGGGAGAATAGGTGACTGTCAGATGACAGTCACCACTGAGAGAGTCCCTGGAGAGCTACCTCAAGGCTCTTAAGTAAAAGAGTTAGTATAGAGAACATCATATGGGAGTATATCCAAAGCAGGGAGAGGTTTTTATTTGTCAGACAAAGGGAATAATGGCTCTAATATTGCTGCTCTGATGCCACTCCAACAGGAAGCTCCCTCTGGGGAAAGAAAATGATAACACATACTGACATCACTGCAGGAATATCTAGTGTATTTCGGTGCTGCAGGATTAATTTAATTATAAAATTGTTTTGTTTCTGTAACTGCAAATTGAATGGCATGGATTTACCAGAAGCTTTTCTCCTTAGATCACGGGAAGGATTATATTACTGGAATGTGTTTGGGGATAGTTGACTGGATGACACATTCATTTCAGGTGGGAGGAAATCAGTGTCTTGCAGATCATGTTGATGTGGTGTATCAGGACAGCAAGAAACAGTGCAGAATTTACCATGATTTGCTAAAAGGTTGAGGCTCCAAGAGACTGAGGTTTTGGCTTTATTTTGGTTTTGTTTTTTGTTGGTTTTTTTTTTTTTTTTTAATGTTTTGAGCAGACTTTTTCCTTAGATATTTTTCTTGTTCTATATTACATTATTTTTTAATAAACTTAAGTTTCCTGAAACTTGTCTTCTTTTTTTTTTTTTTTTCCTTTTTTTAGTCAAAAATGCTGCATGCAACTATTCTGAAGATGCTGGTTCTAGATGGTGAATCAGTCTATACCTTGACTTCTCATCCTATTTTGCTGCTTTTAGCCAGGGTAATTCTTGTGAATTCAAGACACAAACTCACATCTCTCCAGGTAAGAAATATGTGACTAGTGACTGACTACCAGCTACTCCTTAATTGGTTCTCTCATTCTTTTCTTCATACCTCATTGAATGATTCTAACTTCCATTTCTTTTTCTATAGCTCTGAGGTTCTTCTCTCTAAGAAACAGTTAGGACAAAAAGATTGCAATTATTCACAAGTATCTTCTTCTTAAAGATAAGCTATACTCACTGTCTTCCCCAAAAGAGAGGAAAAGTGTCTTCATTAGCTGGAAAATTAGAAAATTTAATACAACCAGCTTTTTAAAGATACGTACTTCGTGGTATTTGTCAGGGGGTAGCTGGGAATGCTCTATAATGCAGCTTACATATCCTATATCCTTTTTAACAAGCTTTTGGGTACTGTTAACCATTACTGTATGAATTCTAAGTCTAAATCTCTGTTGTGTATGTGTGTTAAAAACAAGAAGACATGATGAAGTGCTTCTTAGAGGGTCTCTACCTCCCAGTTCAGCAGCAGCGTGGTTGGTAGCAGGGCTCTCTGGAAGTGGGGGACTTTTAACAGCAGCAACTTCTCTTTATTGAATTCCAGTTGAACAGAATTTGGCTAGAGATCAAAATGCCACATGGCCTCTCTTTATGTTTGGCTGACAACATCCATTCCCAGCTGGGTCTTTGTATGAGTGATGAATTAAACTGTGTGGGAGATGTTGGCTGTACTGCATTTCTGGAAGCCAAGTTCTTCCATCGTTTTCCCTGTTATTCACAGATGAGTGCTGTTGAATTTCAGCAACTGGGTCAGTCAGGGAAACAGAAAATGTACCTGGTGTAGAGAATTCCCCTGCTACCTCCCCTGAGAATGTCATAATGGGGGGCTTTATTCTACGCAATTGAGGTTCAATTATTTGTGGCTACATAAAGTTTGAATAGTAGTTCAAAGGTAACAACTGATAGGAACTGCTTTCATCAACAGGTTGGTGTAGCAATTAAAGCTTGCCATTCTTTTTGCTTTCAGGTTGATTCAAAGGTGGCCTCTTAATACTTTGGCTGCTTTAATAGTAGTGCATATAAATTTAAAACAAGGTAAAATACTTCAAAATATATTATCTAAAGCATTAATAAAGCCCGGTATGCTATTTTATATGGAAGAATAAATGCTTAAAAATCATCCGCAAGTTTTCAACTTGGCTCCCAAAACACTTCTGATAGAATATTGCACACAGCTCAGGTGGCTTATCTGAAACTTTAAAAATACATTCTCACTGATTCTAGCATTTCTGAGTGGTAAGCATAAGGCCTCAGGAAATTGTATAATTAAACTGGATACTCAGTTGTGTGGGAAAATTAATACTTCGTGGTATAAAGCTAAAGTCAAGTAACTTGAAACTTCTTATTTAAATTGCCTTTAGGTTTCTAAATAAATGATAAAATGTTGGGATCTGACCTCTTTCACAAAGCCTGTGTGCCTTACTCTGTCCAGCTTGATATCAAAAGTCATCTTTCATTGCTCTTAGAAATTGATGCTATTATTCTTTTTGATGGTTCCTTTCTAGGGACATTAGAGTCAGCTCCATGTAATTGTTTTAGATGTTTGTGCTTGAATACTGCACAGCCCTTAGATCAGTCTGATGGAAGGATACCTGCATAAAAAGTTCAGAAGATGGGTGCTTCTAAAGCACTCAAACATCTTTCATAGAAAGTGATTGGTGTGCTAGCAGCACCAGAATAAATAGCAATCGTTAGAGCCTCTGTAGAGGTGTGCTCTACATTCATGGTTTATTATCTTAAGTATAATTTTGAGACTAGAGTATTAAAATTAACTTTTTCACATATTTTCACCTGTTGCAGTTAGAGAGAGGGCTAAGAGACTGGGAAACTTACTCTGTGTGTACATGGCTTTCTAAAATCAGGTATTTCCTGGGCTGTGGTTCAGCTCTACCTGCTGTAGAGTGAATGTTTAGTTCAGTAACATCTTTGCCCTTCTGACGTTCAACATACAGACATTAGGACTTTCAATTGTGATTGTAATATGTTCTCAAGAGCAATTCTGCTCCTATTCTGCCTCTCTCAGGCTCCTATATACTGCCACCTGAAGAAATAAAAAAGGTCAAACAGAACAGGGAAAAATGAATAGAAGGGTGACGATGGATGGTCAGAAATACTGAATGGCTTCCATACAAATGGTAACTAAATAGTTTAGGACTCTTCAGGCCAGAAAGTTTGCTG
Source organism: Corvus moneduloides (assembly GCF_009650955.1). Classification (NCBI taxonomy): domain Eukaryota; kingdom Metazoa; phylum Chordata; class Aves; order Passeriformes; family Corvidae; genus Corvus; species Corvus moneduloides. Next base: position 84,991,151 of record NC_045478.1, on the reverse strand, counting down.
AAGAATGAGATCATGGCTTTCTATTAAAATAATCTATGTGACACAAAAGAAGATAAGTAGGAAACAGCTGGACTTTGGGTTTTGGTTTTATTTTGGTCCTTTTCTGTTACAAGGGTTAGGAGCTATGAAATCAAAGTAGCAAGTGGCTGCTCCAAAGTAAGTGCATGCAAGTATTGTTTTTTTCTGCTGTTCACAGCATTTCTTACCAGATGGTGGTACTAAAGATTTGCAGGGTTCAAAGAGCAGTTAGCGAAATTAACAGGGAGAAAATCCATCAAACTCTTGGAGCACTGTAGAGCTGCCTGGATATGTTCGTCTTTATGCTAGGTTATGGTTGTTTTTTTAATAAAACAGCTATTTTGGACAGGCTTGTACTTTTTAGACTCTAGAATTGAAAATTCTAGACTACAAAATCTGTATTTTAAAGCCACTTTCCTTTTTTTCTTAATGCTCTGTACTTGTTACGAACTTGAAGCATCTATATTTTCTTTTAGGCGTTACCTTGGTGGACTCTAAGATGTGTAAATATTCACCAGCAGTTGTTGGAGGAGAGATCACCTGAGCTATTTACTCTGGCCCAGACCTGTATAAAACAAGGTATATTTCTAATTACTTGTTTTATTGGCTTGCAGCATCACTTTTAAGATAGCACAGGGGAGAGGCATTTGTAGTCATAACTGCTATAATGCTTATCAGACACTCAAATAACTGCAAAGACTAGAGAGGGAACAGAATTTCACTTAAGCTGGCATGGACTTGTAAGGCACATGCTATTTTTCAGCCTCTAAGATGAAAATGTGAGCGTGGACAAAGTTTTTTTTGACAGTGACTTGTTTTGAGATTCTTGGATATGGTTCTCAGAAATAGATGATGTAAAGTACACCTGAATCTGTAGTGAGTTTTTTTCTGGCAGTTTTTGCTGCCTGGTGCCTCTTAACAGTTTGTTTATTTTCTCATTGAGGCCATCTGGTATTTCAAACAAGTACCTTCATATTCCATAAAATAAATACTTTTAAACCTTTTAAATTGTCTTTGAGTAGGGCTTGAGTAACCCACTTGTCTACATCAAGTTCTCAAGAAAACTTTGTGTTAGTTACTAGAGAAGAAGACCTTCAAATTCAGGAAAAATTGCATTTTTCTCAAGTGTTAGGTCAGTATCATCACTTGAATAGAAGACAGCTGCAGTGATTCCCTGCTGTTCTGTGGCAGCCATTATGCAAAACCAATGGGACTCTGTGCAGTTTCCCATCCATTTGGCTGTGTACCAAGCATGGTACGGGGTGCCAGAAGGATGTCATAAGTTTGGGACATCAGTGCTTCTGGACCGCTATGTCAGTACTAGTGATGATGTGAAGCTTTTCCCCAAAGGTCCTTGAAGTCTCAAAGTGCCTAAGCTTATCAAGCACTGTGAGTAAATGATATTTAGGTAGTGGTAACACCGCTTCTCAATGTGTCACTTGAGTTCATCATATGGCTTTAGCACAAGTAATCTTGTATTCAGCTCATTGAAACTTGTTAGGTATGGAAAATCAAGTTGTAATGCACAATTGAAGATTATAACCTGATTTATTTTTTCCTTTGAAACTGTATCAGTGTCACTCAGATCAAAAGTTGCATTTTTGTGTTTTCCAAGTGTAACTGCATGTCCAGTATTTTCTAGGCTTGAATATTTTTAAGTTACTAGTTTGTAGTTTTCTTTAAAAAATCTCTAAATCTCATCTTTGAAAAAGTTGTTGCTAGGCAAGATTTATCTAAGCAAATTTTGATTTAGTGAAGTAAAAAATTTGTGTAAAAACTATGTTCAGACTTAGCAGCTTTCTGTATTAAGTGAAAGGTTTTGAGGATTAACAAGCACTGACAAAAAAAAAAAGCCTAGGAGGTTTAAACAGTAAAGTCTATTCGTGCTAGAGCTGACAGTCAGTCTCTAAATTCGAGTCAGAGAAAGTGTTTAAAAAATCCTTGATGATACCACTTTTTCATATAGTAAGACTTTTTAACACCATTAGTAAAGCTTATTTGAGAAATTAAGCATCCATTAAGGAACACAGCTTCAGTGCTATAACTGGGTAACCAGTCCTTTTTAAGTACTGTGATGCTGTGAGCTTTTTTGGAATTCTTATTATCTAAATATTTTTGCAAAATGCAGAAATAAAGCGTGAAGCAAAAAACCCACTTCCATTTAAGAATGATCGGCATGAACCATTTTCAATGTAATAGTCTGTATTTGCAGGAATGTTCTCTGTAACTTACTGTACTTTGATAGAACTTAAATACATAAGAAATAAAAATGCTTTTATGCTGGGTGAAAAAATGTCAAGTCTTCTTTCCTGAAGGCTTCAGATCTGTTCACAAAAGTATTTTCTCCTGTTCAGATGGAGAACGTGATCTTTATCATTCAGCAAATCAGTAATTATTTAAAAAAACACACAAAAACTCAACACGCAAACAAAAAGCAACCAAACAGAAAATGTCGTAAGAATCCTAAAGCACCATTCAATACTCGATCTGCTGTTGAAACTTCCATTTGAAGCTTACTATTTAAGGGGTGGGCATTAGCTCAATATTTTGTTCTTATGTTCCTTAGAAGGGCCAATACAATCATAGTTGTTTCTTCTCTGCAGAAGTGATATTTCCCAGTTCAGCTTTGCTGTAAAATGTAAGCAAAGATTGACCTTTTCTTTATTCTAGTAGCAATCCTTAGGTCTAAAACTTGCAAAACGCTTTAAATCACATACATCTTTTATATACTGTCAGTGAATTTTTAAATGTGTGAAGTGTAAAGAACAACAGACTTTCCCTCATGATATTTTAAATGTATTTTTAAAATACCATTCTCCTGGACTACAGTCTCATTTTTTTCTTTTTCTTAATTTGCAGTGACAGAAGCAGAAGCATTGTTCACAGGTGGTGAAAGCTGGCACTTAGCAGTTCAGTTCCATCTTGAGTCTGCCTATACATTTTTGTTTTACTATGAATATAAAAAAGCTAAACACTGTTTCAATATGGCTAAAGACATAACAAAACTGCAGATTAACCTTACAGGTAAGTTTTGCTTGTAAAGTCTACGAGGATGATTGGTTGGACGAAACTAACCTATGGCTTGTTGGGGGTGTTTTTGACATATCCAAGTAATAAAAAACTGTACTTTGCAAAAGCTTGGTGTTTAACAGGTAGGTCTTATTTGTCTTGCAGGAATTAGTATTGCTTGGAAGAGAAGTATGACATCAAGTTAAAAAATTATTCCTAGATGGGTATTTGAGAAGTTGGGGCATTATAATCCTTCTTTCTTGTGTTTCATGTCAAATTCTAGGTCTAGTTGCATCTGCTGGTGTCATGATGAATATTTTTTGTTTTGTTTTGTATGTTTGGAGACACTTATAAAGGAGTCTGCATGATGATTTGATGCAGTCTTTCCCCTTTTGTGCCACTAGCCTAGATCTACTCTGTGGAAATAGCTTTAAGAAGTCACTCCTAGGACTGGTATTACCACAGGAAATAAGAAGGGAAGTCAAATTTCTGATGAACAGAAATCCCAGGGATTCAATCCCTATGGAGACTTTATAATTATCCTTTCAGAACCTGTTCGTTGGCATCAGGAAGATCAGATTGCTGCACTTACAACTATACATGGATAGATATGGATCTATGGTCTAGCTGGTCCTGCTAGGTAATCAAAATGACATAAAATCACACCTTTTCTGTGTGAGAACTTATGATTGTACCCGAGTAGAAATGCAAAAAATCTTTATCTAGTTTTTTTTCTGTAGACTTATTAGTGGAAAGCGCTAAGGAACTGAAACTTACAGCTTCCTTACTTGTTAACATCACTGTATTTCACAAGGCTCATGTTCCTTCATACCTAGGTTGGAGCTGCAGCTAATCCTGTTCATACCGTTAATCAGTTTAATAATTTATTAAAAAATGCCTAAGACATCAGCAGCAAAAAAACCCCCTAAAACACACAAAAACCCAAACAAAAACCCAAAGAAACACAAACTCTTAACAAATTATGTGGAACTCCATGCTCATTTATTCAAAGCTTACTTTGAAAGATCTGTAATGGAAATCTTGTGGCCTAATGCTTTTGTTTAACTATGATTGATTATATTCAATGGTATCTACTTAAAACATGGTAGTTTATATTTGAAGGAAATCTATACATTTCAATTGGTCCTACCCTTTTTTTCCTGTATGCAACACAATCTGTGCATGTGGTGTGTTCCAAGTGTGGCCTTTATAGCCAACTTGGTATTATAAAGTACTTCTCTTTAAAATTAGTCAAAATTGTTCTTGTTTTTTTAATAAAAACATCAATATCTATGATGGTACTCTAGCTATAAAAATGCAATTAACTGAGAACAAGTAAAATCAAAGAGACAGGTGGTTGGTTATGCACTGATAGTCTTCATGTTGGATTTTTTTTTTCCTTTAAAGGAGATCTTCAGATTTTGGATTAATAATTTCCTTAAATCTAATTTAGAAAAAACCCTTCTTGTTTGGAGGAGAAAAAAAAAAGATTGGATGCAGTGGAATTATTTATATTTTTTATTGCCAAGAGGTTATGATAGTCCCAGAGAAAGATTGTGGTGATACAGCATCTCAGAAAAAAACCCCAATGTTTTGTTCCTAAATGTTCTGTGGTTTATCTCCATAAATCTATTAGCATAGCTATGTCTAACCTGAAGGCAAATGAACTGAACATGTGGGAATTGTTGGCATTCTAGACAAACTCATTTGACGTGCATGTTTGGGCTAAATGGGAGGAATGTTACATCATCAAAAAAGACTTCAGTTTAATGTAAAAATTCAATCTCTAGCAAAGACATTTTTAAGGCTTTTGGGAGGAATTTCCTTTTTAGGAAAGGATTTTGAGAGGTTTATGTGCATTAATGTTTGTAATCCTTACTAGCTGAGTATTGTATTACAGCATGGAAATAGATATTGTTCTTAAAACAGATTTTAGGACCAATGTTTTCCAAAGTTATTTCAGTAATGTGTGACAAAATTATACTTGGTTTGTGTACTTTTTTTAAGTCCCATTAATCCAAGTATGTATTGTGTTCATCTTTTATTAAAAAGCATCATTATGTCCCTCACAATGAGTCATAACCATCAATAACTCTACAAAACAATTTCCAGTAAAAGAGAACACTGTGATCCTTCTTGCGTATAAATTTAGTGAATTGAAGGGTAGTAATCCAAAATAAATTTAAGGTCAACAGATCTAGAGGATTAATAATGCTGAACTCTGAGATATGTTTATTCTTTTCATGCCCAGTAACGTATCTCCGGGAACTTTTGATATGAAACAGAAAGTTTTTGTGTAGATTCCTTTTACTTTGTGAGGATATACCATGGAACCACAGAATGTTAAGGGTTGAAAGGGACAACCTTAAAGATCAAGGACAGTGACACTTCCCAGTACAGCAGGTTTCTCAAGGCCTTATCCAGCCTGGCCTTGAACACTGCCATACATGGTGATATAAACCAACCAAATTTTTTCTCAGCTTTAACACATGTGATACATATTTTTCAAGTAAAAATAGTGTTTTGTCCCTGTAATAGTAAGGAATTCTTAGGTTTAAAAATGGGATGGGAGGTGTGTGCATATGAGAGCATAAACAAATCACAATTTCTGAGTGGTAGTAAGCAATTTTTTGGAATCCAGAATAAGTTTGCAGTGTTTCCTTCAGCTGTTTAGGCAGTAAGACATAACAGGAAGTGAATTACAGCATAGTGATTTTCAGGCAATATTAAAATAGAGAATTGAAGGCTACTATGTAAAATTAGTATGAATCTTTAGCCAGTATTTCTCTCTGTGTCTCTTCTCTGCAGTGTGCTGTGTGATTTTTAAAGTGATATTTTTAGAACCTTTTTCATTTCTTCATAAACTCTTAATACAGGGCTTTTCCACTAAAAGGGGTAATTGGCAGAAAAGGAGAAATCAGTTTAATTTCTGGCTTCCCTACTCATCTCTTTCCACTTTCAGGAGGAAAAATGGGTGACTGCTATTTCAGTGCCTCTGCCAGATGATCCTTACGGACAGTGGCCTCATCTTCAGGCCTTTGTCACATGAGCACTCAATCATCTTTACTTCAAAGATTTTATATACTGAAAGTTTTTCAAAATTATCATGAAAATAAGACCTTTACGTGATCTTAATTAGTTCTGCAAAAGCAGCAGTGGATTATCTCTCTTCCATTTCACACTGTCTGAGCATTGTATCACAGTAATAATGAACAAGCAAACCTCCAAATTTTATAGAGTAATCTTTAGCTCCATAATCTTTAGCTCCTCTGGTTAGGATTCTGTTATTTAAAGTTACTGTCCTGAAATTAAGTTTTTATTTCTCTGATTGCATTTTGCAAACAAGTTGCTAACAGAGGAAGAACAGACACGTTTTTCCTTACAGTTTGGTATAAATGTCAGTTACCCCTTTAAAAACTAATCGAAATTGCCAGTGAGTACAATAAAGAACTGAAGAAACAACACTGAGAGGAATTTCATGTTGGGCATTCTGAATATTGGTTAATTCATTATACAGCCTTCACTGGTTTGCGGTGTCACTCACTCCCAATATAACTTTTACAGTATCTTACATGCTGTATTCTGGTAACATCATGTCCGTGATCCTTCTTTAAAGACCTAACTCCTCAAATGAAGATTTGAAATATTTAAAATGATGGCCTGTAAGATATTATGGGGTTTTCATTTGCCTAAATGTCTCCGTGTAGTCACTAACTTCTAGCAGGCGAATTGAACAATTGTTTCTGGTTTATTGCTTGGGAATAAGCAGGGAACTGATGAAACTTGATGACTATGAGTTTTCAGTATGCTGGGTTATGGGGAATTTAACTAAAATCAGCTTTGCAAGACCTATATAGCTGTGTTTGTGTGTTTGTAACGTGTATTACTTTGTATGTCTCAGCTGGCAGTGAGAACACATGTAGTTCACTGCAAAGAGATCAAGCAGAGTTAAACCACTGCTAAATTTCATAGGTTAATTCTCAATGTATTTCTTCATTTTGTCTGGTTTTTTTTTTTTTTTAGCAACTCTCTAGTATGTGATTTGATTACTGGTTTTTAGTGTTCATTAATATAAACATATTTTCTGTAGGTGCTTTGGGGAAGAGAACTCGATTTCAAGAAAAATACGTTGCACAGCTTATTTTGGATGTCCAAAGACCAGATGAATTCCTCCTTCCTCACAGTGAACTAAGTCCAGCTCCAACACCTCTAGAAAGCTTAACAATAGTATGTATCTTAGAAGAATTGCTTTAATTTTTTAAAATGAAAGTGTTCTGAAGCTTTTGTTGGGTGTCTGCTAGGGAAAAGTGTGTTGTGCCTAGAGAAACTTAGCTGAGGTTTTTGAAAGTTTTTGGAAGAGCTGTGGGGCAGTAATTTGCCTAATATTAAAGGGCATGGGGTAAAACAACATATGAATGTCTGCAAGACAGATGTGGCTACTCAACTAAGAACATGTTTGCAAATATGATCTTCTACAGTTCATGCATTCATTTTTAGTGACTAAGAATGATGGAGCTAGGAAAACAGGTGAGAGGCAGATTTTCAAAATAGCCTGCAAGGCATCACAGGATTGCACAAGGATTGCACAGATTCCTACAGACTGACAGACGTATTCAGTTACAGTGCAAAGATAGGAAATTACTCTACTTATTCCTATGGCATGAATGATATGAGTTGGTCCTACTGATCTTAAGGGTGTGCATGATGACTTCAATTATAAATTGCTGGAGAATCACTGAATTGACTTGGAATGATATTTTTCCTTCCTAAGGAGATATAAAGTTATTTGAACTTGCTAAAGAAGCCAGAGATAAATTGAGGCATGAAGTATAAACTTTCGATCATAAAGTAGGAAAGCCTTTATTAAAAAATGTTGTGCCTTGATAGACTTCCTGGTCAAGCAGGGATCTTAAGCAAAAAAATTGTCACTACTTCTCTATTTCTAAATTGAATGCATAAATATCTTTAATAAAAAAAAATCTAGACTAATCTAGATTTTTTTTTTTGTCTGCCTGTTAGCATGTCCTTGGTGTTGCATTTGATTTGATGGAATGAGATGGACTACACGTGTCACGACTTAGGCTTGTGATAGCACTACATACACCAACCCTTATAGGATAGTGAGAGCTCAGGGAGGCTGCCTGGTGAATGTCACAGTTAGTTATAGTCTTCAGTTACAACTTATTTAGAACTAAATGATGGCATGCACTGTTCTCAGAGTTCCTAACTGGGATATTGTATGAGTGTTTTTTCCCAGTTATTCACAACTTTCTGAAGCATTTGCCTTTCTAGTCTATTTCTGAGAAGGACTTTAGTTTGGAATAAAATTATTTCATCATTTCAATAAAAATGGCTACACTGGCTTAGGCTGTAGGTATAACTCAGAATTAAATATTTTATCCTTGCTAATCAAATACTACTCATATGTGCTTTCAGTGAACAGACACAGAGCTTCTCTTGTAAGTTTAGCAGAGAATTTAGAAAGAAATAAGGGTAATTAAAACCTTTAAAAATCAGGCAGTCAGGCTTGATGTGATCCATACTGTCCTACTAAAATTTTACTGAGTGTAGCTTGAAAATAGTGCTAGAGAAAGTAAACATATCTATGCTTTTGGAAAAGTAGAAAGGTGATGCTAGAAACAAGAGGTTTTGGCTACAGGGAAGGAGTTGTGTTTTGTGCAAATCTGAGTGCCTGTGTCATGTAATTCTGTAGTAAGTTACTCAGGCTCCTCATTAAAGAAAGTGAGGCTTTCTGTCCCCACAGTCTACTTCTCAAAAAAAAAAAAAAATTTAAAAAATCAGTACTTTTTATTTCTGCATCTTCTCTGTGTCAAATTTTAGAAAATCTTGTAGTAAAACCATGTGCTGCTTTGAGGAAAACCGGAGGTATTTCAAGTTCAGACATTTTATTAATTTGTGTGAGTGTTCTGCTACAGGTATTAGACCAGGTTTGACTAAGTATATTCTTCAATTTGTGTGTGCATTGAATTACAAGTTAAAGGGTTTTGGTTTTTTTCTCTTTTCCAAGCATGTTTTTATTGATAATGTGGTATCAAAATACAACTTAGTAATGTAGTTTGTCAGTGCAATGTAATTAACTTTAGCAGTGAATCCTAGTGATTCTTTTGCCAGGTCTGGTTTCAGATTTGTTGGCTTTGAGTGTATCTTGAAGTTATTTTAGCTAAAATTGGAGTTAATGCTATTTTTCTTCTGCCAAAAACTACCAATGACATCCCTGCATCCCTGTCTAAGTTTAGGGAGGATACTTGTTGTATCTTGTATACTTTTAAAAGACTATCCATGGCAAATACATAGAAGTTAAGTCTTCAAGAGGTGCTGAGAATCTCCACAGAATTAACATATGCATATGGAAAGCTAAATTGTAATAGGGAATTTCTCTTCCAGTTCTCTCCTGAGTTGTTATTTTACATTTGCCATTTGCAGATAAAGGAAAATGCTCCATTTGTCTCAAGATAGGATTTATCCTGGATGAGCAGAAAATTTCCTAAGAAAATTATAAATTCTGACAGTTTGGATAAAGGCCAAGTTGAGACTGCTCCCGCCTAATGTTCATCTCCTGTTTTGGGGTGCTTACTTCTATGATATTAGAGTTTTCCCCTTAGTCTTGTTCAGTAGGAAGACTGAACAAGTTATTTTGCAATTAAGCAGAGAGTAATTTAATTCAATTAAAATAGAATCAAAATAATAATGTGTCTGACAGTTGGATTAGTAGCTGTGCTGGTTTCTGGTCAAGGGCTTCATCTTTCCCTCTGGTGCTGAGCGATTATGTTATCTCAGGTGGTGCTAGAGGCAAAACTATTCACATTTCAAAATAAGTATTTAAGGCTGTAAATTCAAAACGTTGCTCCCAGGTCAGTTTCTATGAAAGGAAAGCCTCAGGCTTGAGGTCATGCATAAAGACCCTTGATATGAAGTGATATGTTTAAATAGTTTGATTAGTTTTTAAAAATTCAGAGCTGTTTTTATATTTTGGGGGAATGTGGAAGTTCTTTTTATATCTAGGAATGGAAGTCATGCTTTAAAGCTCTGGTGTATGGTTGCAGTACAGTTCAGTTGATCAATATTCACAGTGAAGCTAAAGTAATTAGTACTATTTATACAAGTTAGATTTTAAAAATTATGTAGGCCTGAAGGTGGAAATTTTAACTAATTGCCATATTAATTAATTTGTAATTTATGTTACACATAATGAAGTATCATTATACTAGTTCTAAAATAATTTTCCACTGAAGTGGTAGATAATCTTTGCATGGTCTAATGTAGGAAGAGAAGAAAATTATGGTATTGAGTTTGACTTTAAAACTGCGAATATATTCTTTATCCACTTCAAATAAAAAAAGCTTGTTTTCTTCGCATTCTCTGTCAAATCAGTTTCCTTTCATTTATGTAGTGATAAAATACTGGTGATGAATGCAGATAACCCACTTCAAGGCATTCCTGTTTGCTCTTTGTTCTTCTGTGGACCTTCATTTTGACCTTGCCAACGGAAGATATGAATGAGAAACAGCTACTACTGGGACATTGAAGGGAAATTAATAGGAAATTTGAAAAACTGTTAATATAAATCCATTATCTGTTTTTAATAGATTGTAAATACTACTACTGGTAACTAAGAACCAGTAGTATGATAATTGGTTTCAGGACCAATTGTTTTGGTTTGGGTTTGTTTTTCAAGGGAAGAAGTAGTATTACAGCTTTGCTTACAGCCAAGGAAATCTTTTGTTGTTTTCAAACAAACAAAAATTCTATGCACATAGTAATTTACATGTCTCAGCCATAGATTATATTATTTTCATCTTCAAGTTAAATGGTGGACAGTGAGCTCTTTAAATAAAAAAAATTAAAAAAAAATTTTTTTAAAAATGGACTGTTTAAATAAAAAGCATGTTCCAGAGGAAATTTTATGGAAAATCACAAGTAGTTGTCTGGGAACAAACGTTTTCAGAATGTGCTGGCTCAGTGAAGTCTTTCCAGTCTGCGGTTTTTTTGGGTTTTTTTTCAATTTACCAAGTTCCTTTTACCAAAAAAAAAAAAAGTCCCTGTAAGGAATTTACCTTTACTGCCAGAAGTCATACTTTACATGGTTGGGTTTTGCTGCTACTTAAACAGAAATCCATAAATTCCCAGAGGTCTAAGGTGCCTAGCCTGAGCACTGCATTAGTGACCATAACACTAATCTGTTTCAGTTGTCTGTATGTGTGTAAGAGAGGATGAAATGGTTCATAATTCTATGAGCAACAATTTGAAAAGGGAAGCTGCCTTCAGCCCTTATTTAAATAGGAAGTTGATATTAGGTAGCCTTAAAGTTGCTCTGAATGCTGTTCCTCATGCACAAGAAACTGTATTTGTAGCAAAAGTGTTTTGGGTGATAATTCCTTGTACTGTCTTCTTTAGTTAGTTATTCTGTCATAACGGTAAATTGCTTTCCATGGTGAGTTTCTGTAATGGTAGTATTATCCTTTTCTGAAGAGCTCTATATCTTTTCCTATTTTGAAGGCATAATTCTATCTACTTTAAAATATTCTTTTTCTCTTCCCACAGAATTATGATTTAAATGATGACACAGTGCTTAATGAGATAACATTAGCAGATGCTGATCAGTACCAGGTACCTGATTTGTGCGCAGAAGAGCTTGCTGTAATCCTTGGAATATGGTGAGTTAGCTTATGGTTACTTTAAAAAAACCCCAAACAAGCAACTGTATGAATCACTGTGACAATGAAATAATGAAATGGTGAGTTGATGGGACTTTTTTCCTTCTTTATTATATAGTCTGGCTAAAAGGCTAAAAGATTTGCATTATACACAGATAGCATTTCAATTATTTCAGAGTGAACATTAGTGTCCAGTTCAAAATTTCAGCAATATTTCTTTAATAGCTGTGTTGTTGTTTTATCTTTAAAAAGCTTTATACTCCTTGTGCTTCAGGTTAATTACATTTCAAGTGTCAGCTGGCATAAGCTATCATGCAGTGATAGCACTTTGGTAAATTTTGGAAGCATACTTCAGAATCTGCAATTGCCAGCTGTCTGTGGGGATCAACCATCAGGCAATACACTGCTCTGCTATTCAGTGACATGGGAATACTTGTCCGTTGGTAGCTAAAAGCTATAGTATGAAGTCCTTGTGGTTTTGCACCTCATTTTTTTTCCCCCCAGCTTTTAGAAATTATTTGCTACATGGGTTTTGGAAATAGCGTAGAAGAACAAAAATCAGCTTGAAATCTAAGGATGAGAAGGTATGGCATGTGGAAGTATAGTATAGTCAGTTGGTGAGTTTGATGCAGTGTTCATCGTCACTCACTCTCAAAGTGCTTTTCTGGTCTGTGAGTTGCAAAATGATGGAATCTATTTGATCCAGTTTGAGGACCATATAGCGAACAATGGGTTGACATAAATTCTTAGCTCACTCACTTTTAGTCTTTCACACACTGCCTCAAGCAAAGCAAAGCTTTTCCCTTCCTGAGGACCATTTTCGTGAGGACTTCATTTCTTAACACAGCGTCGTCTTAGGTTCAGATTATATAATCCTTCCTGTTCCCTCCATTCTGAAGGAAATTTTAAATTGCCTATTGCTCTTTTTTCTTTTCTTTTTTTTTTTTTAAGGGTGCAGTTTGAGTTCTACATTGGCTGGCTGCACAATAGGTTTCTTGATCACAGTGTTTGACTTTGAAACCACCACTGTCATGTTCTGAACAGTGGCTAGGAACCATATTGGCTGCCAGTTGTGTGTATATATGAGTTTGGCAGGATTCAAGGCAAGACAAAACTAAAGACAACTGACTAAACAAAATTCAGTGTTGCTTCCCTATAGGAATGGCAAATGCCATTCAGTGGGTGGGATAACATTAGTCATCTGAAGCTGTCTTGGTCAGCGACAGAGACAAGATTTGATATCCAGCCACTGCAGAAAGGATGATGTAGTAGGATGCCAGCTTTGAGAATTATTCTTCTTGTAACCGAGTAGAGTTTAGGCTTGGATTGTTGGCTGTACCCTTGGTGTCCATACCACCTATTGGTATGTCAGTTTGTGGAAAGCATAGACATGTTAAATTTATCATTGGCTTTTAAGCTAAACGTTCTTCTCAAGCCTTGGCTATAGCAGATTTTGTGGTTTTCTTTCATGCATGAGGACTGCAGTTCTGGAGGGTAAATGTTTCATTTCATAATTAGTAAGTTAGCTGTAGAATTCCTGTAAGCTGTTTTATTTTTAATAGCTTTAGTGATGTTCTTTAACAATTTTCAGCTTTCAAAATCAGTTCTTGAAACAGAAGTAGGTAGTCATAATCCAAAAAGCGATACTTTGTTTTGCCACTAATTGTACTGTTTCAAATATGGCTCACTGAGTCCCAAAGTATACAACTCGTTAGTTAAGCTGGATACTTTAGCTATTAAGCTGTCAAGGTAGACCTGATTAATCAGATTTAAGAATTGATTGTAATCTATTGACAACTAACTTCTGCTGATTTACTAGACAATACTTTTTTCTGGCGCACAGTACATCTTACTCCAAGGTTCTGTTTTATCTGTCCAAAGAATGTCTGTTTCTCATTGTTTTCTTTCCCTCTTTTGTTTCAATAAACTTCTTAAGACAAGATTCAAGAGTGGACAGAAAATACATCACAAAACTGAATGATGTGATGATTAATGACTTCTCTTCATATTGTTATGAAAAGATCCCTCATCATAGGTCTTACACAGTAGATCCTGAATTCCTCTCAGATTTCAGCTCCTGAAATTCTCTGGGATGAACCAGTTAATCTGTCCTTGAAACCAGAACAGATACAGGTCATAGAAATGAAATTTCCATAAAGTAGTCTGACAAGAACTAACACTGTCATTAGAAATGCTTAAAACCAGGGTATAACTCGATTCTAGATTCAGATTCAAATTATAGCTTTAAATTTGATTTGATTCAGTATGGAAAATAATTAAAACAATTTACTTGTTCTCCTGTCTTTCAAGACTTACATTTCTGTACTTATTTGTCTTCAAGCTTTGTAAATGGATGTGGCAGAAATGGATATCAGAGATCTATTTTAGCACTGTTTTGATCTGGAAGAGCTGCATCTATGTGCTTCAAAAAGACAAAAATTGATCTAGAGTAAGAAGAGGATTAATCCTTTCTGCTTGAATCAATGTATTTTTAGGATGATGAAAAATAAGTTCCACTTTTGTCAAAATTTAACTGTGCCTTGGTTAACCTGTGCTTTTCAAAAGCCGTGGTCATGTCATTTAGCATTCTGGTTGCCTGACTGCTGTTGAGTTGATACAATACTAGAACTTTTCTTGCTGCCTTTTTTTCCTCTTTGTTTTTGGTTGTCTCCCTCCCCCCATTGCTATTGTTTACCTGAAGTCACATTTGTATTAGTGACCAGTGTTTAGTGACTTGCCTTGACTACATCAAGCCAGCTAGAAGTCTTTCTGCTAGCAGCTGACATTAGATATGGAAAAAAGTAACTGAAGCAGTGAAATCCTTTATTACTTTCCTGTTTGCATGAAAATGTTCACAAGGAAGGGAAGAAACAGTGACATATATATATATATATAAAGAATGTCTTTCCTAGCCATGTTGTCTAAACCTTTGAAAACACCAACAGCATAGCGGTTTGGGGTTTTTTTTTTTAATGTGGGGAGGTGAGGGAAAATGTATTGAAGCAATAGTTAATAAACTTTTCTTTATGTCCTTATGACCATACTCATATAGCTTGCTGAAATATCAGCATAAATGGTGTGAAGTGTGTATGGAACCTCCATCATGGGAACAGACTACATAACCATCTGTCTGAAGTTAGAGGTTTGTAGTGCAGGAAGAAGAGTTGGAAGACTCTCAAGTCTTCTTCTAGAAATTGTTGTGAGTAGTCTGTGTGCATTCAAGTAGAAGAAATCATGCGTGAATAACGAGGCAAAGTCTCGTCTCCAAAGTAAGTTACGTAATGTAGAGAGCGTAATTTCAGTCTGTAACCTATTACCACAGTAAGTATCTTTGCAATTTTAGCCTAGAATATGAAGCCTGCTGCAGAATTTAGTGTGATAAATTTGGGCTTATGTATACAGCCATTATATGGGTTTGGTGATGATCCATCATCTGTGGTACAGTTTAGGATATATTTTCACTTGGTATCTTTGGTTTTAACAGGGAGCTTGAATTACAGCTTTTCTTGGGTTTTGTGCAATTTGGTGCTGTCTCTTTGTAGTATGTTTGAAAGTGTTGGGGAGCTGTTGTCTAAGGAGAACATGCATCCACACAGAGTTGTAAGCCATATTTCTTTATCATCTCTGTAAGCATATCCAACTCTGAATAAAATAATTTTAATTCTCACCTCTGCGTATTCTTCTGGTTTTCCCCCTGTGAATACTTCAAGGTCATGGTAATGCTGGTCAGTGAGAGATGGACTAATGTGATCATATGTCTTGAGTGACTAGAAAGAGGGTGTTTGTCTGAGATTACCCTTCAGCACTTCTTGAGCATTAGTAGTTTTTTGCTTTGCAGAATCTGCATTCAATTAGTTATAGGATTTAAACTCGAAACAGATCTCTGTAAAAACAAACAATGGATTTAAAACTTTTTAGGATTTGTGAAATTGTTATTCCCATAAGCTTAAACCAAGTAAGACATTTCACTTGAGGATGGTATTGCAAAGGTTCTTATAAAATACTTGGTCCCCTAAACAGTTCTTTATTTCTGTGACTGTTTCTAGATCTAGGTCATTTTCTGCACATACCATACTCCCATTTTTCATTTCCAGAAGATTTCTGCAAGTTTGAAAAATGTGTTCTGAATAATGTAATTCTAACGATGAAATCGGCATTGTTTTATTTTTTTTTCTCTTTACAGTATAGACTTCCAAAAGAACAATCCAATACACAAATTAACTGAAGAGGAACTTCTGGCTTTTACTTCAGTAAGTAACTTATCTGGCATTCTTAGTAAACATGTTTTCACGTAATATTTAAGTACCAAGCAGTAACCTGTCAGTCACACTAACCAGGAAATTTCACCACAAAACACACACAGAAATTTTTGCGTTTTAAAGCTTTATTCACTGTGTGAATTATAACGTAATATGCAACTGTATAATTCTACAGCAAACTCCTCTTGGGACACTAGTGGTAAAGTGTTTCTCTTTAAACAATGTTCAAGAGGAGTTCTAAAGAAATTTCAGCTTTATACTCTCCGATTTATTCAGTCTGTATCAGATGTTCTGCTTTTACACGTTTCTTCCCAATTCGGTGGCTGATTTGCTGCAGAACAAATCTGTAACTTCAAATGAAGCTTTGAAAATTCTCAGTATTTTTTTATGTAATTTTTTTTTTTACTTAAGACTAAACACAATTTGCTTCTTCCTTGATCTTTTCTGCTTTTGTGGGGTTTTTAACATTAATTTAGGTGGGAGGGTGTAGGATGAAAGGCTTGTCATTATGTTCTCTTTCTTGCTTACTTTCCGCAATGTTAGGCTTAAGTTCGGGTTCAGTAAAGACAGCTTGCTCTCCTACCCAAGCCTTGCAGTCCGAGACTGTGTTGCTGTAGTAGTGTCATCTGAAAAAGTACATTGTCGGATCTCAGCAAAAACCCCTTTGATTTCACTTGAGCTAGAATCTTGAGCTGGACTAAGAACAGTAACCTAAGGTTAACTATGGTAATGTTTAGCTGAGGGTTTTTTGTAAAAGGAGGTTCTATCTGTAAAAAAGATAAACCTAATCTTACTAGACAAATGTGAAATGGGTTGGTTTAAAAGTAATGTTTGTTTAGGTCCCTCTGCTAATACAGTATGTGTAAGAGGGCATGCATGAGGGAACTGAGTGAATTGCTGTAAAACAGTTTGGGTTTTGTAGGTTTTCTCTTCGTTACTACAATGATTATAGTGATACAATTTCTCATTTTGTGAAGTATTTTGTTTTGAACTACAGTTTTGTTCTGGCCTTGGGCATTTTTTTTGTCTCCCAAAAGGTAGGAATAGAGAATAGAAAAAAGTTGAAATGTAGAAAAAATGAGGCTGTCCACTCTCCTTTCTTATTGTAGTCATTGAAGTATCCAGTAAGAATATTAAAGAATGATGACCATTAAAGGAGAACAAAAGATTACAGAAATAATAAATACATGCAAAGTAAGGAAATATACACATAGAAAAAGCATGCAGCAGTGACACCAAACTGATGTACTGAGTACTATAAGCTTTTTTTAAAAATGCTGAAACTATGAGAGTACAATTTTTCCCGCAAAAGTAACGTTAATACAAATGTATGAAGTTTCAAGATGTGCATGTAATTTCATTAAAACAAACCCTGCCATTTTGTTGTTAAAATAATGTTAAAGCAGTCTATAAAACTGTAGAAATAGGGTTTTCTGTGAAAACTCAGAATCTTCCTTCTCTTATTTCCAAACTCTCTGGACTATTTTGTATAGCCTTTGCTTCAGTCTCCTCACTACCCACTATTGTTCACATCATTCTTGAGTGGAAAAGCAGCCATTATATATCTGAATCTTGCAAGTTCTCCATATATTCTATCATTTTAATATTAAATGGAGTGATATTCTGATAATAGAACATCTTTAACAAAATTGACCCAACTCCTTTAGAGGTGTCCTTTCTAGAATAATGAAAGTAGGTGTGAGGTTTAACTTTTAACACGTGAGTTTTCCAACATTTAAGTATTTTTAAAGTTTTACAGCAGGTTAGAAGAAGTCAAGGTAGCTTGTGCACTAGGGAAGAAAGATAATCAGCCTTCCTGTCATCCTTTATCTGACATTGCTTGACAGATAATATTACCTGTTACATCAGATGTAAGCGATCTGTTGGATGGTTTCTTCATCATGATGGGAAAATTAAACTGCATTTTTCTGCCATCTAGTGGCTGATCCCTCAAAAAATCACAGGACAGCTGATTAACTTATTCTTTAATTATTTTACTGCATTGACTATGGGGAGCTTATGTTTTCATTCATTTATTTATTTATATTTTTATAGACTTATTAAGTCAGCTGTGGCTTGCTTCACACTTGTAAGATCAGCAGCCACTATCAGGTTAGATCTCCAGAGAAACAGCTGAGAGATCTGTGTAGGCTTCCCTATCACTTTGTGCTCAGAGTAGTAAAAAAGAAGGGTCTATGGCAATAGATGAACAGAAATGTAGATCTCACTGTAATCCAAAATTTATTGAACAGCAGTGACATAAAGAAGTAGCTGGTAGTCTAAACATTAGAGTAAATAATAATAATTTTTGGTATCAGAGTAGTGTTCTTTAAACTTTTGCTTAATGTTTCCAAGTTAATTGGATGTAGGGACATAGTTGAATCTTAGAATTATTTTGACCTATGCTCCCAAGACATAAACAAGAACAAGTATGAACTGTAATAACACCATCCCAGATCTTTCCTGGAAGCCAAAACCAGGAATCAAGATATTAGCTTACATGAGTTCTTTTCAATAAATGTACCTTTTGTGGTATTTGCATCTGACCTAAAATTGTGAATAGTCACTGCAGAATTTCATGATGAAATCTCTGAGCTCTTTTGTATCTTAGATCTGATTCACTGAGGCAAATCCATCACTGCTCCCTGGCAGTAGGAATGTTCTGTGTCCATGTTAACACAGGCTTAGTTCCTACAGTGACTGCTAGGAACTAATTTAGTGAGTAAATTAAATGGCACCGTAGCTGTTATCACTTGTATTTAAGGTATTTACCAAGCTTTGGTGCTGCCAAAACAGTAGGCAAATGAGCACTATATCAATGCTGCTCTAGTAATTTCTTTAGCATCAAACTGCTCTGTGTGTGTGTGTGTGTGAGCAGGCATCTTCTCAGCCTACATGTGGATTCCTAAATCTGCAGGCTGGTTAGATGGTTGTCATGCATTCATCTGATATCTTCTGAAATTCTTGTTTCCTCAAAAAAGCACGGCATTTCAAGTTATCTTAGGAAACTTGAAAAATTACAAGGCATTTTTAATTAATCTGTGGATCATCAAGAGATCCTCTTGCTTTGGACACCGCAAAATAAATGCGTGTGACATGCAGTTTCTCTTGAGCAGAGAGAATAAAGATCTAGGTAGTACGAGAGGGAGAGGATGATCAATTTGAACTCAAGTAGATGATGTTGTCCTGCCTTGTACTAGGTGCAGTTTGGAAAATTGACATTCTAAACTCCCTTTTATATCTGTAAAAGTTGAAAATTACTGGATCTGTAAGAGATATCTGTATATCTATATCTGTATCTGTATCTATTAACATAGCTTATAATACTAAAAATAACACTATTAATTCACTGCTTGGCAACTGCAGTCAATTACAAAAGGATTGCTGCTTTTCATTTACTAAAGTCACTTGGAAATAGTTGCTATTGTCCTAAAAGCACGATCTTTTGTAACTAAGAGTTGCTTTCTTAGTTGTGAGGTGTGTATGTAGTTCCATTGGCTGGGATAGCAGCTCTTGTAACAAGAATTTGGACTTAAATTTTGAGGTATTCTAGTCAAATCTCTTTACCCATCAGCATAATATTTCAACTTTTAAGGTGTTTATCCTTAAGTGAAATTAGATGCACTTGATTTTTTTTTCTGCTTATAGTTCAGTTGTTGATGCAGTACCTTTACATGAGAAGTAATGTAGCTTGCATTATACATTATAGCATAAGACTAAAGACAAAATAAAGCATTACTTTTTGAGGGGGATTAAATGTTATTTTACTCATGCTTAATAGTGTAGGGAAAAAATCATAATTTTTAAAAATTAATTTTATTATGGTAAGCACTTGGTCTCCGAAGAAAGCTAAGATATTTTTTAGAAATCAAGCATCACAAAATTCTCTTCGGAGACACAGTTATACAGTTGGTCTTTGGTGAACTTTCTGATTACCTAACTGAATATTGCATTCGAAAGCCATTTTTAAGAGAGGGAAGGTAGGACAGTAAACCAGTAGTGAGACTCAGTGCTTCTCTGGTAAAATTGCTGGTTTCTTCCTTTCGGTAAAACTTTCCCCCAGAGCTTTCTGTAGGATGTAGGAACTAGACAATGCAAGAAACCAAAGAACTAAATCAATGCTGCTTTTACATTGAGATTTTGTTGCTTAGTTTTCTCCCAGGTCCCCAAGTTAGTTTTACAATGCCTAATGTGCTTCCTTGCCTTCTTTAATTTCAGTGGATTGTTTTCAATGTAAAAATACAATTGTGAAGTTCTGCTGTATTTTATATTGGTCAGCAGTTTTTCCCTAGAACTACACAAGTACTTCACTGAGCTGTAAATCAGTGGCCAAAATACTTCTTTTAGAAAAAAAATCCTTTTAGGAAATGAGCAAAAGTAAGCCTTAAAATAATTTCCATTAAATATTTGGTTTTTGCATTATTTCTAATAGGTAATACAATTCAGACAGTATACCAAAGAGGAGATGAAATGAGCAACAGTGCTATGTAAGTGTACATGATATTAAAAAAAAAAAAAATTACACTTAAAGCTTTATAAAGATGTTTGTGATGTGAACATAAATTTTAGAACAGGGGACTGCAAACACATGAAACATCTGTTTAAGAACTGATAAATATTCCTTTATGTTATAATTTTAATATTACACAGTTCTTGCAGTGAAATAGGGAAAATATTAAATACTGGATGGTGTTGCATTTTTCTGTTTCCTTTTTTTAAAAAAAGACTAATAAGATTAGACTGCAAAACAAATTCTTAGAGCTTCATAGAAAGCTTATGCTATAGCTTGTATTTTACATACTGGGGAAACAGTTCATTGTTTCGTAGTCTAATATGACACTCCAACAAATATCCAAGGTTAAGGAGCTGCATCTGGTCCTTAAAATTACCCATTCCATCTGTCAAAGCCATTGAACAGTCCAGGAGAAATTTTTTTTGTGGTAAATGTGCAGTTAGCCCACTGTGGGAGAATATTACTTTTTTCCTTTATTAGTGTGTTATGATCAAGGGACATTGAGTGGCAGCAACACTACTAACCTGTAGGGGACTGAGAAGAGAAAGTATCCAGAAACTGTGAAGGAGAAGCCTTGCTTTCTGCATCCCGTATCTTAGCCCCATGTTTGTATCCTTTGGAATCTGTGGAAGATTAGAAGGAAGATAAAAGGGACCATGGAAAATTTAGTTGCTTTGGTTTCTTATAATTCTAAGGCTTCACAGGATTTATGGAGAGTAGAACAGTCAGTTTTTTTATTAAGTGGTGAAAGAGGGAAAAGGAAGCTCTGGCAATTCTTCGGTCTGTGGACACTTTGAACAGGTGAGGATATCTTTCTTAAAGAGGGAAAAACCCCAGTGTAGTAACTTGTATTTTGCTTGGACCACAAAAGTGAAGTTATTTACCCTCTTCTAACAGAAATAATGTATCATTCTGAAATTGTTCCAGTAATACTGTGAGGGATACCAAGGTCTGATCGAGGACTTGGAGAATGTGTAAGGAGTCTGCAAAATCTAAGGAATACCATGTATTCCAAAGATAAACCAGATGGGAATGTTTTTCCCCCGTGTTGAGCTACTGATTCCATAAGAGACTGTTCTTACTAAGGAATTTTAGAGTGGTTGGATATATATTTTTTTTTCCTGAGGTGGGCATTAATTGAGTGCAATAGAAGCTAATGTTGTATGGTACCTTTGAAAATCACAGTGAAGAACTACAGTGCACATTTTATTGAGTGTGTGTGTATGAATATGCATATATGAATACTTTTTCTGCTTTTCACTGTTAGAAGGGAGCTTTGGGAGGAGGGAGTGGAAGGTGGAAATGGAAATGCTTTGTTTTTCTCATCTTTTCTATGGCATTTGCGATATTAATGTGTAACTAGGGAGCAATCAAATCACGGCATACAATATTTTTAATGTTAAGCCTTCCTATCAAAACTCTATAAAACTAACATGCCAATTTGGTTTCTAAAGAGAAGTTGTTTATATAGCTTAAATAAGAGCAGTGCATTTTTCTCTGCTGAGAAAATGGCTGCAGTTTTTTCATGTTTTATAAGCAGCAAGAGTATTGAAAAGCTCATTAAGAGTGCCATGTGTCTCTACTGCTGTAACTTTTGTGGCTTTATAAAAAGTTTCTTTCACTTCTTTTCTAAGCTGTGTTGCCCATTTTGAATAGCCTCTGTTGGTTACAAGATTATAACACTGTAAAGGCTTTATCTCGGCAAAGCCCTGCTAGTTACTAGTGAGACTTTTTTTTAAGTAAATGAATTCAAAGCTATTCTTTTTTTTTCTTTCATTTTTTTTTTCTTCTAAAGACTTTTATTCAAAAGTCTGAATCATTTTGCAGGAATGTCAGGATCTAAAGACTTGCTAATTTAACGCAGGTATGTGTTCTGACCCATCACACAGTACTGGCGAATCAGATTGAGTGTAGCAAAAGAGAAGCTGCCTCTTTCTGCTGCATGTGCAAAGACTCGACTGGATCTCTTGGAAGCTTATTCACAGAGTGTCTGGTACTTGGGTTTGCAATGTTTTGTGGGTAGGAGACTGGCCTGCTGTTGTCAGTTATGTTTGCTGCTGTTGTGTGCGTTTAGAAGTGTTAGGGTAAAGTAACTGTGTGCTGTAGTACATGTGTTGCAGGGCAGGGGTGAAGCTTGCATTCCATTCCAAAACTGGGATTAAGTAACAGTCTGTCTGAAGTTGGTTTATTTTACAAAGTATCAGATTTCAACATAATTGACACTTTTATCCCTTTCAACTTTGTTCTCCTCTGTGGTCTGCATTCTTCCCTCAGTCCATGGGATCCACAGCTCTGCTTGCATCATATCTTGCAAGAGATGATTCCTGATTTATTGTGTGCCTTTCTGAGCAAGAAATTTGGGATAGCCTTTCCTTTCGAGCATAGTGTGCTCTTTTGTATAATCTGTACAGAATTACTCAAGAAATAGATTTTAGTGGGCTCACTGAAACTGCAGTGGTAAAAGAACATGAAAATCATGTTTAAATATTGATAGATTTTTTTGCCTGTCTAAGGGTTTGAGAAGTTAAGCAGGCAAATTTGATGACAGTTAATAACATTTTTTCCCACAGCAGCCTTTCTTCTCCCCCTCCTCTTTCCTCTTTATCTATCAGCAGCTCACTTATTTTTTCTAGCAGCCTCTCTGACAGCCAGTTGACATGTCCCAGGCTTCCCTTCCCCCTCTCATGTCCTTCACCAGTTATAACTATTATAATTTACTTCAGCAAGAAAGATTTCATTGCAACAAGAAGGTGAAATTAAACCCCCTATTCAACAAAATGCTGTCTGAGGTATCATCTGAAGGAAATAAGACGTTCTCACTATTCTGTCTGATGCTTAGTAACCCCTTTTTGATGATGTTATGATGATTAGTTCACATGTTATCAGTACTAGCAGTCACTTTCTTTAGTGACTTATATTCTGATCTGACTGTTTGGCTGGACAAGGCGCTGATGAACTAAACAAGGAGTAGAGCCAAACCTCCCTTTTTCAAAGTAAATTTTTTGTTGTTTTACAGTATATGAGGAAGAATTATTCTTAAAATTTATATAGCTATTGTAATGTCTTGCCCTCATCTTCTCTACCTACCTAAATATCGTCCCTTCATTTGTTTTTCTTCCAAACCCAGTACTTCAAATATTACTCAAATCTTGCTTGTTTCATAGCATCTGAAAAAATAAAGGTGGTTGAATTCTAGTTTGCTAGTGTCTAAGCAGCTTGAGTTTAATTTTCTCTGATGATATCATGTCTGTGTTTCAGCTGGAAGTAGGACATTTTTCGTATCAGTACACCAAACAATCTTTATGGTCTATGTTAAAGATGAAATACAGAACAAGTAATGATTTTTTTGACTTAGTACACCTTAGGATAGGTTTGACTACAATGTTATAGTTGTTGATTGCAGTCATGAAATATGCGTTTTTTCTTCCCTCCCGAGGTGTCTGAAATGTGCAAATCTGATACTCATTGATTCATTTCTCATGAGTAAAATGTCTCTGTCCTGTTGTTCTTGGTTTTTTTGGATGTCAGTTCTGGCTATTCTATTCTAGCTGCTTTGAGAAAAGTATATATGAACTTGATAAGCAATAAATCTATCTTACCCCATTTCTGCACGACTTTCTTTTTCTATTTCCCCAAAATGGCTCCAATGATTCTTCCTTTCTTTAATTTTTTTTTCTCTTTGGTCTTCTGTCCTTTTGAAGTTTTAGGTAGCCAATCTATGGAAAGGATTTCTAATTAGTATTTTCTTTTGTACATTTATTGACAGACAATTCAAGGTTTTTGAGGAAAAAAATGTTTAATCAAGTTCTAAGTCTATAAACCATGGACTTTTGAAAGGAGATGTAATTGAGAAAGATTTGGAGTAACTATTTTTGAAAAACTTTCCAAAGAAACACTTACAGCTTAGATTCATGGAAATACTCCTTTACTTGCTTAGCTGTCCTCATTTGAGTAAATCCTGTTGTGTTAAGCAGTGATCCTGGTTATGGTTTTGTACATTGTCCTGCCCTTGTATGAGGAGTTAGTTGGCTTCAGTATGTTGTGGAAAAACACGGTGTCCTCTAGGTTGCAGAATGACCAAGATTAAGCAGCTCTGATTCTGGTATTTCCACAATATTTCCTTTCCTTCCTTTTATCAGAAGCAGCACATTTAAATAGAAAAATGGAATTTTAATGTGCTGTTGGCCAGAAAGTAAGATGTTATGGTTAAATTAATTTGTGAAACATTTAAATACATCTGTATGGAGGGTGTATGTACATTTATTTTACATGTATTTATAGAATGCTTGAATTAAAGTACTGATCACATATTATATGGCTAAAGGGGGGAAGCTTTTATTCTTGCCAGCAGAGCCCCATTACTCAGCTGTTGGTTTTTTGGTTTTTTTTCCAGAAATAGATTTTTATTGGTATAATTTACATGCCAGTAAAGCAAAGTGTTCTTTTTAGTACTTATTTGTAACATCAAATATGCAGGAAAACTTTGTAAGGTAATTCACATGAAGTGTTTGTGACCCTTATGAAAAGTAATTTCCAGTTATGCAAATACATGAATAAGAGAGGTTCATATTCTGTTCATGAAGGTTAGCCCGTTGCATCAGGAAATAGAAGCAATGCCAGTTCATTTAGTGGACTGTTCAAGCAATGTGTGATCATAAATGAATCTCATGATTACTGTGAGAAATTTCAGACTCTTTTTCTGGTATAATTTATATGCCTAGCATATAGCATATATGATAATATGGTATAACATAAATACTTTTGACATGTTTGGATTGGCTGCATTAATCATAGCAAGTAGAGCTGTTAGTTATGAAGACTATTCAAATAAAGGCCAATAAAATGTTTAAAAGCATCATGTTCTGCATGTTTCAATTTGCAAAAATGTTTTAAAATATTTATGCTATTTAATGTTTTTCTCTCTGAGAAGCTGAGATTTGAGGCCTTTTCTGAACTGAAATAAAATCATCACTAGGTATTAGTTGATATACTTTGACATATTTGAGATTTTGCTGTCTTGTCTATATTATCCTTAAGCATGTCTTGCATTAATTAAATTGGAACTTGGGCTTTTTTCTTTCTTGAAAGACTTCATGTCTTGTGTCAGCTAGATTTTCTTAAGTACATTTGTCAGAATACATGGGCCAACACATTCTCCAATGAATTCTGTCTAGTCTAGACAGAAGATGAGAGAGAAGATACTTTTTACAGATTTCTATAAATAGACTGTGAAAGATTTTTCTGTGCTGTAAGATTAGATGTTTGATTTCATCATTGCAACACTAGGAGAGGGAAAGCATATGCATTGGGTATTGTACCTAATTTGGTTTTTTATTGTTTGCTAGAAATGATGTTTTCTTTGCTTATTAGTTTAATACATATCTGTCAAAGCCTTACAGTTTTGGAATAAAGGGATGAAATATGTTTAGAAAATTGTTTTGTTTTTGAACAGCTTGCATGGTCTGAAGCTCTTAATAGCTAAGTAGTGAGAGTCAAAAAGCAAGCAGGACATTTAGTGGCTGGGGTAAGGATACAGTTCTCATCTTACAGCTTATTGTGCAAGAACTGCAGTGTGTGTCTTTGTGTCTGTATATTCTGTGTCTTTTCCTTATCTATAGTAGGCACGTGTTTATTTCTGTATGTTGTAGCTCTAATAAAGCTGGGAAGGTGCAAACCATAGAGGTACATAACTAAAAAGATTGGCTCTTTTGTTTGTCAAAGTAAAATGTCTTGTAGCTTCTTCAGACTAGATACAAGGTGGAAATTTTTTGTGAAGATGGTGGTGAAGCACTGGAACAAGTTGCCCAGAGATGTGGTAGATGCCCCATCCCTGGAAGCATTCAAGGTGAGATTGAATGAGGCTGCGGCCAACCTGATCGAGTTGAAGATATCCCTGATCATTGCAGGGAGATTGGACTAGATGGCCTTTAAGAGTCACTGCCAACCCAACCCATTCTATGATTCTTCATCCAAATTTCGTAGTGATTTTAATAACTGGTGTGATTTCTGTGCATAATACAACTGATCAAACGCTAGACTATTGTGTTTGAGTCTTAATCCATTACAGCTCATGCTTCTAACTTCTTTCAAGTCAAAGCACATCCCAGACATTGCCATTTGTCTCGAATAAATATTCAGATTATAGCTTCTCTCTGCACAACTCTGTCAGATTTAGGAATGTTATTCACTTTTGCCCACCAAGACAGGATTTTCTTTTGTGCTCTCCAGCAGTCTCTCACTCTTCCCCCCCACTAGTATTAGTCACTAGTGCTTGTGTCAGCTTCCCTTTTTGTTTACTCATCCATGCCATATTCCTCTCAGCCCTTCTTTGTCAGCGCTTTCCTCTTGTTTATCTTTCACTCTTGCTCTCATCTTCCCTAATTCCTTTCTTGCTAATGTATTGGTGACTATTTTTATTCCATTCTTTCCTCACTTTTGGTTACTGCTTAAGGAGTGAGTCGTCTTTCAGGACTATTGTGTCTTCAGTCTCTGAAAGGAAGGTGGCAGTTTTGTTTTGCTCCTGGAAACTAAACTTTGGCACATAAGGTTTAAAGCCAGGGTGCCGGTGGCCTCCAGCAGCTTGATGCTTTTGCATGTGAGAGCAGTAGCTCTTTAAAGAGACAAAATATTTCTGCTGGTGAAGTCAGGAAGGAACTGAATGAAACCAGAAATCAAGTGTCTTTTAATGAGCATTGAGACTTGCTAATATGCTCTTTCTGGGGAAACTAGTGAGGCCATCCTAGAAGTTTCACTGAAATTGTCAAACTCCAGCCATCTCCTAGCCCCTTAGCCCACCAAGCAGTAAGTGAGGCATGCCTCTTGCATTATCACGTTACATTACCTGTGAACACCAAGTATTGCGGTATGTAGGCTGCTGAACCATGGAGACCATGGTAGGCAGAATTCCTGTGGTGGATGCTGGCATCCAAAATGGGGGAAAACCAGGTAGAGACACTCTCTGTAGACCCCTGCCTGGCATTGTGTGGTTTTTTCTTTTGCTGTGTCTGACTGTTCTACAGACAGCTGTTCTTACAGACTGAAGGTTGGGAGGGTGTTTTATAGAAAATCTGTAATTTGTTATGACATAGGTGAATAATAAAGTCAGTGACAGCCTTACTATAAATCACTGGTCTAGACATGTAATTATTCCTGAATTTTTTTGACTGTTCCTGTTACAGAAAATAATGTGGTAGCTGATTTTTACTAATGAATATCATTATAGGATGGCTTCACAAATGGAACATATGCATTCTACAATGTAAATCTGTATGCAACTGTTATTCTTCTCGTGCCATTGACTAATGTTAAACTTAAGAAATTATGAAAACATTTAAATTGGTTCTTTCCAGGAAGACAATTTGTTGCCTTTTAGTGAGGCTGTGAAGGGCACTTTTGAGGCTTCATTGTTTTGTGTAATTTTAATGGTTGTACTCCAAATCGGTCTGAGAATGAGTATTTTTTCTACCCTATATTCTCTTCCTGCAAAAGATTCTCAGTCAAGGTATTTAAAGGATAATTATTGTAAATGGATATTTGTCCTGAAGTCATCATTGTAGAATTAAAGATAAAAGTTGCTGTCAGAGTACAAGTCTATGTGGCATCAGATAACAACAGTATATAAAGCAGCATTCTTCCAGAGGCTGTTGATAGACCAGATAAACAGGACGTTTCACTGGCAATGTATGGGAAAAAAACGTAGTGGTGAGCTCATAAATGCAAGTAGGCAGGCAGAACAGACTAATCCCACCACCCTTGGTCAGTTGCATAAGGATGCAGGATCTGTCATTTCCAGTGGTCCAGAGTTTTGGAAGCAGTGAATTTGCCCTGAAAACTTAAAACAAGCAAAGTAGAAAAAAGCAAATGGGAATCTTAATGTGTAGTTTTACCTGGATTTTGCTGAGTAAGAACTACTACTTGGAAAAAAAAAAAAAAAATTGACCAATCTGAAGAAAGTATTGAAAAGTCGTGGATTTTGTTTGTAGCCACAGGCAGCAGTAACAAATGGAAACATTAAAAGTCATAACTGTCTCCTGGAAGAATAAATTTCTATCAGCAGAGGATGAGTTAACCTATAGCACTGTCTGTTCCAAAAATGCGCTTTGTCAGAGGAGAGGCAAGGCTGAAGGGGGGTAGAGCATGAAGGGCAGAGGATTTAAGAGCCTACTGTGGTAGTTTGCAAGGGGAGTACGACATATTTCTTCTCCCACATGGCCAATTCCAACAAGTTAGAAAATATCCTCCACTGACACAGTTTTTCTAAATTTCAGCCTTTTTTTCAGTCATTTGCTTTGTTTGTCTTGAGACTAAATAGATTGCAAGTCCTCAGATAGTGTGTACCACTGCATACAGTCCTGAAATTATCTATTTTTAATATATGATATCTGACTGTTGTCAAACCAGATTCACTGTTTTACTACCTGTGCAGAGGAAAAAAAAAAAAAAGAAAGATGCTGTTCTCTGTTTTCAGGATATAACCTCAAAATCACATGATGTGTTGAGAATCTTGGCACAAATGGTGAAATTCCAGAGGCTGAGCAGTTAAAATGAGAAATTTGCTGTTGTTTAATAACTAGGGAAATCCTTATCATTGGTACCAAAGAATTAAAGTCTAGTCTTTTGTATCCAAAATTGTGATTTATTGCTATTGAGATTGGGCCTTAGGAAATGAATGCAGTACTGTGATGTGGTGTGGAAGTCTGTACTTATGCTGTTTCAGGAGTAAGTCCAAACCACAGACCTGAAAAAAACAATGCTACTACAGTCAAATCTGGCTGAAGTTGTTTTCAGCATAACACAGAATAAGTGATGTGTTTGGCACAACGGAACAAGTGTCAGTTGTATGGCTGGGCTCCATTCTAAGTGAAAATAGGAGCCATATCTTATGTGGTTTACCTTTCACTAGTCCTTGAAAGCTGATTCCTTCAAATAAAACAGTATCTTCTTTTTTTCATGACGTTTCCTTTTCTTCTCTATTTTCTTCCTTCTGCTAAAAAAACAATTGAGAACCTGCAAGGAAAGCTCACTTCTGAACTTAAATAGTCTCTTAAAACGAAAAGAAAAAAGCAAACCAAAATACAACCCAGAAAACAGATTAGGCAACAGCATAAAAAATATTCTTCTTCTATATCTTCCATGAGGATACAATATGTATACCACTTGGAGTCATAAGAGAGTGTTAAGCTCTTAAAAGCCAACTAAATATCAGCCCACCAATGCCTGTTAATGTGGAAGAAAACTTACATAATTCTGTACATCCAGGATATATCTGCAATTTGGTTGTATAAGTAGAACTGAACTAATTTGATTGATAATATCTTTGTACTGTTACTAGAAAGTAGAAAATCCTAAGGGGAGAAAAGTATTGAAATCTAGCCAGACCTGATCCAAGTTGATTTTTTCATTGTGTCGAAAATGGCGTTAATTTGTAATATTTGTTTCTTCCATACCTTTCTCTGCAAGTTACATACCTGCATGAATGCAAGTTAAGTCACAGACTGCATTATATAGAAGCAAAGAATCATGTTTATAGCTTACTATAAGTTTCCATACTTTTTATTACATTTTTGTTCCATGCAGGCGAATATGAGCTTGCTTTTTTGTGTTTGTTACATTAAAATCCATGCGAAGCTTCGAGTCTTTCGTTTCCACTGAAAATTCTCCAGTAAGCGTAAATCTTGTACTCCTCTCACACAGCTCTTTTTGTGGAACATATGAGACTTCCTGTGAAAGGGAAGATTTCTCTAGTGCTCTAGTTTTCTTTGATCTTCTTCCCTGTGAATTTTATCACAGGGGGGACACTGGGCTGTCATTTCACTTTTATCTGCAGATCTACATTTAGAGCTAGTTGGAAAGACAATCATCATGTGCTTGTGTTTCATCTACTTCTGACTAGAGATCTGTTTCCAGTATCCCAATGTCCACGTCAGAGGACCCCCCTATCATTTAATTTTTTTACTACGCACAATATTTTGGTGTTTCTTAGTTGCAAGGTTATGGCATGAGATGGATTTTTCAAGAGAAAACTTAGGAACATCCAACTTAAAAGCTGAAGAAGCTCTTGATGTGTATTCAGAAAATGTAAAGACTATAACAGGAAGAAGGAACAGCTATGGCAGTTCATATGTTTGGATATGAACCTTGTTCTAACAGTGCTTAACCATTTCCCTTTATAGTTCTGAACAGTGTAGTTGGGGAGAAGGAGACTGAGTTGTTTTGATTGGTATTCTGCATGTGAGGAAGTGTACATGGAAGCAGAGGGAGGGAAAAATAAAGATGCAACCTTTCATGGAACAACATATTTAGATCAGTTAGTAAAAGCAGCACATATAGACCTTTTGTAGGATTCTTTTTGCTCCATTTCTTCAAAAATAAAATTCACTGAAGAGGCAAAATGGACTAGAGATGATTCAGGTTTCAAATGTGATGGTGATGGAAAATGCAAAGATGAGTTGGATATTCTCCTGACAAATGTTACTTAGAAGAACTGAGACCAGGGGTAAGGCAGCCTCATTTTACCTGAATATTGCCTATGTTTCCTTTGTTAAAGAAAACAAATAGAACAAGCTGTAAAGTCTGCGGATATTTTCTCTTGGGAAGTTATCCTTTTTCCCCATCAATTCTTTCAACTGTATTGTCAGCTGACAGTGCTGAATTTGAGTATTGACAACAAAAGAAAAGGTTGCTGGTGAATATGAAGCAGTGTTGATCTATTGCTGAGAAGAGACTGTGTTGGGTTTTTCCAGCCACAATTGCTTTCTTTTAAGGGGAGGTAGAAGAGATGGCTAAAGAAAGATAATGAAGTGTATTGCTATTTCTAATAGATAGTAACAAGCATCTTTGAGCAGATAGTAGAACTAGCTTCCAAGCTTTCCTGCCTGTTTGTTTTTTTTTTATTTCTTGAAATTATAGATACTACAGAAGTGGTACAATAGCCAGCACAGTTTCCAAGCTGATCTAGCATACATAATTGCCTAGAAGCAAGAATTGTCCCTTTGCAAGGTAGATATCAGAAGGAGTAAGAGTTACTGCTTAAAATGAGTGCCATGGAGGGGAAATATATTTAGAATGATCTATTTAGAATATGATGATACCTGTGGGTGGATGTTATCAAGACCTACCCATTTGCTACAGAACACTATTTGAGTGGGGTAGAAAAAGCTGTGGAAAATACAGTTGAAGTGAAATTACGTTAGCCTTCATGTATTGGGATAGTTTTTAAGTCTTCTGAGAAGAAAATTTGTTCCAGTCTTGCCTTCGAACTTTCGAATTGATTGAGCCAGCTACAAAATAACTCTTATATTGTATTTAATGTACCTTCAGATGTGATAAATTCCAGATACGATAAATTTCAGAGAGAGAGTCTGTCACTTGCAGACTAAGATTAAATGAGACACTTGAGAACATTAAATTGCCTTTTGGTAAGTGTGATATAATTGCCACTCTATTGAGTTTAGCATTCATTTCTAGATCAGAGTAGTATAGTGTAAATAAGTAACTGTTTACCTAAGAGGTTTCTAGCATTTTGCCTTATAAAGTGTGTATGGACAATAGGAAAACTGAAAAAAGTAACCAGTATGTGTGTGTGTACACATATGTTTTCTTTTAAAGCACTCATAATTAATATTTTACTCCAATTCCATTAAATGATCCAAGCTTCTGAAATTACGTATATGGAAAAATCTCAAGCACATTGAAGTATGTAGCAATGCAAGAAAAAAATAAAAATACTTTCTTCTTGTTTTAGTAGTCCAAGTCAACAAAAGGTACTCTGTATTTACAATGATGTAATGTTATAATTTGAGTGCTGAGGCTAGCAGACAAGACTAGACAAAGTGAATTTTAAAAATGCCATTCTAATTAAACTAGTCCCTTGTGCAGATCACTGATGGTGTTTTGGCCTTGCTCTTGACTTTTTAACACCAAGAGGTATTTCTAATGGCTGTGGTTAAGAGCTTTAAGCCCAGCTCTGCTAATGATCAGCTAACACCTGTTGTGGTGAAAAGCTATTTTAGTTGAACAGTCCCAGGATTAGTTTTATAGACCAAAATAAACCCCTGTCATATAGTTGAGTGAATAGCTTTAGATTTTGGGAAAAATATGCTGAATGTGTGGTCTAAACCTACTGAAATATATGGAATATTAAAGCAGTACCGGAAAATGGCACCATGCAAATGCTGATGTCCCAGCCAGTGCAGGAAAGTAAATCGTCTCCTCTGTCACTTTAATACTTTCAGGATTTCTGCCTGTCTCTCTGGTTTCCCTAACTGACTGTCAGACAATTTTATGAATCCTGGTAACTTGAAGAGGCCTTAAAAAAAACACAGGTGATCACATGATTGACTCTGTAGCATGCTGTCATGATGTAACAACTCACTGAAACACTGAGAGACCTAATAAACAAAAATACAGAACTTCTGCTAATGCACTTCATACAGGCTCAAGCATTGCTTTCTTTTTTTGTTGTTACAGTGCAAAGGTCTTGGCATAATGCTCTAAAGGTGCCATGTAGAATTTATATTAGATGCTGTTAGGCAAGAAAGTATTTAAGACCCAACCAAGTAATAACACATTCTCCTCATGCAACACTGAAAAAGAAACACTAACACAGGACTTGGAATAATGCCTTATAAATGAAAATGTAATGGAAATATAATTAATTTGAAGTGTATAATGCAAGTTGTCATGTTTGCAAAGAAAAAAATGTAAATTATCCTTGTCTTGCTAGTTTTGCCCTCAGACTGTTAAATCAGTAGTAATCTGTAACTCCAAAGACTTTGCATATTGTTGGTTTTTAAGTTATAGTTGTCAAAGTCATATGGAAAAAGATGCTTTTGATTGCTACCTAAAGTTACTGTCCATTTCACAGAAAAAGGCAGAAATTTTTAAGACAGTTGCTCATATGTTGATGTAGATACACTTCTAATTTGCAGGATTAGTTGATAATATTTTGATTTTTTCTGGTCCAAAACTCTGTTAGAATGACTGGAAGTGTAGGACAGATTTCCATGTTTAGTGAAAGTATGAAATTAAACAGATGTGTCAAGGCATATACAGCACAGGTTTTGATAGTTGTTAAAACATACCAACAGGGCCTTTGATGTTTGTTTGATATCTGAGCAATTCTTTTTACCTTTAGGAGGAAAGATGGAGTACAAAAGGAGTACAGTACACACTGATGTGAATACTCCTTCCATTTAGATTTTTTTTTTTAAATAGGAAAAAAAAAACAGCCAAAAACCAGCCTGCAAAGTCTGTTGGCTAGTCCATGCTAGGAAGTAGATTTTCTGCATAAATTAGACTATCTTTTCTTCTCTCCCTTTCTGCTTGCCACTGAGCATATCCACTGTCACAGTATTTATGGAAGCCTTGCATTCTTAAGGTATAAAAATATTATTGTCCTTGTTTGTGTCCCGTATCTTGTTTGTGTTGCTCTTCAAGGACATAATTATGCCAAATAGGGTTAGAATTCGTCAGATTGAAACAAGAATCATCTGGAGTGAAATCCTAATGTAATTTTTTTCTTGTTGGGCCTTAGAAAATATGAAGGTGTTCATAGCTAATAAAATGAGACTGGAGAATATACAGCCTAATCGCTTGTGCCTAAAGCAATCCTAATGTTTCTAGAAATTATTTATCTGAAGGTTTGCTGTCAAGCAAATTAACAGATGCCCCAAATTTGTTTTTTTCACATTAGTATGTGGTATCCAATTACTGACACATGCAATCAAATATTTCTTGTTCATAATACTTAGAAAGGTGAGGAATTTATAGGTGCTCAAATTGCCATCCTGTGCAGTGGTGCAGATTCCAAAATTATTATTTGGGAATGTTGTCTGCAATGCCAGTGATTATGGATGACAGAAGCTGAAAAGAGAGGATGGTTTGAAATAATTTACTTCATCATCCTATTTGTTTGTTCCCAAGTTAACCACTGTTGTTTGTTTAGAGCTATCATGTACTCATGCTGTTTTGGACAAATCAGGGATTGTACTGCGGATTCCTTGAGGAGAAGCAATAAAGTCAGTAGGCTTGAATTCAATATGTTGTGTTTTGTTGCTACTGCTTCCAATTTACTGTCCAAGAGGAAATCTTTGTCTGTCAGATTATATTTTAATTTTGAACCTAAAGTGAAGTTGTCATGCATTAAGGTGATACTCTCAGAGAAATGAAAAATAATTTTAAAATATTTATTTATTTAAGTATGGAAGAATGGAGTTGTTTCTGTCTGAACTTCAGATTATTCAGTTTCAATAAAATGATTTATGAAAACACTGGAGGAGCTCCCCTTTTAGTATGAAAAAAACAACCTCTCTGAGCTAAGCCTTTGGGATGAATCAGATGGGTGTTTACAGATGCACATTTTAGTTTAAGGGTTCCATTTCAATGCAATTACATAAAAATACATATAGAGGTTTACATACAATAATTATATATCATTGCACATAGCAGGGAAGTCTTGGGGGTAGCATTGAACTAAGGATAGTGGTGTATCAAAGACAAAAAGCTTTTTATTGTAATTATTATTCAATGTCCTGCAATTTTGAATGCATTTTTAGATTTATTGGAAATTTCGTTTCTGAGTATAAAGAGCATATGTACTGTGATAATTGCAAAATACAAACTTTTAATTTAAATATAGATACAAGGAGATAATAATTCCTTTAGCTGGTTGCTAAGCAGTTTTTTGCATTAAAATATTTATATTCGCCAGTAAAACAGCATTCTGTGCTTAAAAGCAATCTTTTGACACATACTTAAATCAGCTTAAACATCAAATACTACTTCTTGTCCATTAAATATGCCTATTTAGAAAACAGTAATGAATTTTAGTTGTTTATTTGTTTGAGGGTTTGTGTATATGCATAGTTATTACAGTTTCCTCTTAATTTGTGGTCACCGAAGGATTGGTAAACTGTTGAGTGTTGTAATAAGAATAAAAGCACTGCTAGGTTGAATTTAAGCTCTGTGAAACCTCAGTGTCGTACGTTTGCTAGTGATGCTATATAATCAAATATTCTTTTGATTCCTATTTATTTTAAAATCTTTGGGATGGGCATGTATACTTGGGATGGGCATATATAGCAGGATAGGTATGTATACTTGATTTGAACAGAGCTGCTTGATCTGTTTGAGCAAACAGGAAATTTTTACATGTTTCTACACTAAGCAGAAAAGCCAAAAGTGGTCATACTGACTGGCTTGTTTTGTTGCCAAGCCATGGTTCTGCTGCTTAATTGCAACTAGAAATTTAGTATTTTTCTTGCCCTCTTGATACTTGCGCTTTTCACTAAAACATAAAAAGTGCACTGGTGTTGGAAACCACTTAGTCACAAATGTACTTTATTTTACCTTATAGGGTTCTAACAGAATTATTGTTTAAAGTTACAAATCCCATTTCTACCAGATGCTGCCAGTACTACTGCAAATCATCTGTGTTCAAGCTTGATTAGTAGAGGAGTTAATATTTTAAGGACTTTGCTCAAAATTTCTATAATTTTTGTTTCCCTCTGGACCTTGGATTGCCTTAATCTTTCTTAGGCAATTAAAAATAGTTTCATAAAGTTCATGTAGCTACTTTCCAGGGCAGAGTTTTCTGTACATACTTTTTTCCATAAATGCAAGGAGTATGTTTTATGAAATGCTATTCTGTTGAAAATACGTAGATTTAATGTAAGGAAATTTTTCCACAATAACGTGGCATCTTTCAGGTTTGATTATTTTTAATTTTATTTCATTTTGCTTTTTTGGTCACCAGTTTAGTGCTAGGACAAATTTCCAAAAAAATTCCAATTAAAGAAATGTCATTTGAACATGACTTTTTAGAAGAAAAGCATTACTTATACAGAAACTTGAAAGATTATTTGGATGAGAATAACATGTCGAAAACAAATCACATTCTCCCTAGTATCATACTGATTCTCTCCTCTTGTTCTCAGGACTGAATTCCACAGAAGTTTTTATGTCAATGAATTCTTTGCTGTGTACATAAAAACAAATTAAGCACTTGTTAAGTTAGCTTTTGGTAATAAAGTCCTTCACCAGAGATTAACAGATATGTATATAGGGCAAATGCACCTTTTCCTATTCATGCCTCAGTCACATCTCCAGTTAGTGGGTTTTTTATGTACTCACCGGACTATTCTGCAGGATATAGAATGTGGAAAAGAGGCCATGGTATTGCCTCATTTTACAGAGAAGAATGGGTTATAAGGTTGCCATTTTGCCTTTGGATGTGTTGAAAAATAAGAGTTTCGTGTTAATTGTCTGAATGAATTACTGAAAATCATCAAATAAAGATATACGTGGTTATATGAAGCAAGACTACTGATAAGTAGACATGAAGTAATCCACCTGAGTAATTTGAAAATCTTAATGTGTGGTTTTTTGGAAAAGCAAACAACAAAGCTCCTGAAGTATGTTAACTGAAATGGATAATATAAGGGAACTAAAGAGGAGTATTTTTTCTTTTTTTTCCTCTAAATCTCCCCCAGTGTTTTGTGCTTGTTTGTTTGTAACTTAAAATATGTTAGCAAATAACTTGAGCTGGATCTAAACTAAGGGTCATATCTTTGGAGGGATGACAGAGAAACAGAGCAATCCTCAGGGTGCCTCATGCCTGTGACTTCAGTTAAGTAATTTCACCACATCCTGGCAATTTGGCCAATAAGCAGAATATTTTTGGTTCACTGATGGACTGATGTGCAAATTCTTGGGAATTCCACAACTGGTTGCAATTAAAATTGCTCAGTTTGCAAGTCCACTTTCAGATGATAGCTCCATCATAGCAGTCATAGTACTTTGCTAGGCTACTGATAGTTTATCAGTGAGCAAGCTTCAGGAGTAAAAGAATAGGCTTACTGCCTAGATGTATCATAAGGAAAAATAAGAAAACATCAAAATTATTTAGAGCTGCAGTTAACAAGAATCATCTTTACCTGGTCCAGGTTTTCTAGCATGTCTAATAAGCCTAGGTAAGGTCTTCCTGACTTCGATGTTGGGAAGAATTCTTATAGGAATTCCAACTTTTTAAAATAGTAGATGTAGAAAGGTGGAAGAGTCGCTCTGACCAATCTATACCTTCTATAAGTCATGACCTACTGATACAATTCTTTCTCTGCCTGACAGAAAGCTGTAAGAGTGATCAGTGTGTGTTTCACACTTAGGTTAAATTCTGAATAATGAGGCTGAATCATTCATTAATGGTACCTGATTTTTGGGTTTGACAGAAATCTGTGGCTGAGTTTGATCTGGGCGTCATTACTACTGTGCACCTATCTGTCTCACAATTCAGGTGTTACTTGGAATCATAGAATGGTTTGGGTTGATAGGGACCTTAAAGGCCATCTTGTTCCAACTGCCCAGCCATGGGCAGGGACACCTTCCACTAGGCCAGGTTGCTCAAAGCCTCTTCCAACTTGGCCTGGAATACATCCAGGGACAGGGCATCGATAACTTCATTGAGCAATCTGGAACGGGTTGACTGGAGAAGAAGTTTTGTTCTTACATAGTTATGGGGATACTCTAAGTGTTGTACAATAATGGACTACTTTGTTAAGACTTGCAGCATCATCTTGTTTCATTTGAATATCATATAAGGAAGATATATTGAATTAAGTGTTCTGGTTTGCATAATACTTTGGTCATCTCCTTTTTTACATGTTGATATGATGGGAGAGGATGATATTGTTTGTAGGAAAAAATGTGTGGAAGAATTGGAGAAATGAGTTTTCCCATGTGAAAATATTCTATTCTGTGCAGAAGATATTGCATAACCTTATTTCCTTTCATTTCTTCTCACCCTGTCTAATCTTCCTGTGTTTCTTTCCCTTTATTTTATTGTTCTTGCCCTAAAGTAAGAACAAAGATGAGTTGTGAAGATTTTCCATAGTGGTTTTGTTTCAGAATTATTTTGTTAATTTTCTTAGCTGCCTTTGGTGCAATATAATGAACTTTCAAGTATGTTCGCAAAACCTGCATGATCTTGATTACCTTTTTTTTTGCCCCAGTTGTTTTATTTTAACCTATAATCCTATTAATAGAGTCTAGATTTAGCTCCAGGTGGAAATATAAAGCTTTGGATCTTATGAGAAAGTATTTATTACCTGGAGTATTTGGACATTTTGGGTATAAGATTAAAGCTTGCTTAATAGTTATGGTTACATATTCTGAAACTATTCTTTACAGCCTTTAAGTATAAACAATTGTGCCCTTTATGCATGTATTATTTTGTTTCTGTAGTGCTTTAAACGTTATAATTAGGCAATGAAAAGGTGAGCATTTGAATTCTGGCACAGGACTGTGAGCTCTGTACAAGTATACAATTACATATGCTTCTTAAATAAAAACTAGGTCTGCTTCTCATTGTCTTGTGCATTTGCAATGCTTTTTTTGTATTAATAAAACTGTTGGAACTTTTAAATTTTTCTTCTGTAATTTTACAGCAGGTATACCTTTCATTTTGTTTCATGAATACCTTTAAAAAGCAGGATCATTATTCAAAATACGACTTGTCATTACTCCTGCAGCGGAGTGAAATGTAATTACCTCTGCTTGTCTTCCATCCTGTTTCTCTTTGGATTGCCTCCCTCCCTCCCTCCCTAGGAGACTTTATACACAGCTCATGCAGCATGCTCGCTTCAGTCACTGCTTAGGTGGTGGTGTGGGAGGTACACACAGAGACAGAGGAGAGGCTCTCTTGGGCCACCAGTTCTCCTGCAGAGCTGGATGGTGTGGACACAGAAGCTTCATGCTCTGCCCTCTTTGGGCCACTTGCTAAGGTGAACCAATGAGAGGACAAGGACTCTGCTGCTGGACAAGGGCAGTAACTGGACCTGAAAATATCTTTAGGAGCGTTATTAGCCAAGGCTTTTAGTTGTCATTGTTCTTTTGCAAAATAAATACTAGTATCTACCACCAGGTAGCACAGAAAAAAAACCCTTGAAGTAAAAAATTAAATAGTGTGACAGAAAACTAATAGTGGAGAAAATGGGGGAAAGGGTAACCTTTTGGACACCAATGTCCTGTGCTAGGCGTGCCTTGCTTTTTGTGTTTGTCTTAAGACCAAACAAAAATAGATATTTGACTGAAGTTTGATGAAACAGGAGAGATGAGCTCTTGGAACTAGGACATATATTAGTTAACAGATTTAGTGATTATGGATGGTAAAAGGGCACTTGAAAGTCTACGGAATAGAGAACATTGTGATTGTGTTCCCTGATTCCAGGTCCTCAGAACGTAGAGGACAGTATAGAAGCCTTTGGTTGCCTGTTAATCTAATACTGAGTAGCAGTCAGGAAAGAGTTGGTGCAGAGATTCTTGGCCACAAAGAGTGGGATTAGTTGAAGTGTTTGGCTGTAAGGCATTCATACTGCCTTCATTTATGTTTTTATTTGCTGTTGCCTCTCTTCCTATTGTAGTTTTGTTTGGAGGAAATTTTTTTTAGATAGCTTCTTTCTGCTTCCTTTCCTTTGAAAACACTAGGGAAAACAAAAACAGATTACAACATGACAGAAACTTGTCAGGCATTAAACACAAACCACGAGCAAAGTATGCTTTTTAATGCTTTGGGAGATCTTTGAGAGGAAAGAACAAAACTACTGGGGCTTTTTTTTCAGTCTACAAATATCTATGGACAAATATATTTTCTCAGAGAAGATGGATTGTATTTTCAGTGTCAATAAAATTAGCAAGGAAGCTTTCCTGCTGTCTCACTTTTCAGAAATGGTATATTCTGTCTAAAACCATACTGGAAAGAGTCCAGGCAGTCTGTAAATTATTAAGAGATATCAAAACTGTTTTGGCTGCATGTCTTCTATTGGACTTCCCTGAAAATCAGTGGTTGGAGACTGGCACTGTGTTCCTGGCATCAGTGCAGCATGTTCCAAATGACAACTTAAAATGATTTTAGGAAAGCTGCTTACATAGATTATTCCATATTCTCTATACATCTTCTGAAGTCAAAAATTCTTCCTGCTATTCTCAAGTCACGGCAAGTTCTCGATTAATTAATGTTCTTCAGATTCTTAGCAAATTCAACATTTTTCATGTGGAAGTGCTGTTAACGTGAGCATCAGGGCACCTTGCATATGAGAAGAGGCCAAGAGAGAACTGTATTTGTTCAGCCTTGAGAAGTAGGATCCCTGCTGCTGTCTACAACTACCCAGTATGCAGGTGTGGAGAGGGCTGAGCCAGTCAGCCCAGGATCAAATTCTTTGTTTTCCTTTGATTCTGAGTAGCCATTTTATTTGTGCAGTTTGGTCAATGCACCATATGGATGCATAGCTGAGAAGGAGAAAGTGGTTTTGAAGGCCACTTTTTATGTTGAAAATAGATTAAGGTAATTTGTACAGCCCTCAGTTCATCAAATAAGTCCTACAGCCACATATTTGACTTTCAGACTAGGAAACAGCATTCATGCTTGAGACCACTGTTAAAAACTTTACTGTCTTCAGTGTCTTTAAAAGTGAAGTAATGACAAAATGTTCTTTTTCTCTGCAGTGCTTGCTCTCCCAGCCAAAGTTCTGGGCCATTCAGACATCAGCGTTACTCCTTCGGACCAAACTGGAGAGAGGAAGTACTCGCAGAATGGAACGGGCAATGAAGCAGACTCAGGTAAGATTTCTGAGCTGCTGTATTATGTATAATGTGTGTGTGTGTGTGTGTGTGTATATATATAATCAAATACAAACAGGCAGGAGTTACGAGGTTCTGCAGTTCCTCCCTGCAAACTGTACAAGATAATTTTCTAATTTTTTCTCTAAATTAGATGTATAAACCACAAATCCTTCTGTATCTGCTAGTCCTGAGATAAGCTTATTACATACAAGTTATGAATCATCACTTTCAAAAACATAACAAGTTTTAGAAGATTGAAATTAAAATCTGGTTTTGTACCTCGACTTTCTGACTTACAGTCCGAGGAGTATATGTAGATGTTCCTGAATATCAAGCTGCTACTGCTATCAAATTTTTTAGTATTTTTTCTCTCAAGCGAATCATCTCTATTAAACACTGAAACTTGTAAGTAGTCATTGGTATTGTGAGAACAGGAAAACACATTTGTGAATAAAGCAGCAATTTCAATTTACCATTTTGATGTGACATTTGGTAATTAGTATTTTTATTGCAAGCTTGAGGCAGTGATTAAATAATCTCACTCCAGACAAAGAGAAGACTGTTTTTTCAAATACAAAAGAAGAAATGTTAAAATCCTGAAATGCACCATCTAATAAGATTTCTTTTAAAAATAAATTTTTCAGAAGAAAGGTCCGTAGGCTACATCAAGATTCTTGTAGATTCTTTTTTACCTTCATCTTACAGTTTTGTTAGCCTTTTGTCATCTTCGTACAACTAAGTCTTGTTGTCACACATGAACAGCAGGCATTTGTTTATGTCCGTCAGGCAACAGTCCTGCTGGCTAAAACAGCCAGGAATGTAAAAAATTATTATTATGCTGCTATGTATTTAAATCCTGAAAAGCTGATATTTCATTTAAAATCATTGTGACACATGGGTCTTTGAAGGAGTGCATCTTGGATGCACTGCTGCATTTTTCTTTTGCTGATGAAGACATGGAGTTGCTGTAGTGGAATTTCCTGTGGTCATTAGGAGACTGTCAGGGAAGCCAGGATTCCAAATCTGGGAGATGTAGAATCTGACAGCACTTGGGAAGCGATCTCAGGATCCCTGATGCCCCAAGCCATAAAACAGTTGGAGTGCCTCCAACATTTTTGTCTAGCTTGATTAAACCTGAGTACTGGGAATTGTTATATTAGACAGTTTGACAGTCTCATGACAGAAGCCTTCATGAAGGGGTTCTCTTAGCAAGAACATTCTCTTAGAGAGACTTCTTGTGCTGTAACT
Source organism: Corvus moneduloides (assembly GCF_009650955.1). NCBI lineage: Eukaryota > Metazoa > Chordata > Aves > Passeriformes > Corvidae > Corvus > Corvus moneduloides. Next base: position 84,948,816 of record NC_045478.1, on the reverse strand, counting down.
GCAGTAATGCAAAGGATTTGATTAGCATGGGCTGTGATATTTTGGGAGATGACCCCACAGTAGACATAGACTCTGAGGTTTTAAATACTACCTTTCATCTTAGTATGTTTATGTTTTCTTTCATTAAACTTTCTAGTTATTTGGATATAATTGCATATTTGTGTTGATCTGATGGTAACAAGCTCAGTTTCCAAAAATAGTTAAAAGTTGTTTAATGATTTATACATCCTAAATTAATCAAATAACTTGAATAACTTTCCATTTAAGGTTTTCATTCCTGAGTTCCATCAGATCAGAATTTTTTTAATGTCATTGTCTCTAACAGTTCTAAGAAGGCATCAGAAAGCATATGATGAATTATGCTATTTTCATACATAGCACAAGTCATTTTTGATATATCATTTTCATGAAGATGCTGATGTATAATTTTCATTAAGATGCCAAAGAATGAGTGAATTCTGCGGCTGTTTATCAGTAGAAAATGGAGTTCAAACCCACAGAATTTTCATACAAATGGATTTGATAGGTCCTTGTTTTACAATTTCGTTATTTACTAGTTCAGGTTGCTGTAGTTACGGAAGATTAAGGGAGGAGGTGTTAAATGCAATTGCAATATCAATCTTTTTAAGGAATTACAAAAATTCTTGTAAAACATCTTGAGTAAGACATGGTAAACTAAATCTTCTACGTTACTTGAGAGTTGTTTGAAAAGTGCATGAGCCATTATAGGCTCTGACTTAGTGATGCTGGGACTCTCCTGTCTTATTCTACTGTAATTTTTCTTCCTTTCCCCATTTCCACCCTCACCTGCTTCTGTGCTGGCTCTGCAGCTGATAAACATCTTTTTTAATGAATGTTGCTGAGTAGGCATATGCTGCTTTTCAGCTCTATAGCAAACCCAGCTACACTGTTGGTTTGTCAAAGAAAGCAATTTTCAGCTGTCTTTTTTTGTAGGACTGGCTATGTCTGTTTACATTATTTTAATTACTTGAAAATATTTGTAGCTCTTTTTGAAATGAGGGCATATTGGTTAAATTTAACTGCCAGACTCCAAATACTAAATATATCCCTACTTTATGCCAAACAGTTTTTATAAATTTTTTAAGTCTTTTTTTTTTTCTAATTGGAAGACTTCAAGAGGAATTGAAATGATCATTTTCAAACCTTTTTCTGATTATTTTAAAAATCTGAACTATAGATAATGTAGTCTTTGGAACAATTTTTAAAATTATCATTCTGGGTACTCTGGATTGTAGTTTAGCTAGTAGCTAACTGCAAGTGAGGAGGAGATGCTTTTTTCCTTAACTTTTTTCTGGATGCTGCAGGTTGTCTCTGTCCAGTTTTTGCTTAAATGATGTTTGGATCTGCAAAACTAAGGTTAAAGATTTCTAAAGCCAGTACTTTTTTCAACCATTTTTCTAAGAAAAGGAAACAGTGTTTGAAAGCGAAACCAGTTATTTTACATTCCACTAGAATATTTAGTCATGACCAGTGTAACATATAGAGAAGTGCAGATCAAGGTACTGCCAACTAAAATGTGTCTCTGGATACAATATGATTTTTTTAAAGTTGTGTGATTGTTTTTCTTCCATTTGGGTGAAGGTCAAGAAGGGTGAGGAGTACTAGGGTGGAAAGAAAAGTGGGAGGGAGAAAACAGGAACAAATGGGGGTAGGTTTTTGATAAATAGCTTTCCTCATAACCAGAAACCTGCTATTTCTCCATCAGTTTGGGGATCTTCACCTACCTTTTATTGTAAGAAAGTAATTCAGAAACTATTAATAGTGGAAAATGGGTTGGACTAAGCTGTTAAGCCACAAATTACTACTGAAAGTGCAGTCAGAGCTCAAGTAACAGGATGGGAGAGAAAAAAAGGAAGTTTGAGTGGTCTAGGAGCTATGAAAAAAAGAGAAAAGTGAGGGGTGATCTAAGAAAGAACCCATAAGAATAAAAAAAACCACCCACAACCAAACACACCAGTTCAAAACACAGGGAGTATCATCCCACTGTAGTTTCTTGATCTATGAAATAAGTTTACTCTTCCATTTCGGCGGATTTGAAAATGTTTTTAAGAATGAAGCAAAATGAATTCAAATGCCATCCTTTGCACAAAGGATGGTGGGGTAGAAACACGACCATCATTTACTGCTGTATTATGCCAGCGGTGAAAGATGTGAAGCTGCCATGTGCCTGGTACTCCAGCAGCCTGCTCAGGTTTATCCTACCTGGGATATCCTGGGTGTATCCTACCCTAACCTGGGTGGTTACACTGGCTACCTCCACATTTGCAGCTGTTATCAGCTTGTTATGGGCCCCTTTTCTGACTGTGTTTTCTGCTGCTCGTTACACCTGGTGACAGCATGCCTGCAAGCTGATGGCTTGGCTTTCCTAGCACGTCGTACAACATGTGCAGTATTTCATATGGTTCCCTCTTGCTTGCTTTTCTTGGCAGTAAAGGAATTTGCCTGTTGGGGCAGAGAAATGTGTCTTGAAAAGGGTGTTTTAATAAGACTTCAGGAGAGCTGGGAGCAGACTAGTAATATTATAGGCTAATCATTATGCCTAAGATTGAAAGGTCACATGAGATCTTGTTTTATATCCTTAGTCATACACAGATGTATGTGGTTGGGAATTCTGTCAACTGCCCTTTAATTTGCACTTAAATAATACTTCAGAGTGTCATTTTCTCTCTAATGGTTTTCTGTGTGTATGAAAAAGGGAAATAATTTTTTTTTGTTTAAATTGTTCATACTATAGAAACATGCTAGTTGGTCTTAAGTTCTTCCAAATCTGAAAAAAAGTTATGTACATCTGTAGAAAGGAAAGACTGATAGAGGTCCAACAGAGCTTGTGTCTTAAGCTCTATAGCTTGAACACAAATTTGCTGGTTTTTTATTTTCACATTGATGGTCTTTGAATGGTTATGCAAGAAAGTTTTGTCATTTATCATAGAAATATATCCTTTTTATTTTCAAAACTAAACGGTCACTTCCTTGCCAAATAGCTTGCTCTGCTTTTCTATACTTGGTGGTTGTTCTACATTGGACAAATTCAACATTTAAGTTAAGAGTTCAAAAAGGAGAGGGGAGCAGTCTTCCTCCCAAAAGGCTCATCTAGAGAGGTTTGAGGTGAACAGATTTTTCCCTGTTCTTCTGCTTCTCAAGTCATACATCTTTCTGATCAGGCCTCTCAAACCACAGTCGGAGCAATAGAGAGAGACATGTAGCATAACCAAGGGAATGACAGCACCTGTCTGTTCAGCAAAACCATTAGATCCCTGTACTAGGAGTTCCTGTTTCTGTTCTTTAACCCCCTCTTGTACTCTAGGAGTACATTAAATAAGATTTTAATAGTTGCTTTTAGTTGTGGATGGAATGGGGGAGGGGAGGAAAGAGGAGAAAAATTGTTAATAAATTTGTTTCACATGAAGTTGAAAGTTCTAGTGGAAAGTTACTGGGATATGAGGTATACTGGAGAACTGAGGGAGATATAAATCACTTCCTTCAGGAGGGTAATAAGTGGATGACAGCCCTCTTCTATCCTGTGGAGATCCTGCACTGATATCCCAGTAGTTCTTAACAAATATGAATTGTATTTATTATTAGAACACATGTTCCAAAAAGTGTTTAAAAAGATGAGAAAAGCCAGGTGTCTTATAAAACCATTCCTTTCTGAATTCTATACAAGATCACAAAGGTCTCCAGAACACTAGAAATAAACTTATTACTTCAGAAAGCAATCTCAAAAGACAGTGACCTCTTGGTGATAGTTACGGTTTCAGTCTCAAGGCACACATTTCCAGAACATACTTCATTTTGCTTAAGCAGATGATATATTTGACAGAAGATGTTACATGACACAACTGAGTCTGGGGATACACCAAACTCGTTAGCACACTTCAAAATAATTAATGTGGTGGTGCTTGACTCCGTCTGTTTTTCTTCCTCTATGCAATTATGAGTTGGAAGGGACAGGGAGGAAGGAGAGCCAGAGATCCAGTGTCCAAGAGTTATTCAGGAGTAACTGAAGGGGTTTTGTACCACTGGCAAAAAAGAGAATATTGAGTCGTTTAATTTTCCAGGTAATGATTTCTGGCTAGAAGTTTTCTACTGCATTCTTGGTTTTGCCAGTTTGGATCAGTGCTGTCAGCTAGTATGGGGAAAAGAATGAAACCATTCTTTCTGTGCTAAAGTTTCTTCATATTTTCTCAACTACTTTTGAGGTACAAACCTTTTTGCTTATTTGACGATTATGTTGAACACCTGAGCTGTTCCACTTCTAGTGTCAATGCACTTTCTGAAAGAAGCCAAAAATACAAAGCCTCCGTTTTTTTCCAAATGTTTCCCATTGAGTCTTAGTTCTGAAGACTTTTCTCCCTTCAGACTGTCTTCACTCAGTATGACGACATGTTGAAAGGTGGTGATAGGAGAATCCTTAAGCCATATTGAGCAGTAATACTACACTTTTTTTATAGACAAAGTGAAGACAGGAAGTTGCAAAAAAAAATACGAATACCAGGACGAATACCAGGATTCACATCATTCTGCCTAAGCTTTGCTCTGGAAGGCATAAACATTATAAGCTCCACTTCAACAAACTAAACAATTAAAACAATTAGTTCTATAGAGCGGATGGCCTGAAGGAGACACTATTCCTACCTATTGCTAAATTGAATAGATGAAGACATACAGCTGTTGCTAAATTTGAATAGATGAATCTTTACAGCTTTATGTCATAAGTATCATTACAGATCTGGAGACAGGTATCTCAAGGTGAGCTAGCAAATCATATTTTGCCCTGTACTGGCAGACTGACTGACTGTCCAGCACATGTGCCAGGTACTACAAACCAGACTCTGCCTTATCTCAAGGCAGTTGTCTGCTTCTCCATATTGTAATTCAACTTGAATTTAACGGTGATAGTTGTTCTTCTTACTTCTTTCTCCATTCTTGTCCTTACTTTCGCCTTTAGTGAAAAACAGAAAGCAGAGCTGATGCAAGAGGTCTTTGGATCTATTTTTCAGCGCTGACTGCTGTTGTGTCTTCCCCCAGAGCAAACTGATTTGGGAAATACAAAAGCAGTGTAACCACAACAGCTTGGAACTTAACCACAGGCGTACTATTTTGAAGCATATGCAGTTCCTCTGTGGGTTTTGCACCCTATGCGAAGTGTTTTATACCTGCTGTTCATCAGTGGCAGTACAACACTAAGTAGCTGCTACAAGTTACACATACAAGCTGCGGTTGTCTTCCATGGGGACCCTCACCTATGATTGCATGAAACACGTGTTTACTGGTTTCAGGGCAGATGGATACAGCTATATTGACCTGTGACAAAAATGTCATGTCAACTGATAGGGAGAGAAGGGGGAACCTGCAATGCAGATCTCCATGAGAGAGGGACTACAATTACTTCTCCTGTTCATGACTGATACAAAGACAGTTTAAAGCTGAAGTCAGCCAGATGTATTTGGCATTTGAGACTGCAGAGTAAGAAAGATTATGATGCTGCACTGCCGGCAAATAACCTGCAGTACCAAAAAAAGGGGCAAGATGCATGTCTGAAAATGAGGATGTTTTTCTCCAGGGGCCAAATAGTCGAGCCTGTATCTGGACTAATTTTTAATGTAGTGCTATTATGTTGGATGATATCAGTATTCTTGCTTTTGCAACAGAAAGTGAGTGGTCTGGTTTTAAATCCACCCTTCATCAAGTAAACTTGTAAATCTGGCTTCTTCTACAGACTTTAGGGTAAGTTCTGCTTACATCTTTTGATAAATTGTAAAAGTTAATGTAGTCGACAGGTGAAACAGCTTTTTCTTTGAAAACAAAAACATCCAAGAAGGTATACTTGCTTGATAAGGATAATGCAATAACTATAAAATTATATTTCATGTAAGTAACATACATAAAAAATAAGTGTAAATGGCATAAAGAAGATAAAATATACCTAGTACTTTCCTGAAGATTTTGTGCTCTCTAAGTGGAGGCTTAAGTCATTAACATTGAAACCCATAACCTGAGCACTGGCACTCAGTAACTTTGGATTCAATATTTGTCCAGAAATCATCATTTTGAAAGTCAGTAATGCTGCTGTGCTGCTGGAGACCTCATGTGTTTTGCCATGCTTCTTTAGGTGGTAGTGTTTGATAGTGTTTGACTACAGTAAAACGTTTCAAATGGCAGTTGCATCAGGATGCTCGAATTGCCTGGTATGCTGCTTGGCTTTCTGTTTCAAACAAAAAGGAAATCTTACGTCAGATGGTCATGAATCCAGTTATCTCCTGCCCATGACCTTGACCTCTTTTGTGCTAATTTTGATATCAAAATGCTTTGTGTTTCATTTGGGATTGTTCAACTCATTTCCTCTTATGTGCTTTTCTTCCCCACCCACTGCAAGAGCCCTATTATAAAGAAATTGAAGGGTTTTTTTAGTAAAATGACTGTGAACAACCAAAGTGAATACTGTTTCTTAGTTGGCTTGTATTGTTTTCAAAGTGAAACACACATTGGCAGGATCTGATACAGTGAACCAAAACATGTACATAAAGAATCTACTGTGTGACTCACTTCAGAAAAAATACCAATATGCGCAGTTCCTGCATGCTAATCAACTCCTGCCCCGGCATACTTCCTTAAAACCACCGACATCATCTTGCATCTTAAAAGTTCACCTTGAGTTAGGCAAAAAAAAAGTTTTATTGGTCATCCAGTGCCTGAAGTTCTGTATAGAAGCCTTACAAGTTTTTTGCCTTCTCTCTTTCCTGCCATCAAAGTGATTGTATAGGTGAAACAGGTACATTAGATTCAAGAGCTAATCTCTTCCTCAATAGTTTTTAAATTTGAAGCAACTGGGATGTGAGTAACTTTGGGTGTTGATCTTGCTTAAACATGTAGGGGATATTTAGGGAATAAGTTTAAAGTGAAGAATTAATTTGTTTGCCTGGAGACAAGGTAGTAATGGGTGGGGAAGAATGAATTACCAGAATATCATAAAGAAAAAGGATTGGGAAATGTGGTATAGGCAGTAGTTTTCCAGTCTTTCACCATATAAAATAGAAAAATTATACAGCTTTAACTGGTATACCAAAGAATCAGACTGAAAAACCTCTTAGATAAAAGGTCTGCTAGAGATAGACAGTTAAACAAGTGTAATTTTTCTAAATGCTTACCTTTGGAAAGAAGATCAACAAGAAGTGATAAATGTTTTTTTTCTTATAGACTAGGAAGTCTAGTCTAGCTGAATTGTTAAATGTTGAATGCTTAAAAATGTTAGTATATTTATTCAATATCTCTATTGATGGTGCAGTCATTACCTGTAGAACAGCAAAGTTTAAAGTTCAAGTGATAACACTGTTAGAACTAGAGTAAGAAAACCTGATATATTCAATTAATATTTATATATTTCATTACAAAATGTTTTAAACTACAGTTATAATCAGTAATCTCAACTAATATACCAGCAAGACACGTTTAGATGCTGAGGTTAAAGGACAATAGTATGCATGATCTGGTAAAAATCTGGAGTATCTGGAATTGAGAGTATGTTGAAAGAGCAAACCAGCCTTCAGTAGCTGCCAGGCAGGTGCAAAGGTGTTTTTTCTTTCATAGCTTAAGACCTAATTCATTCAGAATTGAGAAACTCCTGGGAGCTGATAGGACAAAAAGGCATGTTTTTTGTGTTTGCCCTATAAAATTAGGACTAAAACCCTAAGATATATTAATTTTAATGTGTAATCAGAACCTAAGATACCTATAAGAAAAGGGAAAATTGTAAATGCAAAACTCATTTTGATAGTTGTCTTTTCGTTACAAGGCCTGTAATTTTGTTTCATTTGGATTGTAATGTACATTTGCTTTATTTGCTAATCACACTTCCATTTCCATCTAAAAAAAGTCTTAAAACAGTGGCAAGTTAACTTCTTTATTTAGGACATTAGAAATGCCAGTCATCATACTCTTAACATTTAAACCTTAAAAAAACAAACAGGAATTCTATGCTAAAGATAGAGTTGTCTTAAACATCTTTACATTGAATCCTTCTGGACTAAAAGAAATATAGAAATAAAGCTATGTATAATTGAAGGACAGTCTGATTCTCATTGCTGATGAAAATTCATCCTTCTTTTAAAGGAAGATAAGATGCAAATTAAAAAAAAAACCAAACCAACCAAACAACAACAGAACCCAGATAAATGAAACAAACAAAACCCCACCAAAACACTAAGTGCATTGGTTATTGTGGTTCCAGAAGTTCCAGGACCATGGTGAACTGTACTGAAAAACAGAGGATGAATTCAGTCTTTAATTCAGAATCATGCATGTAGTAGATAGCGGCTTCTTCTTTAATGAAATAATGTGAAGATGTGCAACAACAATTACTGGGAAATAACACAATAACAATGAGACAAATGTTATTGATAGAAGTGTTTGTGTCTGTGTATATTTTAATATTTTGAAAGTGATCCAGCATTGTTCTGAAAAATCCTTTCATTAGAAGGGATTTTAGTGCTGCTTTACCCATTGCAGGAAATGAGACTAGAGACTGCTTTTAGTTTTAAAAGTATTAAAAGTGAATGAATATAGAAATACTGGTTCTCTAATATTTGCAAAAGTCGGACTAGGTAATGAGTCAAAGCCAACTTAGTAAGTCCCAATAACTAGTGGTCCTTGGTCCTGCCCATATATATTCACTCAGTAAAGAAGGAATGAACAGTCTGTCCATAGGACTTTCCTTTTCTCCGGATACAGAAAAAGTATTTTACTTCCTCAGGTCAGCATACAAGCTGTGATTTTAAGGGAAGCCAATGCATTTATTGCCAAAGGAGATTTTCAGTGGGAAATCTGATAAAAACTGAGAAGAATTACTCTCAGGTGTTTAGGGGCAAGAAAGTGTTTGTAGAGACAAACAAGGGTAGAGTTTCAGCACAGTACATGAGAAACATTTTACTTTTGTTATGCAGTCAACACCCAGTATAATCAAGGAGAATTCTTTAGAAAATTTGTTTCTTGTACACCATTAAGAGTAAGATATCAGCAGATCAGTTCCTGCAGCAAAACTATGATGAATAAGATGTAGAGATCTGTAATTTTTGACCTAGAGAATATGAATTCACAGGAAGTGGGATGAAGGGATTTGTAAAAAAGGTCATTAAACTGGTGACAAATCTGTGTGAGATAACTACAGAAATAGTGATGGAAAATAATACTTGAGGAAAAGATAAAGTAGAAAAGAATGGACTATTGTGTAATTAATAAGGGGAAATGTTATTTTTCTGGTTTAGGTTAAATGATTGTATCATTTTCAAAAATAAGAACTAGTTTCATGTGAAATGAAAGTGTTGATGCATTTAAATTAGTTTGTAACTGTGATGGAGTAGTGGAGAGTGAGGACTGCTTTTTCTGATAGATGTTTCTGCTGAAAGAATTTCCATCATGCTGAGGGCTTCACTTTCCAGTAAGTTACAAGGAGGGTTGGGTTGTTAAAAAACCTTTTTAATATGGTGTTTCCTGTGGTTTCTAAATGTTTGGATATAGAAAATCTGGAGAATCTAGTGTGTAAAGAATCAATTGATTGGAAACTATTATATTAGAGACAAACTTTGCAGCAGTGTGTGCTAGATGTAGCTTCTAACCAGAGAACTGATTTTTCTGGCCTAATTCAACTCATTTAGTTCCTCTTACAGTTTTAGTTATGAATTGTGGAATATATTTGGCTTCTGAACTTTGAAACTGATACAAGGACCATTGATTCAAATAATCACTCAAGACTGGTATATGGAGAGTTTTATAATCACAGAATCACAGACTATGCTGAGTTGGAAGGGACCCACAAGGATCATCAAGTCCCACTCCTGGACCATCCTCAAGAGTTGCACCATGTGCCCTAGAGCATTGTCCAAGTGCTTCTTGAACTCTGCCAGGCTTGGTGCTGAGACCACTTCCCTGGGGGGCCCAGTCTGGTGTCCAGCCACCCTCTGAGTATGATAAGATAATGGTTCTTTTCAATATTTCTATTTACTTTTGCAGTTACCCATTTTCTTCACAGTATTGCTGTCTTGTCTGAGTATTGTAAATGATAGCACTGTGATTTTGTGATGAGACTTGGGCATTTTGACAGATGTGGAAATGTTTTTGTAAGCAGTATGACCTTCCATGCCAGAACTAGATTTTTAAATGGCATAAATACTATTGTTTGTAGCTGTTATGCACATTGCCGTGCTATACCTGCCCATTTTTCCAGATACAGGTTTGTGAAAACATTGAAGTTGCCTAGAAATAGAAACACGTAGTAAATGATTCTACCACAAAACACTTCTGCTTTTTTTCTGTTTTCCCCTGTGTGAAATGCAGGCAGGCCAAGGTCATTAATAATGTGGCAGATTCAGACACTTAAAAGGTCAAAAATGCCAAATTATAGTGTGATCTTTAACTATTTCAGGAGCTCCCAAGCTGCACGTTGCCATTTTCTCTGGTCTTCCCTCTGGCTCTCCAGAAGGGGTATGGGCTGAGGGTTGAATGAATGGCCAGAAGCCTAGCAGACTCCTGGGCTTATGTTCTTCTCTCCCCTGGAAAAAATATGGTAGCAGGAAGTAGGTGGTGGGAGCTGCTGGTGAAAGAGTTAATTTGTCCTTCAGTACTCTGCCTCTGGCTCAGGTTAGAGTATCTCAAGTAAAACAGGGGTAGCTCAAAGCAAAGTGCATCTGTTCCTTTGGCAGCAACGTGCTATCCCTTCTGCAGATGTGCAAGAAAATTGCCTCCAGTGCAAGAGTGGTACCAGTAGAACTTGCAGCTGATGGTCCTCAGTTAAGCAATTGAAGGCTGTTAACAGATTAAAGGATGTACATGTTATACTGGCTGTCCCTTTGTTTCTACAGTCCATGGCTTTGTTGGGCAAGGTTTTTTGTATGGTAAGTCCAGTTGCTCTTCTGTGAAGTAGCAGAAGATTCTTTGTTGTCCAGTCTCTATCCATCAACCAGTTTGGTGTGAGTAACCAGGACAGACCATAAAACTTTGTCCAGCTGACTGAAAATTTTTGGTTTGGTCTAGTTTTTTTGATTGGTTGTGTGCCAAACAGGTTATATAGTTGTGGAAAGAACTGTGATTTTGTGGATTCTTCTATTTGAATATGTCATACAATCAGGCATGGAACATTTAATGCATTTAGAGTGTTTTCATTTTCACTGGAAATTGAACTCATTTCAAACCAGTTGTTACTGAAGATGTTTATTTTTCCTCTTTGGTGAGTAGATCAGTCACTAGCAGAGAGTGATAGGGGGTTTGTTTGCTTTTCCCTGATGTATAGAGAGCTTTCCAGGAACATGTGAAGAACTGGATTGGATGTCTTTCATGAAAATACATATATTGAAAACAGATTTCTTTACATGTGACTGCTTTCTTTGGGATAGCTAAAGTTTAAACGCTTTGCCCATGTGTCATATTTCTAATGTACTTACCATCATACACTGTATGGTTGCTGGGTCAGGCTCAGCTACTGGAAGAATGTTTATTTCCTGCCAAGTAATTTTTCAACAGAAACTACTGGGTATCAGTCAAGGTTTCACTGTATAGGGAAGCTATTCTTAGGAAAATTTTCTTTTTTTCTTGTAAGAAGGGAAAACAATGGGTGTCCTGAGATATTGTCTGAGACATTCTGGCTTGATTCAGGACAAAAGAGGCTGAACTTCTTGTCTGTCTTTTCCCTTAATACTCCTGTCCCATCCACCAAATAAGTAAAGATGTTCTTGAAGTTTTGAAATGAGTGAAAACACTTGAAAAACAGATAACTGTGAAAGAGCACTTTGTGGGTGGAAAAAACCCCATGATAAATTGGCTGTTTCTATTACTGAAAAAAGAGCATCTGGCAGTCAGAGCAGCAGAATTTCTATGATTTCAGGTTATGGGTATCTAGATAAGACTAGACATTGTTTTCTTTCCTCTTTCCAGGTATCTTAGTACCATGAAAGAATTACTCTTGGTGCGACTTCACCAAAAACAAATGCACATGCACCAAAACAGTTACATGAATACACTGCATTTTATTTTGTGCTGTGTTTTTTCCTTTTGTTATTCTATAGAAATAGTTATTTCTATTTGTGTAGCAGAATACCATCCAGTCTCTACCTTGGGTAGGAGGAAGCTATAAATGTTTGCACGCTTGCAATTAGTAACAAGGCCTTAAGAACTTTTCCTCTGAAATTCTTTTTTTTAAGTATTTGTTGTTTCAGAAATGACCATCTAATTCCTAAGTTCTAGATTTTTTTGGGCATATATAAATGTTTTTTTGGATATTTATTTCTAGTATGTTTACTTATGTTTTATATTAAAGCTTGAGTGAGGCTTTTTTTTGCTATTTACAGACACTTTTTTTTTAATTGCTTGTGTATAAATACATTATTGCACAATTTACTATAAGCAAAATGCAAATATCTTCTGTATGGTAGGTAAACTCAAGTCTACCAGAAATAGAAAAGTACAGGATATTTCTGATAGATTATTCTTTGTGAGCAGAGTGTTCCAGTTGGAATACAGGTTAGATCAAATGGGTCATAGTTATGTAAGTTTATTATTATACCCAAACTAACAATTTTATACTGCATAGAGAAATTATTAAATTAAAGGGTTTAGCTTGACTATCCCCTTCCTTTCCTGGCTTTTCTGAGGAACAACTGCATCTCTCAAAGAATGTATCTGTTGTATATTACAAAACACAAGTGTTTGATGTAACTAACTCTCTATAACAATGTATTGTAATGCGTGATGGGGGTGGGGAGGAAAAATTTCACCAAAACAGAGGTTTCTGGTGCAAGAACAGTCAGATCTCTATTAAAGGCTACAAGCAAGTTCCTTCTTCGCCGCAAAATTGACACAAGCTTTGTTTAAAAACAAAAAAAGTTTATTTGCTTATGCTTTTAAAAGGAATAACAACCTTAAATGCATCAAACTTGAATCATGTTAGGAAATTCTCTAGGTGTAGTCTGTCTTGGAGAGAATACTGCCTTATTCTCAGGTTGATATCAAGTGCTGACAACGAAATCAACCCTGTGTACAGATGTCACAGAGAAAGCTGTCCTGAAAAAGCTTCTATTGGCAGTCCTCTCAGCCTAGAAACTTTAAGCTTTTAAGTATTTGATGAGGAATTGTTGGTGCCAAGGAGTGTCTTTAGCTGTTTAAGTGGGGAGAAGGAAAAAGGAGATAGCAAAGGAGAACCCATGTTCCTTATGCATACTCAGTACTTTTGGTACTTACGCCTATGAGAGCTGGAGCATCTTAATTGAAGAATCCATCAAAATAAGCTAATAGAACATTACTGTGGGGTGGATCCAGTACCAGAAGACCTCTTGTTTTTACAGATCAAAGAGATTTCTCCATTTAGTCTATGGTGGGAGGGAGAAATAAGTGAAGTATTAGTTGGGGAATTAGTCTGCTGTTTAAAAAGGGATTACTCTAATTTAAGAGAACATGCTTAGAAAATTTTTGTTTTCATTTCAGTTAAAGGAAATCAGTGTTTTTCCTTCTGCGTGTAAAGCTGCTAGAAACTGGGACCATTTTCAATTTGTGGACCCAGGAATAACCTGGGTCAGTGAACACTGTGTTTTCTTTTAGTGTAGTGATTGCATACTATCAAGAATGATTTTACCAAATCATTGAGCAAAGTAGTTAAAACACTTCCTTCAATGCAAACAGACTTAATTTGTAAATATGCATCCTAAAGTCTTCTACTTGAACATTTCAGTTAATTTTGTTTCAAGTTGCATTACCTTGTTAGTAGTTTCTCTCTGTGAAGCATCCTGACGTCTTGGCAGTTTCTGTGTTCCAGACACCCTGTAGCCTTTCATTTGCAATACAAAGTAGGCAGTCAGTGCTATACAACATGGTAAAGTTAGCTTTCACAAATTTTAAACCAATTATTAGTTCCTAGGGAGTGGTGTGATACACAGTCATCTAGTTGGTTTAAATATATGCACCCGTTGAGGTCAATCCTAACAAGCAATAGTTTGACTGGAAGAATGACTGAGAGGGTGAATTTGCAGAGTGAGCAAAAACACAAGTCTTCAAGGCTACAAGATTTTAATGAATCCAAGACTTGTATTTTAATGAGGTGTAAAAAAGAGGCAATATCTTTGTCCTTTTAAGCACTGAACTTCTGCAGACTTCTCACAGAACATTTTTATACTCCTGAGAATGTGAATAATATGAAATCTCCAGTAAGTCGTGGTCTTCAGTTTAGCATCTTTGCACAGTGTAAGAAGCAGTCTTTTTGAGTTTCCATGAATTACAAATCACAATTTATAATAGTGATCACTGTCATAAATTTTCTTCGAGTATTTAATGTCATAATTCCACTTGGAAAATTAGATAAATGAGTGGGAGGTTTCTTCTGGATGTTGAAATGCATCCTTGCTTAATGGTTTTTGCTGTGTTTTGATGCCTTAGTTCTTAACTATTCAGAGATTGTTTGTTTAACAGAAATACACAATTTGTGAGCTTTGAAAAGGATAGCTCATTATTTCCTTTAAGTCATTTTAGTTTCCAAGCAATGAAGTTCTGTCTGAACTGTCAAAATGCTGTTTTGAATAATGGTTGAATGTAACATGACCCAATGATGTGGTTTTATATCTATTTCTCTAGTGATAAAATTGGCAATCAATAAAGTAATCACTATTTTGTCATAGTCTCTGTCATGAAGTTTGGACTAGACCAGAAATTATTCTCTCCTATTAAGCAAAACTTTACTGCATTGTTATATGAAAACTTGGAATAGTTTCATCATTTCTGGCATTGCTTCACTGGTAGTTTGACCATTGGATTTTAGAAGTCTCCATATGTCTCAGTTTGTCTTGGTGGTCTTGGTTACAACAGCTTTTGGGTTGACAAAGAGCTATTGAAATAAGAGTGTTGTTTGAAATGGAAATAGGGGGTTAATGCTTTTTTAAAGTAAGATTACCAAAGGAGTGTAACTCAAGATCTAATTCCATGTCCACAAGGTACTAAAATAGTTATGGTACTAGAAAAGCTTGGAATACCTAATTCAGAGGAAAGAAAATTTCAAAAATTCTTATTATTTTGCATATTTACTTATCTCTATTTGTCACCTGTTTTCTAACATGTATACAGTTTCTAAATTTTAGATACCAAATATATGTATGTTCTTCAGGGAGAATGCAGCTTTTATTAGTAATGTTCTGTATTTATGTTTTATTGTGTACACTATTGTGGAACAAGGCTGCGACAGTTACTGCTGTAATACATCCCGAATTAACTTTGACTGTAGTTCTTTCTTATGCAGCATTTTTCAGGCTTCATTGTTAGAAAATGTGATTTGGTAGAGGACAAGTTGAAAAACAATAAAGCAAATTAATGTTTTGAAACTTCAAGAATAACGTAGGTTTTCTGTTAAACAAGTATTTTAACATCATTGCCTCCAAAAATAAATATTATAAAGCATTTAGAATTAAGTCTTAAATTGTGCGAAAGTTGGAATTAATTTATCAGTGAATCTCTGGAAGTTTTATGGAAGTCTGTACATATTACAGGGTCCACAAGAACTTAGTGTTCCATAAGCTTAAAAAAATGACCACTTTTTGTTTCATAAAATCTAAGCAGTAGAAAAAGTTTGTGAGACCGACTTCCGTGGTAGGAAATCAAAGGAGCTTTTTGATGATGAATTTTCCTATTCATTCATAACTTTTGAAGTAAGCTTATGAATAAATAAGAACTATGTAATTCCACAATCAGAGTTACACATGTAGGTGCTGTTATTTTTACAAAGCTTTCCTTTGTAAAGGAAATTAAATTTCCTATGTAAATAACATAGGTGAGCTCAGTTCAGTTTCAGCTATACACCTGCTAAGTTCTTAGAAACCATAGTAGTGATGAGATAGCAGGATTGTTTTCCTTGCAGATGTACTTCCGTGTCTTGCCCCCTTTGTGTCCGGACACCTTTCTTCCAAGCAGCTGAACAATTCCAAATGTGTCATTGTGCCATCAGGCACTTCTGTGCCTGACACAAAGCCATGATCCACCAGGCAGTCCCACAGCTCGTGTCCATACTTTGGTACTTTAAAAGGTGTATAGGTAGCTAAGGGAACAGCTAGAATACAGGAGCAGTAGAGTTGTGACATCAACTTGCTGCTTGTAAATCATCCAGAAGTAATGTACAGAAGTGGAAGAAGCACAAGTAAAATGGAAGTGATTATCTAAGCAGAGCATGGAGAGGTCAGGGCAATTTATGGGATTTTCAGGAGTCTTCAGGTTTGGGAGAAATTGAAGAAAAAGAACCCTAGAATTACAAGAACATAATGAAAAGTGTGTCTGGAGTTTCTCTGTTAGAAAAGACTAAAAGGCACTTTCCCATTCATCCAATCAAGCTAAATCCATGTCAAATATGATGAAAACATGTGAGAAGCTTAGAGGTGTTAGAGAAGGGACAAGATAATGCCACAGTCGTGGCCGGGATTAGGTGACGGACAAACATTGTGGTTTATGGCTGGGGTGAGCATTCACGTAGAGAAGACTTCATGGGTGGACCATCACCACTGGAGTCCTAGAGGTATTAACTAGGGATTGATTCTGGCAGTCTGACAAGATTTCTAGACTGAGAAGCAGAAGTCTAGGAAAAACTTATCTAATGTTCCTGCCTATAAAATCATAAATAAAGAGGAATATCAAGTGTACCAGAATAAATCAAAGGGTATGAGGGAATATAAGAAGGGTGGAGATAGCAGTACTGATAAATGCATAGCAAATAGTCAAGTACTAACATTGTAAAGACTAACTTTTTTGAATAGGGTGTGGTTGGTGGAAAACAGCTGGATGACTGGTTAGCAGTGGGACAAGACAGGAAAGCAAAATAAACAAACTATGGTGATTAACACTGTGAAGCAAGCTGTTGCACAGATGAAGGAAATCTGGTGGAACAATTGTGACTGGAACGCTAAAACTGGAAATGGTCTTGTTGGAAAAGATAGGTAAAGGAAAAAGTGGTGCCGTCGCACTGTGTGATACTGATATAAAAACTTGGGAAGAAGTGAGATGAAATTGCATGGATAAAATAGAGATGTTTTATTTGGGCCAGCAATATTAAATTTGGATATGAATAGTTGTATCTTCAGTGCTTTGAGGTGGGAGATCCAGATGGAATTAAGTAGTTGCTGCACAAACAAGGTGTTACGCTGTATCCAGTAAGTTTTTGACAAGTATTGAATATCCTGCTCTTTTCAAAGGACAGGAATTTAAGGCTTTTTAGTTTGGTTGCAGGGGGATTTTTCCCCTAAGTAAGCTTGGATCAGGACATCCTTCAGGTGAAATGGATGGGAAAAAATGTTTGCATATAGGTAGTATTACATAGTACGAGGCATTTTTAAAAGCAAGTAAACTATTTAATCTGGAATAGAGAGGTTAAGAATAAAAAGAAGGCTTTCCATTTATTTACTTTAGATGCAAAAAGATATCTGAAGATTATATTTTAACAAAAGGAGCAAATATTTGAGGGAGGGATTTCAGACGAGTTGGATGAATAACAAATTTAAAAGCTGTACTGTAAGTAGGCTGAGAAATCAAACAGCATAATGTTGTGGAAAAATGACAACTCAGAAACTCTAAGGGTGCAATAGTATTTCCAGAGATCAGTCACGGAGATAAGGTCTGGCTAAAAAGAAAGAAAGCTCTAACTCAGCCATTGAAGATAAGGATGGTAAAACATGTGGAGTGGATGAAGAGACTGAAATTTGGTCGGGCTCAAAGATCAAAGCTGATATTTTATCATGAGGACTTTAATGATATTGCACATATGTTGAACATAGAAGCAAAGCTAGAATATACGATGGGAATGAACATAGGAAAATGATGTCCAGGGTGGGAAAAGTCCTTTACAAGCTTCATGTACTCGAGTCATGGATAATTACCAGCTGAGATTGATTAGAAAAGTGATTAGACTGAGGTTGATAAGTAATAAAAGCTCTACTGTGATCATTTCAAATTAACATAATGTGCTCATCCCAAGCAGGCTACTTATTGTACTACTTAATCTCAGAGCAGAGACTGGGGTGTGAGGTGGGGAGAATGAATTGTAGTTTCTAGAGCTGTCTTTTCCTGCTTTCATGTGGCAATAGTGTCGTCTTTGCTCATGATATGAAATTCCATCAAAATTATCTGGTTTTGTTGTTTCCAGACTGGATTAATGTGTCTCTGGACTGTGTTTTTTGACTTTAGAACTCACTGCTATGACAGCTCTAGCCTTGGGAAAAGGATGTGTTATGTGGCGGGAGAGTAACCTGTTAACGTTTTTAAATGTGGGCTGTGAAAGAACTCACATAATTTAGAATTATGAATTTTAATTGGTTTCTGCTCTATTTCTATTTAACAACTTCCAAGGCAGGAATTTGAGTCTCAAGTTAAAATAAGGCCCAAAATCTTGAATCTGACTGTCTTGCAAGTATTCTGTGTTTACATAGGTTTTTTTATTACAGCGTATTTATGTTGAAGGTTATTCATGAGATAGAGTGCTCACTTGACAGTGCACACTTATTGATTTTATTGATTTCTTGTTCTATGATCTGATATCTATTAGATATTAGCTGTGCAATAGTGTTAGGATTCTCATTTTCTTGCTGTTATACAACCCAAATTTTCTTTCTTCAGGCATTATTCAGAAACATAGAATTCAAAGTTGGAGTAACTTATTTTCTGTACTTCAGTAGTAGGCAGAACTATCAGAGCTTATTTTTCCAATGTATTAAAGAATGCATTAACCGTGGGGTTTTAGGACTTTTAAGTTCATTGCCATTTACTCTTCTTAAGGAATATGTAATTTTCATGTGCTCTACCTACATTTTCAGTTTTTGTTAGAACTCTGAACCGAGTACAGTATTGGTTTTGGGAAGGGGGAGAATTCTACTTGTTAACAATCATATGCTCCTCTAACATGTCACTTACATTAGGCTTTTCTGCTTGTGAAGTGTAGAAAAGATATGGCCACACATTTTAAAATAAAATATGTTCTTCTGAAAAAATATTTTCCTATGTATTTCAGTTTTTCTCTTGGAACAATAGAAATTAAAAAGGGGTGACAAAAATCTAAAAAAAGAAAAAAACTATTTTGATTCACTTAAAACATTTCTTGCCTTTCGTCTCCTGTTCTCAAAAGAATTATTTTGCAGGGCATATTTAGGATTTTCATGCTTTGCTAAGGCTTAGAGCAATTATTATTTTTAAGTTTTTCAACTGTATTTTACTACTTTGTCTGGTATTGTAAAATGAGTACCCAAGGAATTGGGCAATTTTTTGGTTTAATTTTTATTACAACAGAGTATAGAAAAATGTGCTTCAGCATTGCATTAGAACATTTCAGCAGAACTAAAACAGCAAATAGAATTTGTTGTATAGTTTATGTTCAAGTAAATTCTAAAATTAAATAATACTACTTTAAAAGCTTTATTTTCATCTGACTCTTTTGGATTGCCTGAAACTGTGTAAAGGAATGCAGTTTTATTAGTCTGTCATTTTCCTTACTACAAATACACCTCAGCCATTTGCTTGGCACAGATGTCTGGATAATCTGTAGGAACAGGCCTCTGGAGAAAATTTTATGAAAAAGAATGTGAATAAGATGAAATATTAGTATTTAAAATTAAGAGGTTAAGCATCAACTTAGAGCCTAAATTATTGCTGCATGTTGTGATTTCTTTTCTTATTAAAAGAATGAAGCCACTTAGTAAATCCCATTAACATCAATAGCAGTTACAAGATGCTTAGCAGTTTGAATCACAGAATTGATTTTATGCAGCTGTCAGTTGCATTATTAATACAGATTGGGTAACCAACAGATGGGTTTAGAAAGAGAGAGAAAGAAGTGATCCTATCCATTTTTTCCTTTTGAGTTCATTTTCAGAAAGCTGAAAAAATTCTGACCTGCATTGCGCCTTGTGTAAATCTTTGACTGAGTTACAAGTGAGACTTCAATAGGTGAATCATGTGAAAACAAGTAATTTAGTATTCCCTTATATATACTCTGGCCTTAAATTTGCTACTTAATGGTGACTGGCATTTGAAGAGGGTTTATCCCTTATCTTAAAACTTGTAATGACCTTTTTGTCTATAGCCTCTTTTAATATTGTATTTTTCTTGCTATTGAATTTTGATTTAAATAACTTTGTAGTGGATTTTCAGAGAAAAAAATGGTGTAGTTTTTCTCTGTGAAAGTTACCATTCTCTTTCAAAGGGCTTCAGAAGAAAATATTTCAACAATCCAAAGCTGCACCAAAAGAAAAAAATAAATAGCCTGAATTGAATTGTATGCCAAGTCACAATAATTTATTCTGTATTAGAACTGTTTCCAAAACCATGGTCCACTATAATATGTTTGTCTTTCTCTTTTTAATAAGAAATGTCATGCCTAAAGCGCATCAATTCTGTCTTAGAGGAGAAAACTGGCTAAGGACTGAAATGCATTAGGCAGAGTCACTTTAATAGTTGGTGCAGTTTTACTCTGCAAGTGTTCGCTTGGGATTGTAAATTTGATTCTTATTCCTGGTATTGATTATAATTTCTCCATTATGCCAAAAATGCCTTAAAGTCTGAATGCTTTGAATTTATGGGGGGTTTAGGTTGATTGAGTCTAAGTAAATACTAAATCCAGATATACTTCGCACTTACAGGCGCTTGCAGACCAGTTTGAAAATGCAAATACATCAGTATCTGAACGCATGAAGATTTTCTACTGTTGCCAGGTGCCTCCACATTGGGCCATACAGGTGTGAAACAATTCCATTTCAATCTTTACTTAAAAGTCTATGGTGGTTATTTTTGATGTTGCATCACTCCATAGTCAAGTGAGTGTGATGTGACCTGGAGTTCAAACACTGTAGAAATAAAGACATAACCTGACATACGCCAGGTTTTTCTGGAGAGAAGTCAAGTTCTACAGTGCTTTGCTTTCAGATGTCTTGTTCTGTCATGCACAGGAGTAATTGCTTATTAGTGCAATTCTTCTTTACTTTCCTTTTTCCTCCAGTAAAAAGCAGACTAAAGTTTGCAAGCTTCAAACATATGTCCTATTAAAATAAACTTCCCGCTGTCTTACTTTTTATTACTGGTTTGCTTATGCTACTGTTACTTGCTTCTTTCTTGTCTTTTAAAGTTCACTTTGGGAAGTTGATCATGGTGAAATCAGCCAGTTTGGGAATCAACAGCACACTGAAGAGCTGAGAAAGCTTTTCTTTTGAGACAGTCCCCTCTTTTACTAGTACTGACAGGATTTTTTTTTATACTCATAACTGCACTGTTCATCTTGATTTTCTACAACAGAAATCTACACACTAAAGTCTTATGATGCTGTATTTAAAAAACTTGAAAAAATTGTTTACATTGCATACTCCAAAGGTATTCATGTTGGTTTACTTTTAATGGTGTTTTACTCCTTTTTGATTTCTAGTTTCAATGCATGTTGTTTTAACCAACCATATCTTCTTCGAGCATTCTCAAGTTTTTTCTACATAACCTTTCAACAGGCAGTATAACTATCAAGTGTGGTTTTCATTTCCAGTTGTCAGAGTGGCATTTTCAATCCAAGCCAGTTTTCTAAGCCAAAGATAGAAATGCTTAAATAGGGATTTGTAATGAAAGATGACTGCAATCTTCTAGTCGTAGTAGTGAAGACACATTGCATATATAAATTTTACCAAATATAACTGAGCAAATTTAATTAAACATTAATGAGATTTAGTTTTAGACAATGGCAAATGTTTTTTTCCTAAGTGATTAGCATCAAGCTAACAAAGAGGTTTTCAGAGTTTGTTGCATATTTATTTATATCAAAGAGTTGTAGCCAGATGTTAATATTTTTTTTACTACTAGTCTATTCCCCTCTAGTAACTCCTTGGATTTGTAACCGATACTGAACCCAAACCAATAAAGATAGGTTCATGACATAGGTAGAAAATTTCAGGGGGTCCATTCAGGATCACCAAGCCCACTGCAGAGGTTAACTGTATGGGGTCTTACAGCATAAGTTGCTGTCTTTACACAGAATGCTCCTGTTTATTTTTGCAAACCTAACTCTCTCACACATGGTAAGTTACCCTTTCTTCAAAGGTTTAAACCTATTCGCAATTTTAGTCTTCTCTTAAAAAATACAGACCGAAGATAACTTTTCAAAGTCATGAAAACATGCAGTGTTTGTTTTTGACTTGAACATATTGCTCTTTTATTCTCATTAGTACACTGAAATAATAGCTGAATTTGAAATAACAAAGAGGCTGACTGAACTGTGAGGAAAACTCAACTAGGGAGTTGAACCTAAACTCAAATCCAATATTGATTTGGGTGAAAACTAACACCCTTTTGCAGTCGCTGTTTGGGACAGCGATTTCTCACAACTACTGAATAGAATTGTATCAGAGCCTTTCTCTCTATCTTTGTTTCTCCACAGGTACAGATTACTGTGACAAAGCATTGCTAGAAGGGGCTTTAATTCCCTGCTTTGGCCTCTGTTTCCCACTCGGTATTCCCAACATCCTGCTGCAGCTGTTCTCCAGCCGCATGGGCCTCATTTAAGGGCTGGAAATTCATCTCTGTCGATTCGTTCTTGCCATGTCCATTTCTATTTTTGTATTATATTGTTAAATTGTTCAAAGCACAACAACTGTTATTTAGTTGGTGGGGGTTTTTTGAGGTATATACTGTTTGAGGTTCCAACCTGAAGTTTCAGGAGAATAATTGCATATTATCTGTCTGCTTCTTGTTGGTGTCAGAAATGCCTCTTACATATTTTTAACATGTAGACATTATTTGCTTACCTACTTTCAATTACCTGGAATTTTTTATTTTTCCAGCGTCAGCTTGCAAACTTACTCTTTGAGCTGGGGTGCACCAGCTCTGCGTTACAAATATTTGAGCAGCTGGAAATGTGGGAAGATGCAGTAATCTGCTATGAAAGAGCAGGACAACATGGAAAGGTAAGAAAAATGTTTTATATAGCTGAGATCCCATCTTGAAATAGCATCTGAAGAGGGAAGGACTGTCTGTCTTTAGCTGGCAAATCACTAATGACACTCACTTCTACATGGGTGTCATCACAGCTAAGTCTACTGAAGAAAAATGGATACATGGCATAAGAGCTTGCCATAACCTGTGAATGCTAAAAAAATTGACTTCGAGTAAAATAGCCACATGAAATAGAAGTTGGTAAATAAGAAGCACCTTGAGATGCAAGAAGGTTGTGATAGTGATTCTTGAAAATATTCAAGGATAATTAAATTAACTTCTATGGATAGACAGCAAGGTGTAATGTGGCATTTCAAGAAAGCTGTAGCAGTTATTCATGATGAAGTCCTGAAACTGTCTGGAGGGGATATTGATTTTCTTTCCCACTTGATTTTAAACTTTTAGCTGTAGTTTTTTTAAAACACTTTAAATAGAGTAACATCAGTGTTTGATGTATTTAATTACTTAATGTTAACATATTCAAATTACAGAATCAAACACTTGAAACAAGAAGTGGTGTAAGATTAAAAGGCTTTGCTTGTTAACTCTGTGTTGATGTTTTCCTAACTTCTCCATCATTTCTTTAGCGCTGCTACCACTATGTGTGATCAGCTCCAAAGACAATTAAAAGCCATCACCTAACTCTGTGTATCAGTGACATAACTTTTCAAAATTGCTGATAACAGGCTACATTAGCCTTCCTATTGTTGATTATTTTGCTTTTACTATTAGAGCAATGGTAGGAAGAATTTAGAAAATCATATGTGGAAGCAATGCCTACTTGTATGTAACTTTAGATGGGTTCTCTTTCTGGTGCAAACTCTCACACAGGCTGTAACAGGAACTTACGCTATCAAGCAGTGTTTTCAGAATTTATATAGATTTCAGAAGTATTCCATTTCAGACAAAAATAGGTTTTTTTCTTTTCTTCCCTTCCCCTCTGTTTGGTATATGGTAGCATTAAATATATGAATGTACATGTGCCTTTACAACACCATAAGCACAAAGACTATGCTCTAACATAATTTAAGCTTAATGAATAGAGATAAATAATTTCAACTGATGGAAAAAAAACAGAATGTCTCATACTTCCATGTTTTTTTCTAATTGTCATGCACCAAAGCCTAGATTTTGTTCATTATAAACTGACAGATATGTCTTGCTGGCAAATTCTGTGCCACATTATACATGCCTTGGGGGTAGTATGCTAATATCACAATCTTCTCAGTACAGTGGAGAAATAGAGGTCAGTATTTTCCATTTCCTGGAAATGCATTCTGTCCTAGTTACATTCACAACCTGCCCTTGGGGAGTTATGAAAATGGCACTCAGAGAATAGGACAGGATATCTGACACAGGAAACTGCTTAGAAATGCTTTCAGAATGGGGGATTGTGCTGTGCTTTGAAAAACAGAAAATGCTGTGTAAGTATGAAATAACAGTAGTGCTGGAAAAAAGCTAGCTTTGGACCAAAAAAGACAGAAAATTAGAAACATGTAGCTGTGCACCAAGGGGAATGAATATTTCTGCTCTTTATTGTAAAATGTTCCGAGTGTGAACTGCTTATATTTACCAAAAGTGTTCTGATGTTTTTAAACATGGTAGTTGTTCTTGTAGTAATGCATGAAAATCTACTAGAGTGTGTATGTATGCATATATGTATGTTGGCCACTGGATAATCATGTCATTAATGATCTTAGCATATATCTGTGCAAAACAACAAACTTCTGTGTGTTTTTCAGTCACAAATGCTTTTATATAGAAAACCTGAATTTAAATCCTGAAAAATCTAATAAAACTGCCAAATATCAGTAATACCGATGTGTTTGATGAGTACTTGCACATCAAAGTAATACCTTCTTTCATCCTACTTTGGAATTATCTGCTGATAAAGAAACAGAGCATGTAGATAAGACCATGTGAAGGTCCACATTATGTTGTTAGAAAATACATAATTCATTTGGTTATAACAGGGCCATGTAGCTGTAGATATTTTGCAGAGTAAGATGTTACTAACATTTAACAAACTTTTTTTGAGGATTTGTTACTGTTACTAGATATGGCTCTACATTTGTTTTATAAGCTGAACAAAATTAGTAGAAATTAGTATTATAATATGAGTCAACAGAAGAGTAATAGACTGCCAAGCAGTGAGCCAAATGGCGCAGAACAAGGAGAAAAAGGTATTATAAAACCTGAATGCAGTATGCTGATAGTTGCTGTGGCTTTCTCACTGAAGTGTTTTACTCACTGTATTGCTTTAACAGACTTGGTTGCAAAAGGAGGCATCTCCATGTGTGTAGTGAGAACTGGTGTTGAAAAGTGTCCTTCTCCCTTCATTTAACTGTGAGAAGGACCCAGAAATCTCAAGAGTATTATTAACATCAGACAACCTTATCTGGTTAAGGTGTAAGATGTCTCTTCCACCTAAAAATGGTACTATTTCCATGCTAAAAGAAAGAGTGAACCAGAGATGTGACTTTCCAGTTTTTCCACTCGGAAGTGTGGCCTTTCTCCCTTGCAAGAACTCTACAGCATGGTAGCTGCTGATCTTTGATAGATTATAATGAGATCTGCCATTTGGCATCAGATGGATATTCCATTTTACAGCAACCTGTTTTCAGCCCTATCTGTTCCATCATCTCATCAGAGTATAAAGCATGATACAGAGTCTGGTTTTAGACCGACATACCCCAGCAATCCACGTTCTACAGGGTTATTTTTCTTGTCATGGCATGACACAGATACCTCAAAACATTTGAGTGAGGAAACACAATTATGGTGAAAAAGCCCAACTTAAAAGTCAGGTATGGCTTCCCAGATGTGAAGCAGTACTGTACTGATTAGTGCACGAGCTCATTCGAGAACTTGATTCAATTCCGCTATATATAGTAACAGCTGTAGAAGGCAGGTGAGCACTCCTGCATGTGGTTACTAAGCTAAGAAAGAGGGGTAAATGTCTCGCCCAAGGTCTTGCATGAAATTACAGGGAAGATGAAATGAAAAGCAAAGAGCTTTCCATTTCTCTTAATGCCTTTTTCCATGCTCCTCTGTTCTGCTTTTTCATGCTACTTCTCTGGTAGCCAAGCAAATTATGTGCAAGCAGAAAAATGAAGACTTTTTAGGAAATAGTTTGAGCTAGCAAAGGAATGAATTGTAAAATAATAGAACTGGTAGATCAGTGAAAAGTGAGGGTAATAGGATCTTTTTGGAAATAGATAAATTAAGAGCATGGGAATGGCAAGCGGAAGTTTAGTGTTGGGAAGCCAGATGCAGAATGAATCTTAAACTTGGTTTCCAGGAATCTGTGTAGTGAGTAATGCGAAGGCACCACCTTTTGTTTAAACCAGACTTCCCTTTACTGATTGGGGATTTTTGTGACATGTTGCCTGTTTAATTTAATCCCATACCACCCGTAGTAGTCCAGAAGGCAAGATAAGAGCCTAAATCTTTCTTGTGTTTAAATCAGCTGACTTTTGAGATGAGTATTGAATTCCATCCCTTCTGGTGCAGACTGTGCTGTGAAAAAGCAGTGTTGTTATAAATGCACCTGATTCAGTCAATGAGGGTTATACAGCTTCTTTTTTTTAGTTATAATTTAATTAATAATTTTCATATCAAATCTTATTAAATTTAGATATAACTTTTAGTTATAAAACATGCAAATTAATAATTAATATCTATTTAATGGGTAAGAATAAATCTCCAGTGGCTGTATTTCTTTTACATATATTACGTCCACTGTGTGAAAAATGTTTCTTGATAATACTTGTTGTTAAGAAAAGACTTGTTTTTGCAGAAGCAGGGTTCTTATGAAAGATTAAATGTGGTTTTTTGAAAATATTTTACCACAAAGTTAGGAGAAAGGATTCTTCTTTTTCTTTCTTCCCCCCCCCCAAATCCTAGGCAAAATGAGAAATCCAGTTTTAAAGTATCTTCTGGTTTTGTAGAAGACAAATATTTTGATAACACAGGGGTTTTCTTTTAGTTTGACCTTTGTACTAGACTTTAAAGATTTAAGCAATAAAAATGTTTGCAACATGCTAGAGAGGTTATCAGATAGCTGGTCAGATGAAGAAAAAGTCAGACTTCTGCTTATTTAATTCTCTCTTTTATCTGTGTGCTGAAATACTTACGTTTGCAGTGAATTCTTGTAAGCTTAGACCAGAACATGATGCTTTTATGCTCTTAAATGTGAAATACCATTAGTGAGTGGTTGTCTTTCTAATCTAAGCAATGCCACAGGATAGCAGTCTGAGCTTGGGAGTGCCCTGCAGAGGAAGTGGTGAAGAAGCAGCTTGCAATGCACTTTTCACTCTACATCTCCTTACACAGCTACATTTCAATCTTCTTTCTTTATCTGAACAGGAAAAAAACCCCACCTTATCTCTTGGTGTCTGATGTGGTTACTGCAAAAATGAAACACTCAGCTCTCTCTGCTCTAGAAGAGAAAAATCTTCTTTAATATCTGTTATTAGTATGTTACAGCAACTAATGGAGGCAGTTAAGTGGAAGTAAACTGCACTTTAACCAAATCCCTGGAAGCCAGGCTGGCTAGGGTTTTTATTAACCTGGTCTCATGGAAGGCATCCCTGCTTGAGACAAGGGGGCTGGAACTAGATGATATTCAAATTCCATTCCAAACTCAACCATTCTATGATTCTGTAAGTACGGTCTTCTAGTTAGGCAAGATTTTTCTAGTGCTTTGGCTGGGCTAATTCTAATTGTTAAAGAAAGTTTCTTTGGCTTTTTTTAGAGAACTGTTCCACAGGCACTTAAAAACTCTTGCCATCAAGTTATTTTCCTAATATTTAGTCACCAATTTTCTTCTTAATGGGATTCTGGTTTTGCTAATTTTAAGATTCTTCTAGAAATCTAAACCCTTCTTCTTTGAAGAACTTTTGCACTTCAAATATTTGTAGACTTTACTGTTACTTTACAAAAATAATAGCAAGAATGAGATGCTGAAATTGCTATGCATTAGATATTTCGAAACAAGGTAAACCAGCCATTTTTCTAAAGATGATTTTCAGATAGGTTTGATGAATTTTACTGATTGGAGTAAAAAACTTTTCTTCTCTAAAGATCATCTAAAGGTCACAATAAGCAATTCTTACACAAGAAAAGCAGTAATAATTTAAATGCAGAGATGATGTCAGGGTTCCTTTTAGGTAAACGAGCTATGATAGAAGAATGACTAGAGTTACAATGTCAAACTTTAACTCTGTGCAAGGCTGTGCTGGATCTTTCTTGATTCAGATGGTTCAAGTAGGTCTTTTCTAAGAGAAAAATTATACTGATCTGAATTGTGTATGTTGCATTTTTGCAGTGAGGGACCTAGGTAACAGTTCAGTCTGAACAACAGATCATATGTCCAGTGTATTTATCTTTTAAAAAGCCCCAGAAAGCAGACTATCTCATGTTTAAGCAAGAGACAATAATTTTATTGTTAGAGCAAAGATAGTGGCCCTGAGAAAAATAGCTTTTGAAAGTTAGCTACAGCCCATAATAGATGTCTGGGAGACACAGCTTGTGTCTTCTTTTTCATAAAGCTGTATATATTTTGAATATATTTTATTTCAAACATTTATATAAATTTATAATTTCTGCATCTTATGTAAAAGCATAGCATTTCCACAACCAACAGTATGAAAGTCGATGTGTCTTCAGATGTAATAGAGTGGAAATCACTGTTTTCAGAAAAGAGCAATTAGAGAAAAGGGAGTGAGAGTCATTGCAAGAGTACTTACTAGGACATGTAAAACATTACAAGCTTCTAGGATTGCAGATACCTTAATGGTGCTGCTACTGCATTGCTGGGAATTAGGTGTTGGTTTGATGTCCAGGACTGATGTTTGTTCTTGGGACAGAATACATACCTAAGACATGAAAAAAGGAGTAAGCTGCTTCTTGTTTTCATGGTTTAATTTTCTTTGGTGTGTTAAACCAAAAGCCACCATATTATGTTGAAGTATATTTTTTTAAAAAATCAGTTTGGAACTAGATCCTTTCTAGACTTTATCTTTGATGCTGTGTTGGATGAAGATACCGTTTCTTCACTAGCCCTGCTTCTTAATCTTCAGCTGATGATTGCAAGGTGCTAAAGCAGTGTTTGTTTAGGTAGGTAATTAACTGAAAATAAATGGTCTTCTTATGTGTTGGTTGCTCTTTAACAGGCGGAAGAAATACTCAGGCGGGAGTTAGAGAAGAAGGAAACACCATCATTATACTGTTTGCTTGGTGATGTTCTTAAAGACCACCAGTATTACGACAAGGCCTGGGAGCTCTCCAGGCACCGCAGCGCCCGCGCCCAGCGCTCCAAAGGCCTCCTCCATCTCCGCAACCGGGAATTCAGGGAATGTGTGGAGTGCTTTGAACGTTCAGTACAGATCAACCCTATGCAGGTTGGGAAATTATGCACGTACGCTTTGGTTTTAGTTTGTGTGTTCAGTTTTGAATGATGATGCTTTTTAAAAAGACAGTTCTGGGCACAGTTGTCAAAATAACAGTTTATTAGTATTTGTAGCAAATTTTTCACCATGTACTGGGAAGCCTGGCTAAAAATGGTAGCATGAAATGAAGACATCCTTTTGCATCCAGGTCCTTGCATGCAGCTATATCTTTGCCTGTAGAGGTCTTTTATTTCAAAGAGATGAAGCCACTGCAAAGAAGTAAGTACCATCAAATAAATGAGGAACAAGGTATAAAGCAAAACAGTTACAAGAAGAATGCAGATTTAATGAAAGTATCCCTTTGCCCTGTCTGAGTTTGCCCTGGCTTTTAGTTACAAACTCTGATCTCTGTATTTCACAGAAATGTTTTTCGAGTGTTCTGCTCTGTCCTGTTCTGGAGTCACTGAGAAGCACTGTGTTACACTTGTGATGACAGTAGCTCCTATTACAACAATGCATCAAAACTGAAACCACATTGAAAACAGTTCTCTTGATGAGGCTGGTTTCTCTCGCTGATCTTTCTGCAGACAACTTTTGCAATCTTGTTTCAGTTTCTCAGCCATTATATCCCATCCCAATAAGGTTCACCCTGTGGAAGGTCTTGAGAAGTTAAAACAGCTTTGTGGTTGTTTATATATATAAATTGTGCTCCTCATAGCCATTTCTAGGTCCATGTAAAAGCAGGGTATTCCTCCTTCCTGCCCCCCAACAAACACTGCTGAAGTTCCACATGACTAGCTGGGCTTTTGCTTTAAAAAAATTTTAAAGGCCTCCAGCCTTTCAACTCATTTATCATGAAGCTTTTTTTGTATTTTGCTGACTTATTTTATTCCAATGAATCAGAGTCCTATTCTTATTCAAATGAGCTCCAGATAACTTATAAACATCTTTAGAATGGAAAATAAAATGACCAAAAATGCCAGCAAAATATATATTACTTAGATAGGAATTTTATTGAAACAAAGAGGATTTCCAGGTAATAAAGGGTTTCAGGAGATGGCCTGTAGGGCTCAAAACTGAGAAATATTCTGCTGAAATGCTTTTTTATTTTGTATCCTATCCAAAGGAAGTTTAGAATAAAAGGAAATCCAAGAAAAATAGGCCAGTCCATATAGGAAAGTGAACATTTCCTCCTCTTGTTGCTTAGGAAGCACTTTTTAAGATTCAATTGAATTGTTTCAAACAAACAGATTGAACAGATAGATGGTGCAGATTGACATAACTCCTAAATTCTGTCTGTATTCTATGACTACAGAAATGAATTGTTTCCTATTCCAGGGTGTCTGTGGGTAAAAAGCAGAATGGAAATTGATTCTAAATGCAAGGAAAATATTAATTAATTAATTAACTTGTTCCCAGAATTGTGAATAATTTATCAGGTAAACAAGACTCCCTGTTACAAAGAAATTCTAATTTTTTTGTGGTTATTAGAAACCTTTTTGAAGGGAGAGATTTTTAGACTGCAGCAAGTGATTCCCCAAAATTTGTAATGAATAAAACCATTCTCTCTCAACCCTCCTTAAATCTCGTGTTCTTTTTAGCCATCTGGTCAAATTTGGTTGAGACCTCTGGGGTAGGTGTTTGCTGTATAAGCCAATCACTGAATTAGTCTTTGGGGAATCCACAAATAAAAGAAAGCCTTGCAGTTCAAATGTACCTGAAACTCATGTTCATTAGCACTGCTGCTCACAGAATTACTTGTTCTAGTACACAACTAGTGGATGACAGATGCACCTCTCTTGTACTTTCACTTTGAGCATCTTTCAAGGCTTGACAGACAATTTTAGAGATCAAAGAGCTCACAGAGTCAGTTCTCCAGTGGACAAAGTCCGCACAAATTCAGAAGTGAGACTGTGCTGCTGTTACTCATCAGAGTTATAAGACATGCAGTGATTGTTTTACTCTCACCCTTTACAGAAGCACTGTTTAACTTGTATTCTGGGCTATATTCTGGGAACTAACCCTCAATTTCATAAAGTTAAAGCACATTGTTAAGGGCATTGTCCACATGCCTATTAAACACTTGACAGCCTTGGGGCTTCAACCACCTCTAGGAAGACTTGTTCCAGTGTCTGAGAAACCTCTAGGTAAAGAAAAGCTTTCTAATGTCCAATCTAAACCTCAACTGGTGCAGCTTTCTACCATTCCCACACATCACACCACTGGACAGCAGTGAGCCCTGGAAGCCAAGAGGGCAGCACATCCTGGGATGCATCAAACACAGCAAAACCAGCAGCTCAAAAGAGGTGATTATCCTGCTCTCTGCAGTTCTCACCTTGAGCACTGCGTGCAGTTCTGAGCCCCACATTTTAAGAAGGATGTGAAGGTTCTTGAAAGCATCCAAAGGAGGGCTGCAAAGCTGGAGAAAGGGCTGACTGGAAGGAACATCCTGAGAGGAGCAGCTGAGGACTTTAAGCTTGTCTAATTTGGAGAAAAGGAATTTGAGGCATGACCTTATTGCTCTCTGCATCTCCCTGAGGAGTGGAGAAGGGAAGTGCTGAGCTCTCCTCCCTGGTTGAATCTGTATGGATGAGTGGTATTTGGTTGTAACAACTAAAGACTTTAAATGCAAGATTACTGAACTGGTAAAGTTCTGGTCTCTGTGCAAAGCATTATTTAAGTACATTTTTATGTCTAAACATTGTGATAGAAACTCGAGAAGGTTGATATTCTGGCAAGTAGAAAGAGTTGGAATTTTGAATTGTTCGTGCTTCGGTCATTTGAGATGGTTTTCATGATGTTTTTTGTGAAAATGTGATTACCTTGAAAAACATTTTCTAGTGTTTATCATTTGACCTAATTGTAATAGTATAAAGTGAATGTGGATTTTTCACAAGCTAAAGCAAAATATGCAAACCTCTAAATAGCTATCCCCTTCTTCTGTGAATGAAAATGGACTGTTAAAAAGCACTTCACAAATGGTTAAGTGGTCTTCATGTAGTCAACACCTTTGTTTATCCATATTTATTAAAACATTGAACCTACAGTTTTTCTCTAATCAGCATATAGGATATTATTTTTTCCAGTACAATACTATTATAGCTGAAGACAGGTAAAAATTGACAAGAGTTGTGTGTTTGTTCATCCAGGCCAATTTTTTTTTTTTTTTTTTTTTTTGCGCCAAAATATCCATGTTTATATGTAACCATTCATTTTTTCTCTCCAGCTAGGGGTATGGTTTTCCTTGGGCTGTGCATACATTGCTTTAGAAGGCTACGAAGGTGCTGCCAAAGCATTTCAGCGCTGTGTGACATTGGAACCAGATGTATGTACTTTTGAACAAATGATTCAGATGGCTTATCTAAAAGCAGCATGGATGTTTTCATTATAAACAAGCAAAGCAATAATGAAAAACTTGTTTAACCTTAGCCCTTTGAATAAATTAAACTTGTGCATGAAGGCTATATTTTTGTTGTGAGGCATCATAAAAATACTTATCCAGTACTTAACTTTGTCCAAATGTGAGTGTGTGAATATTAAAATAAATTTGAAAAATTTCTTTATGCTAGATTGTGAGGAGAACTAAAAAGAGATAAAACAAAAATTAAATTAAAATATTTAGTCCTCTAAGTAATCGAATTCTCCTGAAAAAAAAAGAAAGTCAAGTTCATGTATGACAAGTACATTTGTAACGGTGTAGTTCAGGAGCACAGGGAGAATGGAGCTTAGCCATTTTTTCAGGATGCAGGGCATGCATGTGTACAATACTGTTGTTTGAATGTGCATTGAGGCAGTGGAGCTGAATTACCTGAGGAATACACTGACAATACTTTTGCCAGAAGGCCTGACTGTCAGATTGTTGCTTGCTTAGAGTTAATGCCATCTACTCAATAGAAACTGTTGTTATTAATTCTTTTCTCTGGGGGAAAAGAATGAGAAAGCAATGAGAGGTGACAGAGGATTCTTTTTTCTTTTGTAATAAAAGGCAATAACTTCCTTGGGAAAAAAAATGTTTATAACAGACAACCTTGTATTTAAATGGAATTCTTACTTTATATATTTGGTTTTTGTTGTTGTTCAGTACAGTAAATTTACTTCCAAGTAGATACTAAAACTGGGTTCACTTATCTCTCTAGGGCCTGTATTTAATTGTATTTATATGACCAAGCCACCTGACTTCTCAATGGGTTACGTGGTGGGTTTTTTATGAGTAAAAGGCACTGGACTGGCTCTCAGTTGGAGACAAAACCTATCTTTATACATGTGCAGCTGTAGCAATGTAGTGACCATTTTCATGAATTAAGTCTCAGAAAGGTTTCCCAGCATGAGTTAAACTCTCCTTAAGCCTGAGAATAGCCTCAGTACCACAGTACATTTCATTGCAGTGCTCAGATCCTGTTCTTCAAATCATTTCTAGTTGTCACTTTGCTGAATTCAGTGGTGGGGCTTCACATTTACCGCAGTGTCAGGCAAAGGGCAGGAATCATCTCTGCACATCTCTGCTGGTTTTACCTGTGGTGCTTTAGGGGACATCAGATCCTTTCTGTCCAGTAACAGAGAGTGGTGCAGGTTAAGTAGCTTCCAGCTAGTGAGAAGTGATGAGCTGCTGGGAGCACTGACCTTTCCAGCCATCCCAGCTAGGTCCTAGAAGGCAATGCTGAGACTGAAGGCAAGAGCTGACTTAGTGTATTGCAACCACAAGGCAATTAATTGGTATTTGTATACCTGGTTGTTGCTGATTTAGTCAAATATTTATGTATTTCAATTTTAATATAATAATTTCTATTTCAATGTAATATTTTAACTGCCATGTAGAACATATGTTTCAATATGTCTGATTAGCAAAATCAATGATGTTTGGCAGTAGTTTCATGTGTATGTATTTTTATCAAGTAAGCACAATGTAAGTGAATAAATTTTTTGGTACTTCTCCTTTTATCGTTCCAGAATGCTGAGGCCTGGAACAATTTATCAACTGCTTATATCAGATTAAAACAGAAGTAAGTACTTCAAAAGAATTAGAAGATATTTCTTCCAAAACAAATAATTGTGATTTCCTTTTTTTTGACATTGAGGTTTTTATTATTATAATGTGCTTAACTCAGATTTTATAATCCTTAGCCCTTCAGTTCTCTCTCCCAGGTTGCATCACTGGGAACTATTTATTTTATTTTACAGGAAATAATTTTGTAACCTTTATACAAGTAGCAGCCTCTCTCTACACTTTTTTCTTCTTGGACGCATTTTTGATGTAGTAAGTACTATCAGTGCAAAACATTCATAATAAAGATGAATAATAAAAACTACTTTGACCATGAAGTTAAGAACATAGGTCCGTTTCAAGCAAACAATGTATTCAGACCTATGTAATTTCATAGTATATTATCCTTGGTAGATCTAAGGGAAAACCAGACAGTTTGGTTTTTATATACCAAAGCAGGTGGAAATCTGCACACATGCTAGCTACCTTGTTCTTTTCCCTCAAAACTAATTCATACAAGAAGCTTTGACCTAAGTGGACCGCCACTCTTATTTTGTATTTCGTATTTCAACTCAATGTAATAAAAGTTTACCTGGAAGAATTTAATATTTAAGAATTTTCACATTATAACTTATCACCAAAGAATGAAACAGAATAAGAATGAAAAAGAAGAAGATAATTTATTTTTAAAAACCTTTCTCAAAATTTGGCATCAGTTTATATGGTTACATAGTCAGGAGGCAAAGTGAAAAAAGGGAGAAAGAATAATAAACTTGCACAAAAGTAGAAATTTATAAACATACATGGGAAAAGTGGGAAGTAATATAGACTCAGGAGATTGATATGGCAATGGGAACAGGAGGGAGGAGAAGATAAAAGTGTTAAAATAACTACACAGGGCTAAAAAGTAATAGAAATCAAGAGCTGGTTTTAACTTTTCAGTAGTTCCTTCAATCTTCAGCAGTGCCTTGAGTATGCGCAATTCATGTTAGAGTTGCTCTTTCTTTTCCATACAGTTCAAAATGTCAGATGCTCAGTGTACTGGCTTACGCTTGTTTCATAAAAGCATTTTTAGTCAAAATAATTTTCTGTCTGTTAATCTGCTACAAGGCTGAGAAACTACTGAGTGATTCGTTCCAGTTTACTGGTTGAATTTTATAATTGTTAATCTACTCTTGCAATCTAATACGCTAAGTACATACAAAACTTGTAACTTATTTGATATGGTAGTAAAAGCAATAAATGGGGGCATGTTTCTGAGCTTTTTTCCCCACAGGAATCATGTGAGATAGGACTCTATGTACAGTAAATTTTAAATGAATATTATGTGCTGATAGCCAAGTGTGGCCTGTACTTGCTGTGGAATAGCAACTTCTTTGATTATTTGTGTAGTCACTTATAGATCAAGACTGTGTGTGAGCTAGTTTAGCTCTCTGTTAAAACAGAAAATATCTATAGCAGTACACTTTAGAATAATTTGTGTGGGGATACATAAATTCTTATTTTTTAAGCCTGCCAGAAGAAAAAAAAATTAAATGGAGTGAGGATTTTAAAAAAGGAAAACAAAAGATATTTAAGTAAATAGTTTTCTTTCACACCCTCAAAAAAAGATCCAGCTTTACTCCAACCAGGCTTTTAATACAGGCCCACTCATAGATTGTGCATTTGGCCAAGGCTTGGCAGGGTCTCACACAACAGACAAATAAAACATGAGTACATTTTTTTGAAAAGGGTATGCAAGCAACTTGCTAACACCCAAAGGACAGGGGGTTTGTAGGTTTTTGGGGTTGTTTGCTTTTTAAGACTCCACAAGTTTTATATATTCTGAACTTCCTCCAGAAAAATTAATTGTGATGAAAACAGACTCTATGCTTTGGTTTACCAGAAAACTACTCTGTGTGCCAGGAGGTCTTTGAAGTCTAGGTTTTAGATTTCTCAGAACAAGCTGGGACTGGCCCTCTGTCCTTTGTATGAAAGACTCCTGGTTTCCAAGACCAGATAACGCATTGATACTGCCTGCTGTTTCCTGTCTGGGAATGAATTGACTTAACTGGTTAAGGATGCTCCATCGTTACGTGATTGGTTAAATACACTGGGGATTTGTTTTGAGAATCTAGAGGATTTTATTACATAGCAAGAGTGGTGATTTGTGGAATACTATTTCTATCCCATCCTTTTGGTATCTTGACTACATTTCACGTTTCCATCTTATTGGCATCTGCCCTCCTGGTAACTTCCTAATTTTCAGGAAGATGGGGGAGATGATAGAGACTAACCTTAGAGATGTTGAAGAGCAGTTGTGGAAACAATACGTGGGTCAGGCAGAGCATCTTCCAGCCTGTCAGAGAGCTGTGGCAGATCCCAACTTCCATTGTAGCAAAATCCACAGAAGGAACAGAACTGTGTCCTTTGCTAATTTAATCTAGCAAAACCAGGGTCTGAAATCCCTTAGTGAGATTGTTAACAGTGGAGGAAACTCAACTGTTGGTACATTTGCCCACCAGCATCACATCTATCAATATATCAGAAGACGGAGGAAAGGGGAGTGGACATGGGAAGCTCCTTCATGTGGACTGTTCTGCTGTAGCTATGCCAAATGACCTGTTCTCCTTAAATAATTTTGCTCTATCAGTCCACTCTCTTTGTGTGTATTTGATAACTCTTTTAATATCATGGCCTTAGATTGGCAGTTGTTTACATTTTTCCCTGACCAAGCTATTTCAGACTTTTAATGGCCTGATCAACTATTTAGATATTACAATGTCTTTGCTGGGATATTTACACTCTCTTGGACTCTCTTTTTGAAACTCAACCAACAATTTCTTTGGGCTGTCTTTCTTTAGAGAAAGCACTTTTAACAACTTACTCAAGCAAAAGAGAGGAAGTGAATTGCAAATTTTGGTACCAGGCCACCTTTATATGGTATTTATTAAGAAGAGATGTATTGTCATGTCTTCCCAAAGAAGATTTTTTTACCAGCCTAGGAAAGCTCTGTTTCAAGTCTTAATTTAAATAAATCCATTCCTTTGTGTTTTTTTACATATCATGACTGTCCAACTGAGAGTACACTTCAGTCTCTTAGAAAGAACTGTATCATTCCAATTCTCTAGCAGAGCTATTTTGAAGTTTCAAATTTATTGCAACTTCTGGTAGTATGTTTAAGGCTTTAAACAGTAAGCTCACAAACCTTACCAACATATTCTTCAGATGGCATTTTCTTATCAGAGGATGCCATTACTGCTCTCCTTTGGTGAGGGAATAGTCAAGAATTGCCTGCACTGGATGAATATGAAAAAATGAAAATGCTTTGTAACTTGATGATGATTTTATAGGAATTGTGCTGTCCACCTTTATTCCATAACACTTTCTCCTGTCACTCTGAGGTGGGTCCTCGGGCAGCATCTTTGAAGAAGGACCCTAGTAGTGTTTGGGGCCGCTCTGACACATTTTTACTGAGCAGCACAGCGTCAGGGAGCAGAAAGTAAACCTTCCAGCTGATCTAAGGACAAAACTGGTTGAAAATGATGGGTTTCTGTGCCCTGGATATGCATGTTTGCCGTGTACAAATGTTTAAAGTAAATCACAAAAAGCTGTCAAGTTAACCTTCCTCTTGTGTGATTAAATAAGTTAAAACCATTCTGCATCTGTCATGAACTCAGTGATTTTTAATTTTTTAATGTATGTTACAACTGCAGCATGAGTAAGATTGTTTTCTCATGGTTCCAGTTAAAAATTTGGAAAGGACAATAGTGACAGAGATGGTACAATTATGATAAATTTTTGTAAAAAATACCAGTTACGAGAGCTAAGAAAAGTTACCTAGTTCAAACTACAGAGCATACTGTTGTGTATGAACTAATACAAAATAGTTTGCAAGAGAGATTAAGGGATTATCAGCATTGTAAATTACCAACAATAGCTTTTACATCGCACTGTGTTCTAAATGTGATTTTTTAAATAAGCAGGTTTTTAGTTGATACCATGCCAACTGATTTAATGTAGAAATCTTCTGTAACAATTTCTATTATTCTTTTATTATTGATTAGGGTCAAAGCATTTCGAACCCTCCAAGAGGCTCTCAAGTGCAACTATGAGCACTGGCAAATATGGGAGAACTATCTTCTCACCAGTACAGATGTTGGAGAGTTTTCAGAAGCAATTAAAGCTTATCACCGGCTCATGGACTTAAGAGAAAAGTACAAGGATACACAGGTGGGGAAGTTTTCATATTTAGTCATCCTATACGTTCACTGATTTTTCTTCTGAGACAGAGAAATTGCTGATAGCTGCTGGTAGTGGTATCAGTAATCATAGTGCACATGGCAATGAAGTTATAGAGGCAAGTGATTTAAGTTTTGGAGATTTGGACTGTCAGAATAAATATTTAAAATGAAACTGGACAAAGCTGAAAACCTTTGCATCCATATTGCATCAGTCTTTGTGAAAGGACACACATGAGCCTTGCAGTTTTAAGACCTATTTTTATATAAAATGCAGTGCATAACCCCATCTTTCTGTATTGTTCCTGCATAGCTTGGTATCAGAAATAATATAAATTATGTAGTTTAAAGAAAGGGAAGCTTTTATCATGTGTTGGAAAATGCTACAAATGAGCCTTTGAAAGTAAATTGAATGCATTATAGTCATAATATTGATTCTTAATAAACCAGACCAAAGAAAAATAAAAGAGGTATTTTGCTCATCTCTCACTGTAGTTCAGTTAAGTTCAGTTAAATTTTGTGTTTGTAAATGTGTGCTCTGGACAAAAACTAGAGAAGCTGCCTTAACAGCTTCAGCTAGGATGTTACCTTGCCTGAAACCAGTTTCTGATCCAGGCAGGGTTCTGTACACTCAGTGAAAATAGCAAGGTGAATCTGAAAGGCAAGCCAAAGAATCTCTCAAGGGGAGCAGTAAAACGCCTCCAAGAGCCTTTGCAAAATTAGCAGATCTGGTTGAAGAGCTTATGAGCTCTTCGGGAGATTGTGTAGTACCAGGGTAAGAGGAACCAGCTGCTGCTGCTCACGTGTCCCAGGAGTATGTTTCGTTTCTGGTCCCATAAAAAGATAAAAAGTAGCTTTCCTGGATCTCGGGAATTTAAGTCCATTGGTGAGGAGAGAGAGCAGATAGAATTAGTTATGATTGTGGAAACATCTCATGTTCATGGGGGGCAGGAATGTTAAATACTTTTTTCACATTACTTTTTAATAACAGATTGTACGTGAGTGCAATGCTTATTACTAGTAAAGCCAGTCATGCACAGGATAACATTCTGTATTAATAAATTCTTTTAGATTTGATATAGCTAAACATCAAAAGGTCTCAAACTCTCTTGGCACTAAAGAGTGTCTATGGAAAATTGTGTTATATGTGGTAAAGATTAGTGTGTTTGGAAGCTAGAATATTGTAGTACTGGTGGGGCCTGTCATGGAGCATCTTGTAGATGGTTGGCTTTTTTCAATGAATTTTTTTCTCAATTGCAACTTAAAATAGCATTTTTAGGGGTGGTCTACTGTATTGTTTTAAACAGAATGACAGCTGACCAGGAATAGAAGTTTCTATGTGTATTTGCCCATTTGAGATGTGTGGAGATGATACAGACTCCTATTACTGTTATTTGTCAAATTTTATGTAGTATATTTATATATATTTAAAGCATTTGGGGATATTGCTTGTATTAAATTTCTATTTTTTTGCATAACTTCTTTCATCTTGTTCTCATACAACTTTTATAACTTTTACAGATGTATATATGCTATCTTCCTTTAATTCTTTTTGCATCTTAATTTTAACTTTGGCTTCTGATATGTGAAGTGTTTTATGGTTTCATTGTAACTTCTAATACAGTTGCCTCAATTAGAAGGATTTTACTAGTTGCCAAGAAAAACCTCAGGAGCCTGATTAAAGAGTTCAGGCTTGAAACAATTATCTTACAAGGAAGAGAAGAGTATTTCTGTAGCAAAACAAAAAAGCAGATAGAAATAAAAGCTTCTGCTGAAATTGTTTACAAAGTTCACCATTAATTGGTGAGCCTCTCCTTTTTTCCAGCTGGACTGTTTTAAATAGGGATGATCTATAACCATCTTGTGCAATTGTGTTTTAACAATGTGAAATCATGAACATAAGTGAATGAAAACATACATCATTGTTTCCATTCAACATAGTATGATCTTCTCTCAGGTTATATTTAGTATTTGTAGTCATTGTAGATTTTAATTGATAGACTACTAAGCTACATGTCATAGTGGTGAGAAACAAGGTAGGAATTAAAAAAAAAAATGCACAGACTGGAAGAAACAAGCTGAGTCATTGATTCCATTCTTTGTGAAAACCAACTGCTTTTAGCATAATCATTGTTGCAGAATACCCCTTGTGAGACTGAATGTATCGATTAGAAGTATGCAATTGAATATACAATTTGAAATGCCCTTGATTTCTGTAGTTACATCAGACTTCTAAATTTTATTTCAGAATAGTATGAAGTCATATTTTTAAATCACTGATTTCTTCTAATAATAGTAAAGCATTCAGATTCTTCTTGGTGATTTCTGTTAGTCCATTGTTGTCCTTTGTGCCAGTCTTCTGAGTATAGAACACAGATTTGGGAAATTTTGCTTCTGTTCTTTTCTAGTTATTTAATGATGTCATCCCTGTGGCAAAGGTTCTGAGATCATGATATCATGAAGCTTGAAGATATGTATGCACAGATGCTGCAGATATAACTGAACCAGGAAGAGCTAAAGGGCTTTTTATAAATGAGCAACAATGCAGTAAAAGATTACAGCAAAGGGCAGTTTAAAAAGTCTCAGTTTGCTAGC
Organism: Corvus moneduloides; assembly: GCF_009650955.1. NCBI lineage: Eukaryota > Metazoa > Chordata > Aves > Passeriformes > Corvidae > Corvus > Corvus moneduloides. Next base: position 84,907,648 of record NC_045478.1, on the reverse strand, counting down.
GTTTGTATGTAAATGTTGAAAGCATACGTTCTCCTTTCCCTCCTGGTTCTTAAGATTCTTCACATTTCCATGCATCTTTTAATGTTCACAAAGCTGAGAAATATACCTGGAAAACCTTTGATATACGTGTTATGTAATAAAATATAAAGGCTCACTGAATTATCCATAGTTTCCACTAGTAAATCAGTCACTAAAAGGTATCCAAGGAGAAAGCCTAACCTTTTATAATCATTAATTTGGTCTCTGAATTATTGTATGACCTAGCAAATGTACCTGGAGCTGCTGATTGTACTACTTTCCATCGCATGCATGCTCATGGAGGCAATCAACCTTTTTTACTTGGAATGTTGTGGTCTTTTGAATGACAAAGGTATTTTGTGGTTGGAAAAGCTGTTTAGATACACTGTTTCCAGAAACCCTATCTTCATTATGTGCTGTCAAAGATTATGAATACAGAAGTATGGAAAAAGGGTTCCACTTTGCAATTCTGTGCTATTGAGATTCTAGCAAAGTTTTTCTGGTACCCTTTCCATCAAGTAACATCCTCATTTCAGCAGTTCGTGTTGCCAGACCATTTCTAACAAAAGGCCACAAGGGCATGTTCCAAGGGGATTTTGAAAAGTGAGGTTAGGAATTAATAATTTCTGGAGCTCTACTTCAATTAAGTAGCTCACTAATGACAATTGTCTTAAAATCCTAAATTTGGAAGGGGAATAGGGAGAGCTCACAGACTGCAGATTTGTCATTTTGGATCTGGTATCTGAGGGTTCTCTTCTTTCTTGAGCACTGTCAAATTTGATTAGTATTAGTGAAGCATCTGAAGATGGTTTGACCAAGAGAATTTTTATATGAAAAGAGTTGTTTGGAGAACAATTGTGAAATGAGATTAACTGATGAAAATCGCAGCATTTATAAATTACTTGGTTTATTTCTAAGGTTTTGTCTCACGGTGTCTTTTGTTCAGTTTGTGGTAAACACATTATTCACAAAAGCAATGGAGAAGGAGGAATGCAGATGGTGTGATGTCATACTAAACATGAACTCTGTTCATATGGAGCCTAGTTCATTAAAAGAGGCATGAAAAAAACCAACCAACCAACCAAAAAAATCCTCTACTGCTTGTTTGGGATCTTGGATCAACAGAGCATTGCTGTAGTAGTTTAGTATGTGTGGCAGTTTAAAATCTCTCAAAGATACAAATTTTAACACTTATGGTAACCTAAAATGCAAAGCTCTGCTACACTGCTAATACTTTTTGATAATTAGCACAATTCACTTGCAGTTTGAAATAACTTTATTTAACAAGTGTACACAACCAAGTAGCATTAATGATTCATTACTGTTTAATGGACCCTTTAATCCAGGTCTTGATGCTAGTTTCATTTTACAAAGTTTACATGATGGATTACAAAAAAAGGAAATTGATTATTATGATAAAAGTGTAAGCAAACCAGGACTCTATGGGAATAGGGGTAATTTTACAGTTGCTACATCCTACTGACTAAGTAAACTTTTTTTCATCTACAAACAAAATGTTATTGGCTTTAAAATTTTGATGATTATATCTGATATTCACATGAACTAACATTTTGGACTTCAAGTAACAGTTTTGTTACACTGAGAAATCGATTGAGAAGTCATATATGTATGTATGAATCCTTAGGACCAATTCTAGTTCCTTGTCAAAAGCGAACATAGTTTAGTGTTTCTTCTTGCACCTCTTAGTTTTTTTGTTACAGTGCTTTAGTAATGGAAGTAGCAACTCTTGCTGGTGCTTTTCTAGCAAATCTTTATGGAAGACCTGGTTAATGATGGCCTTTGATGCCTTATATTCCAAATCATGGATATAACATGAATTTCAGAATTTTCAGACTATTAATAGTTGATCATATTTTCTGGTGTCTTAAGTGACTCTTAAGAGATCTTGGAAAGAAGGAACTGACAGTTTGTCATACCATTTTATAAGGAATATAAGCTACTGCTATGGTTTTGGGGCAGACAAGAGGGGAGCTGTTTAACTTATGTTCGGATGTTACTATGATACCATTAATTCTGAAAAGATACCAGGTAAGAGTATATTTTTTTTTGCTTCTTCTGTTACTTAGATTTATTTAATAAAATTATCAGCCATTTTAATTGATTTGGGTTGTTCTGCTAAAAATTTTCTGTATCTGATAAAACTCATTATTTTTTGGGATGCATTTTAATTGAGTTATTCAGTATAAGAAAAGTTATTTTAGGAAATATCACTAATGCTAAACTGGGTGTGGTTTTATTCTAAATGTAATATACTTTGATACTGTCATAATTTTTGCATTAATTTCTGCCAGTGAACTGCATCTTGATTTGTGAGGATGCATCCCATTCATCCCGTTTAGTAGAGCAGTGGTGTATTTGTAATGTTTGTAGCTATTCACAAGTCATCTTTGAAGTTAGCTTTATTACTATCTTGATACTAATATTGCTATGAGTGTGGTTTCATTGTAAGTGTTAGTTTCACATGGGCAAAAATGTTGAAGCATTGAGGTTGCCAAATGACAGGCCACAAGTTAGGAAGTACCAGCATGAAGGTGTTTGTGCGACAACTGGCCTGTCTTGAATGCAAGCCTTATGAAACTTCCATTTTGTTTTCATCCTTTTTTTTTCCCCAGTCTCTGTCTCATGCACTGCACAGAACAGGTATTACTCTCTTGATAATCCACAGCTTTTCTGGGGTTTATTTTCTTCTAATTTATCATATGATATACTGCCTTGATTTACATTTGCTGTTTCTCATTTTGCTGAAGAGAAACTGAGGCAAAATGACACTATTTTCTAGCTTTCAGTGTCCAGTTTGGGACAAAAAGACTGGTATGATATAGCATTTCTTACATGCAAAACCAAGCTCCCACCAGCAGCTGCACATGCTCAGCATTTCTGCAGGTCAGATCCCACATTCTCAAGCCAGTGATTCGAAAAGCATGGCCACTAATGAGTACTTGTAGAAGAGTTTGATGGAATTGATTTGACTAGTAATTCACCAGAAGTGCGTTAAAAACAGAGATTCCCAAGGTGGTATTCCAGTGCCTTCCAGTTTCCATCTTATGCACTGTACATCTTTCTGCGGGTTGTTAAATAGAGGTCCTGTAACAACTGTGTCTTCCATTACCTGAATTTATTTGGCTCAGCCTTTTTACTGATCTTTTTATAACTGTATTATAAGGTGAAAATACCTGTAAGATACTGCCACAGTTTCCTTTACCCAGATTTCTCTCCTAGGTTTTTGGCCTTCTTACGTTTATCAACATAGAATCTTATAGATGAGGTTTAAATCAGTTGAATTACTCCATGTATTTCTTAGTAAATTCTGTACTTGTCATATGGTACAATCATTAATAGAGATCAGGTATTACACATAACATTATATATACTGACATTGATTTGAGCTGAAATAAAAACTCTTTGCTTTTATAAGGTGCTGGCTATTCTAGTCAGAGCAGTAGTGGATGGTCTGGCAGATCGTGCTGGAGAGGTATCAAGTGGATTGAAGGGGAAACTGCAAGAGCTCTTGGGCAGAGTCACCTCACGAGTGACAAATGATGGGGCAATCTGGAGACTTTATGCCCAACTTTATGGAAATGGAGAGAATGACAGTGGTGAAGATATTGAAAAGGTAAAAACTATAGTGCTACAGTAGAACATGCCCTTGTTCCAGACCTGTTTTGCTTTAGTGTTTTTAATAAGCTCTTTGTCTTTTCTTCATGTTTCTACAGCACACATTTTTGTTACAACAGGAGCAAGATGTTTTATGTCAGTTTTCTTGGACTTGAAAAAAAAAATCTCTTTTTTTTACCAGTGTTTCCTTTTAAAACATCCTATCACAGCATATATGTATTGTCCTGAATTTGTATTCTGAAACTTTTCTTGGCAACAATCTAATGTCTATAATCAAATGGTGGTGTGGGTTTTGGCTTTGTTTTTAATTGAAATCTTTGCTTCTGAAGATAGGATATTGCAGCTTCTGAAAAAAAATTCATCTTAAAGGCATGATCCAGTAGTGGTGTAAGCCATCTATGTTCTTTGCAATCACTAAGGGAAAATGCACTTAAAATAATCTATACCACAGTCAGAGTACCCAGAGTAGAAATGTTTTGTCCTTAATTAGCTTAAAATGAAATCAAATAATGCTATTTAATTCTTAGTCTGTTGAACCATTGGTTTCTCTTCACTTGTCACTTGTTTTGCTATGTTAACTTCCATTTCTTGTCCTTATCACTTCCCAAGGAATTAAGTTGATTGCATTTCCAGAATAACCATTCTGCGCTGCTAGAAGTGTTTACTTTGTTGGATGCTGGAGTGTGCTTTGCATTTGATACTAGATTTCAAAAAGTTCAAATAGCCATGCACACTTCAAAAATAGTTATGGGTTATCAGATCTTCACCGAAGTTGAAAATACACAAGGTCAGCATTCAGTATGTGTTCGCTAATGGGGGTGTGCCTTTGGCCTGGGCAAAAAATTCCTGTCTGGAGGATTGCTTGATGTCAAGTAAGGAAGATGGTTAGGCCTACAAATTGTATTCCTGTGCGCTTAAATTTATAATCATTTGTGCCTTGCTCATTGTCTCCTTGTGCTCTGCCCTGTGAAGAGCCTTGTTTAGTCATTGCTGGTGTTCAATATACCTCCAATGCCTCCCTTTTGTCTTCCTTATTTTTCTTTGCAGCTGAACAGTAAAAGGGATTTGGCCTATTTAGAATGCAGAAATACAGACACTGCAATATCCTGTATTATATCCTCAAATTCTTACTCAGACGTGCAAAGCAGCAGAGGCCCTGTCTATACTATGAATGTAATTATTTCAGAATCTGGTTACAGCACAGTATTTTTTACTAACCCAGTTAAAAACATGGTTTCAATTTGTAGAGTAGACAGTACTTTAACTGTGTTTCTTCATCAGACTGGTTATGGAACATGCTTACAGTCTAGCTTGCCCTGCAAGATGGAATGATGTTTATAAATACTTAAGGTATGCTTACATGTGTATCCAAATATCTTGGTATGACAGTACCATAGATACAGATCATAAAAGAGCGAAACTGCCTACAGCCACAGCATATATTAATTGACACTGTAAAAATTAATTTGCAATACACCAAATAATCACTGATTTCTGATATCATATTATGAAGTAAAAATGATAAAATCAGTATTTATTGGCTTTACTGCCACAAGCACCATCACGGGTCAGTCAGATATTCAGTGAATATAGCTGTATGCGTAGAAAATTCTAGATGTATAGTTGCAGTTTCCCACCCACAGTTACTAGGCAAAAGGTCAATGAGTTCTAAAAGGGCATTATTTACTATACTGTGGCATCAAAGGGCAAAGAGATGGGAACAGACCTTTAAAAGTATCACATACCTCCTTACAAATGTAGGGTTTGACCATTACTCCATATTCTTCCATTCCACACCTTATTTAATGCAGGTTTAATTATATGTAACCAATTTTGTTCCTAACATTGCATTTGAAAGAACAATCTTGTATGTCTGGCTATTGTTAAAGGGTGGCTTGGTTGCTGGGGTTTTTTTACTTTTCTGTTCTGCTGATACATCTGATGCCACATGAATCACTAGAGTCTACAGTTATAATTCACAACAGTGCTTTGTGAATTGAATCGAAGTCAGACAAGGTTTGCAAGTTAGGAGTGTAAAACTACTGCGGTGTTGGGTTTGTGGTTCTGTTTTGGGTTTTTTTTCTTTAGCTTAGCATATATTTACTCTCACACTTCAATATATCTGAACTGCCACCTCATTCAGTACTTCCTTCTTCCCTATACTGAATGCAGTCCAGTTCACAACTTTCCCTCTGAGGAATCTTTCCAGCCTTCAAGTTTCCTGCTGATCCATCCCAGGCTATGAATCCCTTCTGTTCCTTGACTTTCCCCAGCTCATAACTGTTTCCTTTGAGGATAAATCCAGGTTCCAGAAGTGTAAACAAACAGCCCACAAGACTTTGAATTCTTTCCCCTCCTTGACATCTGTCAGCAAAACCCCCCTAATTTGCTGCTGTGACTCAGACACATGCAGACTGAAATCAGACTGCTGTAAAAACTGTTGTTCCTTCTCTTGGAAATTCTTGCCTGTGCTTGCCAGAACTACTACCAGTTATAACCTAGGTTATTATGAAAAAAAAATTAATTAATTCTGGTTTGACTTAAGATCCCTTTACTGCCGTTTACAGCAGCATGAGCAGTTCAGACACCTGTGCCATAGTGATTGGAACTCTGGTGGGAGAGAGAAGGTGGAAGTTTCTGGGGTGACAACCCCCAAATTGAGAAGTCTTTACTGTGCTCATGTATATGTACCACACTGAAATTTTTAAATTCTTTTATATAATACTTAAACTCTTTAAAAAGATAACTGGAGAGTTGTCATTGAACCAAGCCACGTAACTTCTGGCATGTGTTTGTTTCATGTTTTTGATGCTGTAGAAAGAAAACAAAATTCAAAAGCAAGAACTCATTTCTTCTGATAAAATTTTTCTTTTTTCTTTTTTTTTTTTCCCCTTAATGGGACCCTCCTTCCATATTGTCTACATTTTTTTCTTGTTCACACTGAAAACCAGAGCAGTACGGCGACTAATAGCTACATCTGTAAAATGCGTATTTCCCAAGATTACATATACAAGAAGAAAGCTTTCATGTATTCAGTTACAATATTTTTTTAGATACAAAATTTGCTGTTCGAAGTGTGAATGCAAGTATTTTTCTCTTTTTCATGTGCATTTAATTGTGATGACTTGGCAAACATGGGTCACATCCATCAGTCTAGACAGATTTTTAAAAGATAAAAATTACACACGTGTTACTTTATATGCTTCTCGTACTTGAGCTGCAAGTGAAGTGAAGAACATCTGTGTTACAGCTGGCGCTAACCATTGCAGAGAAGGACACTACTCCAACTCACAGGAAATCAAGTATAGTAAAGATAGATTCATTTTCTGGATTGACCACTAATTTCATAGATACTTAAAACTAAATTAGTTTCCTAGTTGGTTTTCTGACATACTAACAATTTTTTTTCCTTCTTGCAGTCACTGCAGTATCTCACTAAGGCACATAAATGTGAAATTCAGTCAAGTGATTGGGAAAAAGATGTTTCTTCTTTTAAGGAAGTGGTGAAAGGAGCCATAGAGATTGCACATGGTATGTTCTACCTGAAAAGAACCTTTATTTTTCATGAAGAGCATAACAAATATTTATTAAGCTTAGTGGCAAAATAATATTCTACTTTACCTATTGTATTTATTCCTACTACTAGGAGTCCTGTAAGAGAGTATCATCCTGATACTGCATACAAAAATATACTTGGAATGAGGCAGAAATTGTGTAGGGTGAGTCAGTAAATGTATGACTGGTAAACATGGAATCAATTAATTTCATGATCTAGCAACTTCATAATGCAAGTGAAAATGCATCTGCAGTTCATCTCAGTCCTGAGATCATCACATACATTGTTTGATTGAGTGTGCCAGTCAGGGAATGAATGAAACTTAGTAAGATTATTCCCTGTTCTGTGATATTTATGTTATATTTATTAAGAGGAATACAGATACCTGTTGAGTTTAGAGTTATCTTCTCAAAATTACTTGGCTTTGTTTTTTCTTTGTGTTTCTTTCTGGGGATATTACATTTAAAATTGTGGAGGGTATCAAGATCTTTAATTAAATGTTTTTTGTTCAAAGATTATTGCTGGAGTGGTAATGCTTTTTTGTTTTGGGGTCCTTCTGTGTTTGGATTCTAGTGGCTATAAAATGCAGCAAGAACAAATCTAATCATCAGGAAGCTTTGCAGATACTTTCTTCAGCTCGGCTCAACTTACGTGGCTTGTCATCCAAGGCAAAGGTAGGAATGTTTGAAAGGTAGGGAATTTTGTTTGAAAGCTAGGAATCTTTGTTCTGTTGCCAGAATTTCTCTGTTTTGAATCAATTATAGATCGAATAATACCTGCCTGTCTCAGTGCATCATCAGGTAGATATTCATCTCTATGCTGTTAAAGATTTGTTTTAAGTAAACTTTTATTTCCTTTCTTCCTGCTAGGCTTTGATTGCAATACTAGTCTAAGAGCCAGCACTGACATTTTGGAGTAAGGTAGAATTTTACTTGAAATGTTGGGCAAACAGATTTGAATGTTTGGAAGCAGTCAGTCATTTCAAAGACCTGTTTTTAATGTGAGTAGTCATGGGAGAAACTGGGCAGTTTCAGAAAGCATAGATCTAAACCTGCAGAAAGGACCAAAATGTGTCAGGATTGCTTTGCATCACTTGGAGTGTTTTCAAAAGAGTTATTTATTAAAAGACAGAACTAATTTTTAATCTGGTTTTTTTTTGTGGATACCCTACCAATCCAGATATTAATTACTTGAAAAAGTCATCATATATGAATCACACATTTTCTCTTAAAATATACATCTTGGCTTAAAGAGGGATTCTTCCTGCCTGTGAAGGGGAGTTAGCAATTGTGAATCACAGAGCTTAAGTTTTATAATGTGTGCTTGTGTTACAAAGTGTTGATTCATCATCAGTATGCTGAACTTGGCTCACTTAAGTCCTTTAATTTTAAGGATAAAAGCCTAGGAAAGTTGCATAAGCAAACACAAGCTGGATCTGTAACTCTGCATTTAGATACAGGCATAGGGAAGACTTCAGAATGTGTTGAAAAAAGGGACAATATATGTTTTGCTGTTAGCCACAAAATATGATTTTTTCCCTTTAAAAACGGTGCATAGACTGAGTGTTGCTGTAGAGAAAGCTCTAAATGGCATAAATTATATGAATACGAGTACAGGTAGTTTATATTATGAAAGATCATGCAATATCTGAAAAATTAAGAATGTATTAGTCTAGTAAACTATATTTTCATTTCCAAAGGCATTAATTAAATGAACATCTATATTATTGGCAGCTAATGGTTTTACGATACTTCTGAAAAAACAATCATATTAGCAGTGAAGCATTTTATGTGAACTCACTGGTTTTGCATCCCTTCCAAGATGCTGTCTTATTTTTAATTTGAAGTCATGTTGAATTTTCAAAGTATGTTGTAGTTTAAAAACTCAGTCATCTTCTGTCAGATCCTATGCACAAACAGTTTAGCACTGTTTATACCTGTCCAAGCTTGACTACATCTCATTTTGCTGCTCTGTGAGTCATTATTAGTGTGGGATTCTTTTTTTCATTTTTAATTTCAACTGAAAAAAGCACTTTAAAAGTGGCCTAAGAGCACACTCACTAGTTAAGATTTCAGAAAGAATAAAAGATCAGTGAAAATGACTTTTAAAAGATAAAATTCCAAAATTTCGTAGTCAGGACATGCAATTGGAACAACTAAGTAGAACAGGTGAAACAATGTCACTACTTCTGGGATCTCCATCTCTTGATGCTTGAGCTCCTGTGTTGTGCCAGACTCACTAAGCACCCACAATCTGCTGAAGGCTGCAGCTCAGAGATGCGCTGCTACTGGGCTCTTTTCTGTACAGAGCCTGGTGGGCAGTCACATACTATGGCAAATAGCACAGTGGGCTCTCTTCTGGTCCTTGCCCCAATGCCTCATTCAGATCTGGCAGGTAGGGTCTGAAAAAGAGAAATGTTCTGGAGATGCATTGTAAAAGCATGAAATATGAGCACTGTTTTGGGGAAGCATGGGACACAAAGCCCAAAGAATGATGGTGCTTGAAACTTCCCCATGCTGTCTCTAGTTTAATAGATTTCTCTAATTGTGTGTGGGAAAAAAAAAAAAGAGTGAGCAAATAATTATATCATCCTGATTTATTTAGCTGTCTTACCAGAAAGAACCAAACGTTTCTGTCACTCTCCCACTGTGATGTTTTTGGGCTGGAAGTCAGAGAAGTTTCTGTACTTGTGGCATGAACATGTTCCTATTTTTGTGTAAGATGCTCTTTATTTCAGTGACAACATTGTTTTGAGGCACACTGAATACCTTGGTTCAAGCCTTTTAAGTACATTTTTGTTTATATACATATCTGTATTGTCCCATTTTGTTTTATGATATAATGATGTACAGATGTACTCCAGAGCAACTTTTGTTTTCTCACTTTGTTTTTGTCTCTAAATGTAGGCTTTGTGTTTGTGTCAAATGAAGTGTGAATCACTCTCCCATTACATAATGAAGGGAAAACATATGTTTGGGTGTCCCCCCTTCCCCATATTTCTGTGTAGTGGTACCTCACACAGCCTCAGCATTAAATAGATGAAGATTATGATTGCTCACGAGTTAGCTGTGCTTTTTTGTTTGTTTCTGGTAATGTCTTAAGGTCTTTAAGAACAATCTATTGTTATTACTCTGTAGTGTTTTGTTTTCTCTGGTATAACTTAATTACAGGTGAATGCCTCCACCCATGCATGTCTTGACATCAAATGTTAAAAAATATTTATTTGAGGTTTTGGAGAAAATGAAGCAACAGAATATGACACTGGGGAAAATGGCCATTCAAATTCACAACTAATTTATCAGCAGGTGGGCTTATAAACTGCAGTGACAGAATGTGAGATGCACTTCTAATTTGAGTTTCATGAAACAGCCCTTTACTTTCAATGGAATTGGGAGTCAGCGTAGGCAGGCAGGTCAGAGCAGAAACCCCACGTCCACAGGAGGACTTGACCCTTTTGGCACAATATCATGTGTGTGGCACAGATTTCAGGTCTGTATGCATGATATGTGTCTATATGTGTATGTGCATAACTTCTGCTTATTAGCCACAGAATGGCCTTTTCTTAGAGAGAGATACTATTATAGTTTACAAAAATATGAAAAGCAGTATAGAGACCATGAGCTTCCTGTATTTTGTCTTGATCCTGAAACAGAGAAACTGTATGTATCTTTTAAAGGTATTTATTTATAAAGTACTTACAATTATTTCTTTTTGTTATGCAGCAACTTTTCATAGATGTAACAAGTAATGAGGTTCACAGTGAGATAGCTGATGAGGTGACAGCTATGGACAACATGATTGCTGAACTTCAGGAGCTGAGCAACCAGCTGAGAGACCAGTGTTGACATATGGACCAAATTTCGGGACAGGATGACAATAATGACGTGTTTCTTTTGCCACCGCTTTTGCTGATGAAATGGTAACAATTCTCGGGCAACAACACTCTCAATAAACACTTTTCTGTACAGTGCTGTTCTTGTGGTCAGCTTTTTTCAGAGTTCTGGCTGCCTTTTAAGATTCTTTCTTACCTGGTCCCACTGTCTTACAAAGTTGCGTGTTTTGGTTCTTCAGCCCCAGATTTTCTGGAAGAGATGTTTGTAAGGTGATTATGGAGGATTAGTTCTGCCTGCTTGCATCCACCTTAGTGCTGGGATGCTGGAAGATGCCCCACCCAGGTGGGGGAGCAGGGGATGTGCTGCTCTGGAGGAGATGGAGAAGCAGGCAGCAGAGGTGGGAGCTGAGCCCAGCCTACTTCCCATTTTAACTCAGTGTTAATTGCTTACAGGGTGGGAGTGAGGTCCTGAGAGCAAGAATTTAGTATTTTTTGTTCTTCAGGTAATACAGTTAAAGTAGAAGGCTGTTTGTTGCATTAGGGTATGCAAACAGTTATTACTTAAAGCAGTATTGGTTTATCCCATATACATAACTTGTGTCCCATGGGCAATAGACTGGTACTTCATTTGGGCCTTTTATAGGCAAGGGGATTTCCCTCACTGAGGCAGCAATAAAGCTGCAGTCTAATCTAAAGTACTTACATCTGACTAGACCAGGTGAGTTATTTTCATCTAGACTATTTTGCATGGTTTTCTTTTTCAGCATCTTTGCTACTGCTCTTCTTAAAATAAGATTTTTTTCAGGGATTTCCAAAAACCTGTGTGAAATAATTCCCTCACTTATGGTGAGGTTTTGGCTTGCTCTTCCCTATGAGAATGATGTGGTTATCTGTGTTCTGGGTTTGTACAGTCTGTGGTATGATCTATTGCTGAATGGTAAGAATTTTCTCCCTGAAGAGAAAAGCCAGAAGGTACAAGTAGACCAAACAATTATTTAGATTTGAAGCAGCAGTACCTGCACATTATTTTGGTGCATGAAGCGGTAAACCATCTTGACACCTTTGTAAAGCTGCATATCTTTGTAAAGCTTCTTGGAATGGAGAACAAATTATTTGGTGACAGTATTTAAACATGAGGTTCCCACAGAAATTGCCATCTTAGCAATAGGTTTACCTGCTAGTGAAGCTGGCTCCAAAACACCTCTTTGCTGAAATTTCCCAGAAAGAGAGGAGACATTAAAGTTTTTGCAGAGGGAATTTGCTTTAGCTGCTCCCATTTTCCTCATACAGGACTCCTCAGGTGGAGGAGTCCACCTGACTGAAAGAAAAAAAAAGGCTGAGAGTTTTGTGATAGAATAGCACCACTACCATCTCTTTGACATGCCATTATGTTTTGATATGACTTAACCTCATTCACTAAGGAGAAGAAAATATCTTTAAAACTATTATTTTGTTCCTAGCACTAGTTTTATTAGGAAGAAAGGGTTTAGGTGTTGAATAGTTTAGTGGCAGAAAAATCTTCAATTTTTATAGTAATCTTATGGCAAATTTTAAACCAGAATTATATCCCATGATTACCTTGAAAACATGAGATTTGATTTCTGTTGTCTTGATTTAAAAGACAATAATTCTGTTGAGTCTACCTGAGACACATTCATAGCTGCAGTTTGGCAGTGCAGAACATGAAGCCAGATTCATTTTTGTGTAACAGTTTCTGCCTAGCTTTTAAAAAAGATAGATGGGAAGTTAACACTTCATGTGGAATATTAGAAAAGTCTGTGAAAAAGCCTTTAAGTCCTTTTCCCTTTGATTTTGTTCTTTTGAAAATTCTTTTTGTTTCTATGCCTAAGCTGGTCAAGTGAAAAAGTCATTCTGCTCTTTCAGTGTCTCTTCCTTACAGTGCTTTGCCACAGATCTTTTCTCCATTTGAGCCTCCCTGTTTTAGCAGATGCATGGAATGTAAGCAGCTTTGTCTTTCACCTAATACAGGGAAAGCCTAGTGTCCACAGACAGGGTGTTCCTGAAGAGTGGGATAATTAGTGTTATGACAGCACATCAGTTTTCCTGTTGAAATTAATGTAAGAGAGGGCAGATGTCTGCAGAGACTTATAAATACACAAATATGTACAGGCAAGATACATGGTGTGGAAGATGGCAAGGCAGGAGCTGACATATCATGAAGGTGTCTGGCTTTTCAGAGCAGATAATGATGCCAGAAGACCTCAGCCACTTTATCCATGAGGCCAAACACCTGATGTAAACCTCTCTACCAGATATGTACTTGCTACCTCTTTTTTTGTATTGGTGGTGTTTTCATCTTCCTCAGGTACAAGGTGAGCCCATACTGTTTCTTTGGAGATCATGACAGGCCTTTTAAAACTTTCCAGACACAAAAACCATGTCAGTTTTGTATGGTACTGATTTTCTGTGTTCATGCCAGGAGCATTTGCTTCAGACTAGCTTTAGGAGACCATTTGTCATGAAGACAATACTTCTATAAAAGCTCTGGCTGTCAAAGAAAACTGGCTAGTATTGAAAGGGAAAGAATCATTTCCTAAACAGACTTCAGACTTTTCAGATCTCCATCTTATGGGGAGTGTCTGTCCTCTTACTTGGATCACTCTCATGACAACTGCAGAATCCCTGAGAGTTTAGCAAAACCGGACATTGCTTTCCTTATACAGTTGTCACATCTGCAAAAACCTCTGTAACACCTCTGTTATTTTCAAGAGCTCTATGTACAGCACATGCTACAGATTATTAATCAGTGTAGCATGGACTTGATTAGGCAGTATGTTGCAGGAATGGCTTACAGTTCACAGCAGAACTTCAGGTACTTTCTGATCTTTTTTGTCTTTTTGACTTTAGAAATGTTGGTGTTTCCCCCTTTTGACATCTGTCTGCCATTAGAGTTAATTTGGTGTGACATGGAGGTAAAACAGATGAGTCTCTACCAACCCAGACAGGGAAAGCAACTGTCTCAGAGTTTTGAAGATGAGTATAAAGCCAGGAAGTATGATGTATGAAAAAGAATTAATTTCTGTGGCCTAAAAGGGTGTGTTATTATGTCTTTGACCTAATATGGTTCAGCCTATGATGTATTTTCAGCCCCCAGTGGTTAGAACCCAGGGAAGATCTTCTGATTCACCCAGAGGGACATGTTGGGCTGGGTGTGGTATTAAAAGGTTTTTTGGGGTTGGGACATTACTCATGAGCTGAAGTGAATGTTCTTAGGGCTGGTGAGGCCACACTGACTCAGGCAGGTCACCCCTAGTACAGGCCAGTAAATGTGTTCCATGTCACATTGTCCTCGGTGTTCCTTCCACCACACTGACCGGTACATTCAGAAGGGCAGGCAGCTCTCATCCCATCATTCATGCAGAGCTCTATATTAAAACTAACTTTGGAAAGAAATAAAGCTTTGAATAATTTTTCAGTTCTAAAAATGATGTATGGTTTATATCAAATATTTGCAAGTTCAGCTTTCGGATGTGTATGTACATTGGTTAAAACTATGCCTCTTCTTTTCAAAGTAAATTAGACAAAAAAAAAACCAGGTATTAATTTTATTCTGCTTTAGAGAAACTGTAAAGTCTCTTTGAAATTATTTTGACTTAGGTCTTCTGTTCAGTAATTTTGTCTCAGTATCAGTGACTGACAGTACAGATGGACATAATGTATTTCAAGAGATAAAAGGAAGCTAAACAAACTCATGCTATTTCCAGAGGAATACAAATTAAAATAATATACAACTACCTAATTTTTTCTTCATCTGTGTTCATGCAGAGCTCTGTACCAGAAGTACAAAATAGGGAGAAGGTAACAGCTGATAGGGCACAACTTGGATTCTCTGAACTTAAAAATAAACTGGAATTTGATAGGAAATATCTTACTCTAAAAAAGAAAAAATTGCCATCAACTGTATGGAGTTGTTTTCAGTGTGATTACTCAAACCAAGTGCTTTGTGTTTCAAAAATTATTTCAAGAAATTAATTTAATTATTTTTGTTTATATTCTGTCTATATATTTGTAGGCACATATTTATACATGTATAAACATGCACATATACATGTATGTAGAATCTTGTGTCTGACACAGAAACAGTTGTTAATTCTGAAGGTGTAAGAGGTACAATTACAAAAAGGTACATTTCATGAAAGCTGTATGCATTACAGAGACTGAAAATCAGACCAGATGTAGGAAAGCCATTCCTGTACATTTTACATTATGTGTTTCAGGCATAAGACTGGCAAGTAAGGTGAATTTCACAAGTGAATGGCAATAAAATATTTATGTTTATACAAAACCCGTTTTAATACTGCAGTAGGGGAAGTTTTTGCAGCATTCAGGAGTACTTAAAAATAGATAGATTTCAATCAACCCGTAGCTTATTCAGGCATGTGCTCAAATATAGTAGCTGCATTCATTAGACAAACATTTCTACTAATCCTTCAGCCACACTAATAAAAGAGTTATCCTTTATGGGCTGAGTGTAGTAGCACAGGGTTCTCTTTTTAACTGTTAACATCCTTCAAAGACCAAGGTCTGATCATTATTAGTGACAGTATTTGGTTTTCAGCAAATGAGTTGAAACTCCGTAACTCTTAGCAGCATGTTGTACTGAAAGTGGAGACAACCTTGCTTTTGGGAGCAGCTTATATACTGTAGTTGAAGTGGATTGGTTTCTGCTCTTTAAACAAAGAAAGCCATCAGAGAGCAGCAGCTGTCTTGTTGGGCATTTTGGTTTGGTTTGTTTTACTATTTTTATAGCATTTGTCCTTTCACTCACACTTTTGCACTTTTCACTTTCTTTTGCACTTTTGATTCCATTATTAAAGCAAGAAAAGTAAGTTTGTGGATGCAGGCTCTCTTCACTGAACAACGCAAGGATGCCAAGTCAAGTAATTGCTGCTCTTCTCTGCTGGGTTAGATGAAAGACCTATTACAAATTTAATCCGCTAATACTGATATAAACCTAAAATGGGCCTCTGCAACAACAGAGTGGTTTAGGATGAAAAATCTGTGTTAAGTAACTCTGCTTTCTTTATAGAACTGTTTTCCAAGTTAACCTAAGTATGAATGTTCATTTTTCTGTTTCCAGTTTACTCTGACCTGAATGTTTTCTCAGAACACACCAAGAACCTTTTAATCACCAGTGATGTCATATGTCCCCTCTCAATTTTTTTTCCTATTTATTTTAAACTTCAGTGACCTGTGAGTCAACTACAAGAGTTCTTGGCCAAAAATGAGTGTAACAAACCAGGCAAAGAGGTACCAGCCAAGAGCCATGCAATGAAAAACTGGGATTAACAGCATGAAGATCTTCAAAACTGCAAGTTAGCCTATTAATGACATCACTGCTGAAGTGAAGCAGCTACATTTTTTAAGTTGCTTTTAGAAGTTAACCCCTACAATTCAGCTCTTTTCCACTGTCATCTCCAAGTGAGCATCATATTCTTTCTGTGTTAAGTGCAATCATTCCATCCACTTCCAAGGATTTTTCCTGCTTAGTTTTCAGTTTCTGCTCACTGGAATGGTGATTTACAAGCACAGAAACTACCTTTGTGTTTCTTTCTCCACCCTCTCTGGCACAGACTTGACTTGCCCGTCTTTGTGATTTCTCAGCCCTCTGCCAGTTTTGTGACCTTTGGTCCCTAGAAAAGCACCCCTAATTTTTATAGTTCCTTGTGTGCTTCTGCCTCACAGCAATTTCATTTTGTCCCTTTCCAGCAGTACTATCCCACCATCCCCTCCCTGTAATCTCTCTTCCCTGCTTCTTTAAGGTTTGTCTATGAGGTCTTGACAGCAAAGATGCTAGCAAGGACCTTAAGATTGCAATTAGGGTCAAGAGTAGCTGGCAACAGCATGAAAAATTGAATTTGTAGCGAGATGAGAGTTATTTGAAGAAGTGGGAAAAGGGCATTTTCCCCTCTGTCTTGGCTGAGCCCCTTGGGGATGAGACAGAAGGCAAGGACCTTTCTGTTATGGGGAGTAATGAGCACCTTGAGTGTTTGCCAGAAAACTCAGACTGTAGAGGAAGAACAGCAGCCCAGGGATGGTGATGATCGTCCCTGTGGAACTGCTGAAACGAGGAAAAAAAAGATTAGCACTCTTGATCAGACAGGAAGGCACAAGTCTTTCCTTAGCAAAAGTTGGAGCAGTAAATAGGCAGACCATACACTGCCAGAGGGAGATGGCAGACCAACCAGAAGTGACAGATGCCGCTGGAGAGAAGAGTAAGCCACGGTTTGGCAATAGCCCAAAGTTAAAAGAACCAACTTTCAGGCACAAATACCAGCGTACTGCAGGACTTGTAACAGCCCATGTGGTCTGAGGGATTGTCTGTTTGGGAATGCTCCAGAGGTACCTGCAATATTTTTACTTGTTTTTTTTGTAGCAGTCCATCTTCCATGGTTCAGGTTTTGCTATCGGCAATGCTATCACCTCATGTTCATAGAGATTTTTAATTTGACTGTAAATTCTATGCAGTCCTAAAGCCAGACATAGTGAACACAGCGTCAATCAGTCTGCATTTTCTGTTTGCATGTGAAAAACAGGCAAGTAGTTCACAAGCCGGACAAGCTACGGGAATCAGATGATTTTTTGTAAGCTTAACTTACTGTCATGCTAAGCAGAGGGGGTTTTTTTGTAGCTGAAGTATGTCGTGCATTTGGTCTGTACTTCACAAGGGCTTTTACTGCTGTAGTAATCTCTAAGAAAGCTGGTACGTGAGCAAAGCCAGTTGTAAAGAATCGATGTAGAATAACTTACACAGTTTCAAATGGAACTTTAAATTGAGTCCTATGGAGTTTATAAATTAATGGAGGAATGAGAAGAAAGTAACTGGCCTGTGGAAACAATGTGAGAAGTGAAGTCCATAAAATGAAATGAAGCAGTGATAGTACCGAGGATACACAGTGTTGTGACACCGTTCAGAGGTGGCACAGGCAGTGAGATGCTTGCTGCTGCCTTCACGTGCTGCTTCACTGCAGAAAGAGTTATCAAATGTAATTCAGATTCTGATATGTTCCTGATCAGAACTATAGCAAACTTCTGGCAAGCTATTCATCAGGAAGATTGGCAACTGAGGTAAGTAGGATTTTTCCAAGTTCCCTGAACATCTTGGACGAAGATTCAATCTCCTGAGGTTAAGCCTTTGCTTATCCTGTTTCCTCGGTATCTTGTGTCTATTACACTCTTGAGTGCCTCACACTCTTGGACAAAACCAAGAGTTTTCTGCTTTGATTGGGTTACTACAACTACCTAACTTACTGCAGGTATTGCAGACCACTCTTTGAACACAAAAGTACACACGTTTCTTATTTGTTAGTGGTCCTCCCTCCACCTTGAGGCAAAGCAAAGCAATCTGGAATGTTCTGCTTCCCGAGGTGACATGTCTGGAACTGTGGAGGTTTTTTTTCCTAGTTTATCATTCATGCATGTGAATGCTCCCACCTGCTCATGCAGTGTTTGTGTGCCTGCTGCATAATATCACTGACTATAACCAAGTCTCTTGTGGATATCATGGGAGCTTTTGATTTATGCTCTTTCAAGCATTCTGCCTGAGGCTAAATTTTAGTTTCTGGTTAAGGTTTTATTATTTCCATGAGGTTTAACTGAATGAAAAAGATACCAGTTTTGTGAATACCGTGGTGGGGTGATTTGTTCGTCGGTTTGGTTTCTAAAAGGAAAGTTTTGCAATTTTTTTTTTCTAAAAGCAGTTGAACCCTTTGTTGTTTTGCTGGCAATGCCTTTAGGTGAGTGATCACTTTGATGCTATGTGGGGAAGCTCAGGGAGCTGAGCCAAGGAACTTCGGAAGGTATTTAGATCTTTTCTGGACATTTTCTTATACATTCATACTAGAACTTATTTTGCACATTGCAAATGATTTTTGTTTTTCATACAAGTCTATTTCTTGTGAAAGTATTGGGAAAGCAGTGAAGGTAGCTTACTGTGACAACAGTGAACACAACTGGGATACGTTGTCACATCCTGCCTGCACGTGTTTTGGATATAGTGCAGATATGCTCACCTTCCAAGTCATAAATCCAAAGGAAAACCTGATAGTCTCCTTTATGCTGCTGCTCTAATGATATTTCTACAACAAGTTTCTGCATCAGTGAAAACAAATGGGGTTTGTATTATGGGATGGCAAGGTAGTATCTGTGCAGACAAGCAATTGCATTTGAGTTGTTTCAAGCATTCATGCCTTGATTTATTGTCACTGAAATTTAATCTAGGGTGTTTTGGTTTTTTTCTTTGGACTTTCTCTGTGAGAGTTCTAGTGAAAATATTGCATCACCACTTCAGGAATGGACCAGCAGTGTTATTTTGATCTGTCAAATGCAGAGGCCATGAACTTCCCCTGAGAAACTCAGTGAAACAGCCTTTCTACTCACTTCAGGATTTATAGTGTAAAGAATGCTTCCTAAAACTGAGGCCTCACAGTTTAAAACAGTAGCTCTCACAACTTGTTCCGCATGTGAGCCTGATTTGTTTGCATATTCTTGTTGGATGCAGTGGAGAAAAGTTACCTCTGTGTGTGTGTAGATTTATCAGGACAAATCCCAGCGATATAGTAAGAATAGTATCCTTGAAAAAGTAATGGTTCTTCAAATTTTTTTAAACGTAGTCTTGTCAGACCCTAAACATGCCTTTCTGCAGGTTTAAATGTGTTAAGGCTTTGTGAGTATTTCAAAACCTGTTTGGAAAAATAATTAAAAATAAAAAGTAGAGATTTAAGAGGAAAATATCTGAAATAATACTAGACATTTTAAACATATAAAATCCCCACACCAGTCATGTGTCTATTTGACAGAAGCTTAAAAATAACGTTGGCTGTAATGCTTGGCAAAATAGTGTATGTGTGAGGGCACGTATGTGTGCGGGTTTGTGCCTTTTAAAGGCAAACAGTGCTAACGTGTCTTTACAAATTACTGTCCTGTTTGCACTTGGTACCATCAGTGATCTCAGAACAACTCTGGAGATGGTATTTAATTGTGGCAGAATGAGGGCATGGGTATAAAATAGTTTTGTAAGTCTCACTGTAGCAAATACTGATTGTAGTGCAGCCATGGGGTGGCAGGGCTTAGGAAATGGGGGTTGGAAGATCTCAGGGCTCAGCTCTGTGCCTGGGGTTGGAAGGGATGATATAGCAATGCTCTCACTAAGAATCCCAGTTAAGAGAGATTTGAATTATTCTTCTGATTTTTCTCATTTACGAACAAAATCTAGGTAAGAATATGCACACACTCTCCTTGTCCCTATTTGCTTTTTTTGCCTCTAAGCCACAGTAGCAGTAAAAACTCCATGGGCTATTGTCAGAACCATGCAAGGAACAAGATGCCCACCTTTCCAGGCATCAGTCTTTTCCTTTGCCTCCCAGCACTTTGATGCCCAAGAAAGGCATCAAGCTATAAGTGTGTGTTGTTGACAGCAGGGGACATGCAGAGCTGTTCTTGCTTTTCTTTGCTCTTTCTTTTACTTGTGGCTTTTGCCACCAAATTCTTCCTTCTAAGGACCCATAAGAGACAGATGATGGCCTTCCTTTTTCCTATTTATCTTTTCTTCTCTTCCCTGGACTCTGAGAGGGGCCTTATAGGAAGGAATAACAGCTTTATCTGCAGTCACAGGAAGGGGATCTTTGACACCCTGCTCCCTCCAGCATCATGGGAACACCCTCTGAGTAGTGCAAGTTTTGCAGCTGCTGTTTCTGTTGCTTCTTCCTTGCCTTCAGTCAGCACCTCACACATTATTAGCCTTCCTTGCTGCAACTCATTAACAGCTATCTTGTTTTCAGGATGCTCCTTGAGAGGCTGTGTACCTCCCCAGAACCCTCCTTTCTCCCACAGCATGGATTTTCTGGAATCAGGCTCTCTCCAGGTCCTAGTGCTCCAGCGTAGTCTCTTAAGAGGAACCCAGAGGTTTCACAGGCCGGGTTTGGACAGAAAGTCCCTGGCAGACTTGGCCACTCCCTGTTAACTCTTGAGTTAGCAAAGGTAATACAAATGGCTCAAGGAAGAGAATGGGAGTGCAGAGACTTCTGATTCTTTCTCTTGGCTTCTCTCAAATGAAAGGGAGATTGGAATTGGGTTTTCTCCTTGAAGTGTAAAGTGAAGTGCCTCTGTGCCTTAAGGGATACTCAAGCAATGTGAAGGGAAAAAAAAGGCAATATTTCCTTATGCACTCATAAAATCTTAGAAATGGAAAAATACAGCTGTTGTTTAGTCACTGAGGTTCAGGCAGCAAGCTGAGGTCTCACTCATGGCTGGGATCCCCCAGGGATGGGCACTGCACACATCCAAAGCAGTCCCTGTTGCAAGAGCTGGGAATTAGAGTAACGTGTGGTAGGATGTCAGCCTGCTCCATGAGGGCATGGCAGAGCTCATGTCCACACAGAGAAACACTTCTCTCTCCCAAACAAAATGGGACTCAACTGCCTATTGAGAATGGTCAATGGCCCATCTTAATGTCCAAACTTGAACTGTGCCTACATAATGCTTGGAAGAGAGCTAGCTGGCCTCAGCCAAAACCATGCCAGAGGCCATTCAACCAATTCAGCTGGGTGGGTGACTGGGGTGGGTCTGTGCTCAGACACTGTTAGTTTGACCAGTCTAGACACAGCTGAAGAATACACTTCCTACTCCAGGAAAATCACAGCCCAAGGATTGCCAAATAGACAGAGGAATAAGAACGTTGGTCTCTAGTACATTCATTTTATGCACAGATTTACTGTGAACTCCTGCGAGCAGCTGGAGGAGATGTGAGGTAAGGCCTTGTAAAAAGCAAAGGGCTTTGGAGGTGACCTCAGAGCCATTGGTTTTAAATGTAGTTATACATATGGAAGGTGTCCCAGAAGTGACCTTGGGGAGCTGACAAAGAGAAGCTTGTTGCCCTGACAGAAAAATAAGCCACAGATGGAAAAAGTAGTAGATAACATCAGTCTTGGCAAGAAAACATAAAAGAGGACAAGACTGAATTAAGCCAGACTTGAAGGTTTTAGTCTTCAAATGACTGATAAGGGAGAATAATTAAACAGGAGAGGGTAAATAGATGGGAACCATAAAATAATCAAACTTGCTAGTGAGCAGTAACCACTGAAATTAACTACTTTCTTCTGCCCCTGAAGAAGGATTTTTTATCTTCTGCATTCATTTAGTCAGCTCCTATCTCCACCTTAGTTATTTTTATATATTGCACTTTCTGAGAATATAGCAGATGGTGAATATAGCAGATGTAACTTCTATATACAGTCAAAGAACATGCATATATCTATGCAGCTGCACAGAACATATATTAATGGCTCAAATATCTTTATAGAGAAATATAACCGTAAAAGGGTTTAATTTGTAGGAAGAAATAGAATTCCAAAATTCATGCATGCCTGCAGTCCCCCATGTGCTATATTCCAGCTGCAGCTGACAGCACTGATGGGACAGCCAGGCCATAGCTGTCTGCTTTGTAAAGAACCTGCAAATTTAACAGCAGATGGACCCATCCTATGGCTGACTGGCAAGGGAAGGTATAGCTGTTGTTTTCTGTAACCCCATTTTATGTGTCCCTGGTCATGGAGCAAAACCTTGTGATGGGCACGCTGCCACTGTTTCTGTCAGTCTGTCCACATCCCTACACAAAAATGAAGAGGTATGTAAACTTTGACCCTCTGGAATATTTCCCTGTCTCCCCCTTGACACTGGCATATTACTGTCTGAGCTATAGGAAAGGTGTTGGGAAATAAATCCCAGTCCCTACTCTTAGCTGCATCTAGTGGGGCACTTTCAACACCACGTGGAAGATTTCATTTTAACTGACCTTCAGGCATGACTTATTTTTGTGCTCTAAGTATTTTTAAGATGGGCCCAGAGGAACTAACTCCTAAATAATTCAAGTGATGAGAGTGGAGGAGGACACATGCTGTTGCCGTTTCCAATAGCTTTGAAGGGTTTGGAAAGTCCCTGTGTG
Organism: Corvus moneduloides; assembly: GCF_009650955.1. Lineage (NCBI taxonomy): Eukaryota > Metazoa > Chordata > Aves > Passeriformes > Corvidae > Corvus > Corvus moneduloides. Next base: position 84,884,644 of record NC_045478.1, on the reverse strand, counting down.
GAGTTTTCAGCTTGGGAGAGAATTTTCTAAATGTAGAAAGCCTGAGCCATGAAGTAGTCTTTGTTGCCAAAGGCTGAGTGAGAGAAAGAGATTGGATTTTGGCATGTCACACCTTCCCTGTCCAACCTCGTGCAGCTGATGGCACCCAGCAAGGGTCACTGTAACTCAGGTGTGGTGCACTCTGGCTTCCAGAGCTACAGGGAGTTTGTGTGTGTTGTTTGTGGCCATGCACTGGGGGTGAGAGCCTGTATGGGAAGATAGAAAACAGTCAACTTCCCACTTTAAGTATGGTGATACTTGCAAATAAACTGGAGTGTAGGCTCCACTGTAGGCTGGAGCAGGTTTTTTGGTGGCACCAGGGTCCCTCCATCCCAGCTGAGAAGTGGAAGCTCCACGCTAGAAGCGTGACCGAGCAGGTGCTTCTCTGCCATGGCTGTGTGCGTGGCAGGTCACCTGCCCTGGACCTGCTCAGTCGGAACAGTCAAGCTGGGGAAGCTGCTCTTCACCTCTTCCCACATGGTGTCTCTGGTGTTTCTTCTGTGTAGGTTGGCCATCCATGTCACACATAGAAAGGATGCAGACGCTCACGAATTCTGAATGTCTTCCGGCAGCCTGCTCTCAGTGGGATTATGCTTGGAGCAATTGCATAAGGGAGGGCTACGAGACTGAATAGTTTGGATAGTCTCCAAATCTGACTAGTCTCAAGCTAGTAAGCAAAATAAATATACTCCAGAAGTCACCCTCTTGGCTTTTTTCTTTCTGGGGAGTAAGGAAAGGATCTGAATCAGGGCTCTATGGTGCATGGGCAGGGTATTTAAATGATGTTTCTCCTCTCAGTAGGAGTGTGGGAGGTTAAGCTTTCTTGGAGAAAAAGCAGCAAAATAATAAAGACAAGGACTGCTGGGTAAATTGATAACTGGTAGTGGCTACAACCTAATTACTGTGTCTACATATCTAATTAGCTTTTTTCATCTTTTTTTCTGAGTTTTTTTTGCTTAATCACTGCTATTACTTGTAAACAATAATTTTATAAGGTGTGAAATTCCTATACTGCTGTGTTTATCATGATTCCTGACCTTACACCCCAGGGGAAGGGTGTAGTCAGCTTGGTATAAGCAATCCTGTGCCAGATGCGGGGTGGTTCATAATAAGAAATGTTATTTACAGAGATGGGAGGAGAGGGGGGGATCAGAGGATCAAGGTCCCAGATAGGCTGGAATGTGCAGGATCAGATATCTGCATTAGAGCACTTAATGCCTTAATTCGTGTTTCACGGGATGCCGGACTCTTGTGGATCATTCCTGTTTTCAATGAGTATGTGCCTACATATAGCTATTTCCATGCCAGTCATAGCCCTTGTTTATGTCACTAACAGACCTCATCACATTTGACTGTGTTATTTTTACATAACAACTAAATCAGTGGAGGACCATGGAATATGCACTGTACAAATTCTGAAATCAGCTTGAATGTATGCATCAACATGATTTTAAAAATAGTGAAGGGACCTAGAGTAGTGATACTTAGTTGCCGCAGAGTTTAGGTGGTGAGGACTCTGGTGTTAGTTAACCATTTAAAAGCACAGAATCATTTAGGTTGGAAAAGACCCTTAAGATCATCAAGTCCAACCATTAATCCAGCACTGCCAAGTCCACCACTAAATCATGTCCCTAATAAATGCCCTGTCTGCACATCTATTAAATACCTCCAGGGCTGGTGACTCAACCACTGAGCTACAGACAAAGATTGATTAGGGAACATATCAATGAAATTCACAGAAGGTACTAGAAAAAGGAAACAATGTAAAATAATTGCAAAATGGCTTGATGCATGATCTGTAAACACTGAAGAGAGGCATGTATATATCATCTCAGAATCTGTAATTGTCTGGGATTCAAGAGAGCCATGGTAAAATCCCTTATCTAAACATCTCCATTCAATGGAAAATTGCATTTAATTGAAGCAGTACCAGTCAGCTCTGCACAGGACATGGAAACTTTCTCGTGGGGCAGAGCATTCTGTGAGGCAGAGAATAGTTATGGCATGCCAAGCTGGAATAAATAAGCAGGTATTTATTTCATTAGAGAATGCTCATTGTCTTCCTACTATCAGTGTTTCTCGTAGCTCATCTGGTGCTCTGTTACCTCCTGCATTCTGTTACTGCTTCAGTCACTTAAAACCTGGGTGGAGAGAACTGAAAGTTGGATATGAAAAAGTTGTGTCAAGACATACAAAGCAGCTCTCATGGTAAGGGAATAAACTGGAAATGGTGGAGGTAGCAAACTGAATCAACTTTCAAGGTGCAAAGAGAAAGATTATGGGGATTTTACTTAAAAAGGGACAGGAGAAACAAAGAGGATTTAAAAGAGTAAAGAGAAAGACTTTATTTGAGTGAGGCTTAAGAAGGGTAACGAAAATATTAATCTACAGAAGTTTTAATCTGGCTACAGCCATGAAGTGTTTTCCTGTCAACCTACTACTGGGAACAACATAGACAAGGGACTAAACTGAGGAACTTTTGATCCATATTTATGTGACTGCAGACCTTCACAGTCTATACTTTCTTTGTGAAGAAAAATGAAAAAGTATAAGAAAGAGATGAAAAAATAAGAGGTGTGAGAAAATTAGTAAATCTTTCAAGCAATTGCTCTCCAGAGCAGTGGATGGATCTCTCTCCATTTCATGTGTGGGACTGTGGTCACATTCACCCTCTCTGTTTTCTGAGGCTTTTGAGCTGGAGTCCGGTGAGGTTTATGGTGGTTGTCCACTAGGTCTGAGGTGAATTTGGGTTGTTTTTCTTCAAAGTCTGTAGCTTGCTTCCTGAAACAGACCTGAAAATTGTAAACCAGTATATATCCATACTAACAGACTGCCAGGGAAGAAGGCATCTGAACCTTACTTTTTCAGACTGGTGACACTGGAGAGCAGAAAAGATTCAATTCTTTGACCCTGGCCCAAGTCTCCAGGTTGTTTTTGAGAATGCTGGTGCAATCACAATAGCAGAAAATTTCCAGGATGTTGAGGGTATTTTGTGTGTGTGTGTGTGTGTGAAATCCAGAATTTGAAGGAGAGATTATTACAGTTTTGTAACTTGCTTTAATGTTTGAAGAGTGCCGATTATCAAGAATACAGAGGGAGTTTTGTGACTAAATTTCCTTCTCTCCCAAAGTGAGAATTTCAAGAAGCAAAAAAAGTATACTCACAGCCCTTGATTAGAAGTAAAATTGTTAAAGATTTTGTATACCTCATTTCTGAGTTGACCAGCTATGAGACATCAAAATAGACTTGTGGGTTTTTATCTGTGTTTTCAAAGTTTGCTCTCTGATAATTAATCTTGTTTCAGATGTTTTGGCATGCAAAACCACTGCTGAAAATTTAGGACACTATATTCTGCTAAAAAGAAAATTCTGAACAGCTTTCTTCCCACTGGCCCTCCCCTCCCCCACCCATGTTCTGCTAAGATTTACTTGTTAAAAATCAGGCATTATGTGTTGGAAAAGTAGGCAAGTAGTTTAAATTGTTCATTCTTTGTTTTTTCTCAGTAGATTTGTGTCATGGTTTGTTTGTGCAAATATTTGCTCAACTCCTGTGTGTTTCATAGGTCACCAGTTTGTCTTGCTATTGATGGCAGTGAGACTGTACATTTTGGTGAGTTAGGTACACAACTTATAGCTTAATAAACAGAAGCACTTAGTGAAAAAGGAAAAAAAATCCAGACTTGCACATGCCTACAGTACAGTGCTTTTCTTCAGAAATCCTGGAATAGCCATTTTGTTAAACAAGTAATTTTGTGGCAGCAGAACTAATGAAGCCTGGTTTCCTATAGTTTTTTGTCTCGTGGGTGATTGACTTTCACTATCTAAGAGGATGTGAGCCCCAGGCAAAGCTTTTCCCATCAGTGGGGTGTTTATATAAGGGCTTTCTCCCATGAGGCTTCTCTCATATCTTGAACTCACAACTGCAAGTTTTCTCAGAGCCAGGACTCTGATAGCATCTCTACCCATCTGTCTATTTTCAGGAAGAAAAAGGAGGAATTTGGCTATCTTTCATGAGTCTACCAGTGTTAGAAGCTGGTTGGAAATATATTTAAGAAATTAGTGGAATGAATACGCAGGTGAACACAAAATGAATGATCACATAGCCTCCAATTTTGTAGGAAATTCTATGGAAAATGACTTGGGCATAACAAGATGCAGTACTGCAGTGACTATCGGAGATATTTTGTGTGCTTGAAAACTCTGGTTCAAAGTTTTTCCCGTAAGAAAATGCAGATTTGATGATTTATTTCCAGGTTTTCAATGTTGTGTGCACAACAGCAGATGTGTAGTGTGCTTCCAAAATTGTGCTTTTGTCTTTTTCTTTTGGTGAGTCCATACAGCTACCACCATCAGCTGTTGATTAACTATGCTCTTTAATCCAAATTTCATAGTTTTTCACTTCAGAACAGAAGATTTTCATTTCTACTACAAAAGCCTGTGCTGGCAAATGTTAAGTCTAATCTTTCAGTTTTCACGATTGCACACTCATTCATAATTGTGTAAGTAGTTATCCAGTCAAATGCAAAGTATGCACTATTATTTTTTTAAGAACTATGTTCTTCAGTGCAGTCCACTGAAACAACTTCTAGCACTTCGTGTATATATTTGGATGGTAAAGGCAAAGTCATAAAGAGATAGCCCTAGTGCAGCCAGAATACAGCAATGCCTATATTAAACTCAGTGAAGTAAAATTCTAGTGTGTATCCTTTGATGCTCTGCCTCAGTGATGCAATACAAATGTACATTTTAATGGTGCTTTTATAGTACTTGAACTCTTGGCTATATTGAAATGCAGTTTTTCAATCTTGATGTTTTTGGAACGTGTTGAGATGTAATATGCGTGGTTTTTATAGATCCCAGAGAGACCTCCCTCAAACTTTTCTTTTACCAACTCACAAAAAATCCTCCCTTGTTTGGGTGCTAGGGAACCCTTGTGAATTAGTCACAGGCAGTGAGGTAAGAAGTGGAGTTTGAGCTAGCTGTCTATATTTTAACTAAATGAGAAACTCCGGATTCTCACTAGACAGATTCTTAGGTTTGGAATTTACTTCTTCTTAGAGTCGGAACTGCCGGAAATTTCCTGACTTCTTTTAAATTACTTGTATTTTTGTGAGAGGGTCCCATGCAATTTTAAGAACTGCTGGGGAAATAAACTGCTTACAGTATCTAGAACTTTTGGTCATCCATTTCCAGAGACTTCAGAGAGGTATTACTAGCACCATTTCACATATGGGGAACCTGAGGCACAGAGAATTGAAGTGACTTGCCCCAGATCATGGAGCAAGTAAGAAACAGAACTGGAGTTAGAGACTTGTGCTTCTACATTGTGCCACATCCATTCAGACACATACTGCAGCCATCAGGAGAGAAGAAGACATGTCACATGCTAGCAGTGAATAGCAGAGATTTTGACCTTCAGAAATGGCAAGCACTTCACCTGTGTGGTTCATAAAACAGAGTGTCTGAAGAGTAGACAGAGCTGGAGATTGGCACCTTATGAAATTCAGACAGCTTGCACCAGTGTGCTGGCAAGGGGAAGCTGGTATGTCTGCCTGTACTAGGAGGAGACACTCATGGCTGAGTCAGTCTTCATGTGATTTCTTCTCTCACTCAATGAAAAAATACTTTTGAGGGTACAGAATGTGGTTGTACTGTTTTCTTCAGTGCTCAGCTGTGATGGTGGCTCTCATGAGAGAAGTAATTACCCTTCCTTTCCTTCTGTGCAGACACCTCATATTTTGTTAGATACTGTCTGGTCTCATATTTTACTAGATGAGCCATCTCGTCATCTTAATCAGAACCTAAACAAACTCATTTTGTCCATGTGTACCACAGTAGGAGCCTGGGCAGGACATACCAAATTTTGGACTTCTGCCCTGTCTTACCTGTGTAACCAGAGGTGGAGAAGTATTTGTGCTCTTCTTCCTACCTCCAATGCCTCAAATCACAGCTTTTCAGCAGCTAGAGGGTGAACATATCTGATAGTTTTCTTGCCTCACTCACAGGCTTCCTCAGACAGAGAGGGAGGCAAGCAGCAGAGTAACAGCTTTACATATTCTTCTGCAAAAGGGTAGGAACAGCCAGAAACTATAGTGGGGAATGATGAGAAACTCCAGACAGAGAAACTCAATTCTGGTATATTTTTAAGTGATTCTTTTTTGCTTAGGGCATTCAGAATGCTGGTGGCACCCATTATATAACACGGTCACAGCATAGGAACTGAAATGTGAACTCCAAACAAACAGTAGAGGAGGAGATCTGTTTACATCTGTTTTAAAGGAGAGCACTGTAAACATAACACTGAAATCTTCCTGTGGAATTTTCTTAACAGCAGTGAAGGGTAAGTCTGTATAAGGAATGTTGCCCAACAACAGCTCCTACTTTAACATGTCCCCAAGTCCTAAAGCTGTGTACCATTGTTTTGTGCTGGCGAACCATCTTGTCTGTGTACTCTATTCTTTTTTTCCACTAACAACCCAAACTGTGGGCCATGGGAGATCAAGACGAGGTTTTCATTTCATTCAGAACTCTGGAATCCAGCCCACTGGAACTTGCATCTTTTGAAGCTCTAATAATTAACATGCCTGCATTCCTTAAGCTGCAGCACTCACCAAAATGTACTTCCTGCAGAGCTGAATGAGGGCAAGGACATTGTCTGACCAGCAGGCAGAAAAACATGGCAAACCTTCCTGGAAGGATTCCTGCTGGTTTGGGGTTGATTGAAGAAGAGGATTCACCTGAGCTGGGAATGGCCAGACGGCTCCTGGCCCCTTTACAAATACAGGAGGTATGTGTGATGTGGCTCTCTTTAGTCCTCTTTTTTTAACTTATCTAAGAAACTGGCTATTTCTCACCCCAGGGCTCTGCTTACTGTAGAGATGCTCTGTGTCCCTGTTAATCCAAATTTGGAAGCAGATTTAAGAGATTTCTCTTGGTCCCCCCAAAAAGCTGTGATTTCTACCAACTCTTGTGAGGATATGACTTCTTTTCCCAGACCCCTTCCTCCGTCATGGGAAAGGAGGCCAAGTGAGGCCCTAACAGTGACCTAACAAAGACTGGCTTCTGAATCAGCTCCTGGATCAGCAGAAATCACTTGGAAATTGCAAAGGGAAGTGAGTGTCAATAGGTAATGTTTCACACACAATATGTGGCTGAAAGAAGTACCCGCAATCCTCTGCTGAAGTGCCAAGGAATCCATTTGGCCTTTCAGTACGGCACAATCCTTGCTGACCATCATCCACATGTGATGTCTTGGGGTCTGTAGTGTGACCATGACACACAGTTTACCTCATTTAGACTTTTCTCAAACTATGATCTCAGAAAAGTTACGAAGTCCACTCCCTGTCCCAAGGAAGGATCAGTTAAACCAACATCACTTTGTCATAGAGATCTGTCTGGTCTGTTCTTAAATACCGCCCATAATGAGCTCTCCAGACAAACTCACCGATGTTTTGTTTCCTTTTTTGTTGGAGGACTCCTTTCCCCAAATTTCTTGTACTGCAAATGAAGCTTATTGCTTCTTATCCTGTCTACACTGGACCTGGAAAATAGTTAGTTCCTCTCCTTTTCTTTTTGCAGCCTTACACACCAAAGATTTTTCTCAAGTTATCAGCCCTTTTCTCTAAACAACTTGTTTATTCTGTCTTTCCCTGTATGTCAGGTTTTCTGAACCTCAGATCAGTTTTCATTGCTCCCCTCAGGGCTATCTCCATTTGGCTCCATCTGTGAAGTGCGGAGTCCAAATGGGGCAGAGTACTTCAGCTGAGCTCTTTCCCATGCTGAGACGGGAAAGCATCTAACCTTTCTATGTGTTTCACAGTCCTACCAGCATTTGCCATTCCATCACTTAGGCCAACAAATATTCCCCAGTTTGAGGGTGAAGCAGAAATCTCTAACCCATAAGCAAAGTAGGTACTCAAACATCACATTTTGGATACTGTTGGCTCCAGGTGGACTGGTAGCTGAATCCACAGAGGGCTCTTACTTGGCTCCCCTTCTTTCTTTTCTGTCTGCTCAGAAAGGGTGACAAGGTGTGGCTTGCCAGGGCAGGCTGCCAACAGCTGAAATTTCCTGTACAGCTGTAGAAATAAATAACTATTGAGCATGCCTGGTTCCCATCACACCCTTTCCCTGGCTCTGCTTTGCCCTTTCTAGCTGAAGTATCCTGCTCTGCCTATCTGCTTGTGCAGGGAGGCACCTAGGATTGCAGAGTACACTCCTGGTCTCTTCCATCTCTCTTCTCATGCCCCCCTTTGTTTCTGGAAGGACACAGATCACATCTGTGGGATGTTTGGTGCTGTATGGCTAGTGCCCCCCACTCTTGATATGCTGGGCTTTTTCTGGGATGACCTGCTCAGAACCACAAAAGCTGTGGCTCGGCTACATCTATGGGGCTTCACAACACCAGAGGTGGCCTTTCCCCTGTCATCTTAACTAATTAAAACCATAAGGAAAGTGATGGAACAATTGCCTGTCCATGCTGTAGATGCTATCAGAGACGAATTCCATAGCAACTGATTGCAAATATCCAGTGACTGATGATGCAAATATGCCATGATTTACTCTCACCATGGGCTTTATTTAGGTACCTAATGTCAGTCTGTGGTACCCTACACAATCTTTTAAAAGCAACTTTTATAACTATTCTTTGCTGTAATGAAAACCAGAATTCTTTCAGGAACTGAACAATAAAATTGTTGGGAATTTGTTTTTCTAGCTAAACTTCCAGTGACAAAATATTTAAGGCATATAGTGCAATTGGTTTTCATCTGAGAGATGGCATGGATGATGTCAGGGTATAAAGTGTACATTATTCTTTCTATATACAATTTTGTATTATATAAGTAAACATCTTTTAAAATATATATTAGGAAGTCTTTCAGTCAAAACAAATACTCTGTTCTGTGTGTTTGCAGAATCTAAGGATCTACTCTTTCTGCCTTTTTATTTTAAATCTCTGTGGCTTGAACTTGATTTTCTAAGTTTCCATAAGACTGTCCAAATTGGTTTGCTCTTAGAGCCATATTTTAAAGTTTATTTTCAATTTCTCTTGCAGTCCATCTAGTATTTATCAGTTCCAGGAAAAATCTTGACAGAGAGACTGGGTCATTTTTCAATTCAGTGTGTTTTTAGTGGCTTTTTAGTCCTTATAGATACAGCATAATTCTATATTGTTTAGTTTGCAGATGAGAACTTCACTTACAAGAAAAGAAGGTAGAGACACAGAATTCCAACAGCAAACCAAAGCCATAACAATGTAATGAAATAATGTGAATATAATTGTAATGAAGTTACTGCATGAGATTTATGGCATGTGTGATTAGCTGTCCAGATCTTTTTAGGAGGCAGAGCTGGAGACCCATTGTGGGACCTGCTCACAGGACATGACATAGGGATAATGGCTTCTGGGTTGAAGTGCCTGGCAGTAGTAGAACTCCAGGCCCTCTCCTTAATTAGTGCGCGAGTGGAAATGGCAGCAGTGGTTCTCAGGAGGCAAAGGCAATATTTTCTATGGAATTAGCAGGCAGCCTGCATGGCACCTGCAGGCGGCCATTTGGTGTGTAGCGGGTTGGGACTACACAAACACTTCCATCTTAAAAAAAATTTTTTAAATATATCAGTCACTCTACAGAAAATAGTTCTGGGCAGCAATGTTACTGAGGTTTAACACATAGCTTTATGTCTTGTGGGTAGATCTTGTCCAATCTACAATGCAAAAGCCAACCAAACCTGTCCCAGACCTAGGATTCTCACAAAGTTTTGCATTCACTGATGTCTAAAACTGTTGTCATTTTCCAGTGGAGCTTCTCCTCATTTCAGTTTAACAGCCTTGTGGAATTGAATACATTTGACATCCCTGTTCCTTTAAAAGGTGATTGAAGTTGGCTGTGTCCATAGAAGTTATTAGGGGAAGACACATATCATGATTACACCTTTTCAGCATCTTAGGAAACTAGGCCAAGAATAATAATGATTTGAGATTGCTGAATAAAATACTGAATCACATCAGGATCTTTTTGGATATGAACTCTCCAGGTTTGCCAGGATCTTGTTTGGAAAATGAATTATGCATTTTAGGGGTTCTCTGTAAAGTCAGTTGTCTGCAGATTCCTTCATTGGACAGATCTTTACCTTCTGCTCTTCCCCATATGAAGGACAGGTGATGAAAAAAGATATGCATTAACTTGTTTAGATTGTAGGAAGTCAAAGGGGAAATGGGTTCAGATGGTTTATCTGCGTCGAGCATTATATAACAGAATGTTTTATGTCCCATGTCAGAGAGCTGATTCACTATTTGTAAAATTAACTGTAGGATTTTACTTTTTCAAATACTGAGTAAATCCTTAACACAGTAAGCAATGCCTGCAGACATGTTTAGCACATGCTCCCCTTGAAGTATCTGTTAATTGCTGAAATAAGTCACCCGAATATCTTTGGAAAAAGATGCTTAATTGCCTTTCAGAATAAAACCAAAGTTAAGCAATTAAAAAATTCTTTGTACTATCTTACAATGAATGCATAAAAACCTGGGTTGCATCTGAAGTAGACAAAAATATGTAGTAGTTTAAGCAGATCTTTTGGGGAAAGTTGGTTTTTTTTATTTCATATCCTTCCCTCTCTTCCCTCACTCTGCCCCCTCTCCCCCCTAAAAAAATCCCCATAAAGTCAAGAAAATAGAAAGTGGAACAAATACTAAAAAACAGGAGCATGTTTTCAAAATTACAAAATTTTAATAGTCTGAAAACAATAGGTTGGAGAACTCTTCCAAATAGCTTTCTGGCACTCTGATCACAGGTCAAAGAACTAGGAGATTTTAAAGCCAGGAGAGGCTTTAGAAATATTATAAATATTCATCTCTTTCAGCTTTCATTATAGGACAAACCATAGAATTTCACCCTGAAGTACTTGGTTTGTGCCTAGAACGTTTGAGCCAGGTGTGAAAAATTTCAGTATTGACACAAAGTTGAAGTAAATGCTGCATTTACTCACAGTAAATTTGTGTGCTTTACCATTTGAACTTATCTAAATTTGTTTTGTAGCCATGGGATCTTGTTATGTCATTATGTCCAGCATTAAAGCATCTGTGTTTATAATGTGAACACCAGTGCCTGCACTGAGGTGAGGATATCAGCTCAGCAAAATGAGATTAACACCAAAATGTGTGTCACAAGTTCAGAGTGCATGAACATTTTTCCAAAAGCTAAAGTATCTCATGAAGCCTGCAAGTGGGGGATCTGTTGAGTTACCAGCAACAGAGGTGAAAGATCACGTTTTAGTACCAATTACTGATTTCCCATGTGCCTCTCCTTAATGATAATATTCCATGAGAGACTGTGATTTAACATAGCCACCACAACTGACACGTAAGAGCTACATCTAAGGAGAGAGAAAACAGGGGTTCAGCTGTTTGTCTCCTCTCTCCAGAGCTGAGAGAGCTGACAGAGACCAAGTATGTCTGGTCACTTCTATCACCAGAAACATGATCTGCCATTTTTGCCGGGGTTATGAAGGTAACTAACGTGATTCTGTATCTTCCATGGTTGAAAATATGTTTTGAAAAATATGCTTGATACTTCTTTTCTCCCTTCTAGCATACAGAGTCAGCATAAATGTGAAGTCTTAGATAAGCAACAAAGTTTGGTGAAAATTCTCCTTCTAGAAAGAGGGAAAAGGCAGAAAAATATTCAAGAAATAATTATAGTGACATTTTGATTTTAAAGCTTAGGATATCGGAGGACATCAATGATTTTCAAATACTGCAATTAAAACTTTTGGCACACAGAATTCATTAATATTTTCTTTGTGAAGCCTCCAGTTGATTGTCTCTAGTACTTTGCCATTTTAATTTTCATGGTGTGCTTCTTGGGGCTGTCCTGTGCAGGACCAAGAGCTGGACTTGATGAATCCTCGTGGATCTCTTCCAACTCAGAACATTCTGTGATTCTGTAATTTGTACTGTTTGTATTATAAACAGGAATGTAAGGTACTTTTCAGATGAAAAAGCAGAATCTGTGCCCTAAAGGCATGGTTTGACAGGTTTTCACCAAACATTCACAGAGTTGTTGCTAAGCTTCTCTGAAGGTGAGTGTTTACTGGTAAACAGTGTTTGCTGAATACTACTGTCTTCCATGTTCAGGCGAGTGCATTCCATGAACTGAACCCCCATTATAAATAGTAGAAAAATAATAGTAGAAATGGCAGCCTTCAAAAGACAGAATATTTAAATTATATGCATCTTTTACCTTCCTCTCATCCTTCCATCAAGCTCCAAGTACACATATTCATTTTCTTTTGTCTTAAATACTCTCATGAAACACAGTTAGTCTTTACAGAATAATTGCTGTGTTTGTTTGGGTTTTATTCATAGATGTGATGCAGTGGCAGTCATGTCAGTAAAAAAGCATCAAAATTTCCTACTGCAGGCAGAGACCCGCACACAGTGACTAAACTGGATTTGTCCAAACTTCTGCCTTTTCATTCTTTCTCAAATGCTTTGTGGGGAAGTTGTTTGTGCTCTGACAAGCAAACTATTGTTTGTTTGTTTGTTTGTTTGCTTTTAAGCGTTAGGTATTTTAAAAAGTTCATTTTTTATGCTCCAGTGACTACCCAAATTGCTACTATCCGTTAGTATTTGCCTGGAGGATTAGGACAAACATTTAGAATAAAGTGCCCAGTGTATCTCTTTGATTATTACAGAACTACCACATGAAGTATTATTTGGTGGCAATTTTATGATGTGCCTAAGTGGAATAAAATGTCAATTTTATTAAAAAAAGAATGCACCCAAGGACAGTGCAATGGGACCCTGATACAAAGGTTTTGCAATAGGACACATTCTCATGAAGTGATTTAGTGTCTCAGCTGGGACTTAACTCCCAAGGAGAATTCCAGAATTGTCACTTACTGACACTGGTTTATTTTCAGTGGAGAATGCTGACTTCTCAGAAAAGGAGGAGGGGCAAGAACCATCTCATTTGTTTTATCCCTGTGTTTGGTGGGTCAGGGCAAAGTTATTTGGGGGCAATTGTGCTGCATTCCTTGTCAGATACTCATTCCTCAAGTGCTGAGCAGGGCATTTTAGTGCTTTCACTTAGGCTAGTTAAAAATAATAAATTGTATCAGAGGCTAGGACATGCATTTTATATGTCTCTTGTAAACCTTGCAGTCAAAAATCTCCATGAGCTGTGCAAATGTGCTGCAATCCTGTTAACATCTGGCAAGCAGCAAACGGGGAAAAAAAAACAGTTGAAAAAGAAAAAATCTTTACCATAATATTGCAAGGCAAGTTTTTAACTAGCTAGGGTAGTTTTTTCCCCCCTTATTTTGTATAGACCTGAAGTGACCAGCAATTTCTTAGAAAATATGCTGCTTCCACTGACAATTGTGGTTACAGTGTAACTTCAACTACTGGACTGTCTTGTTTGAAATGAATTGTCATTGCTGCATTTTGGAAAACAGTTCTTGAGCCTGATGGGAGAGGTGCAAGCTTGCAGCACTGTGTGTGTACATGTCTGCAGTCAGCACGTGACAGTAGAAGATGTAAAGATGAATGACTCCTTGAATTTCAAGCAACATGGAATGTAAATCAGGTAAGTCACAGGCAGAAACACTCATTTCTTGAGAGCCATGTCAAAACTGGAAACCATTTGAGTTCTAATTAATGAAATGAGAATAGCCACTTTCGGCATTATTTTCCCAGAGGAAGATGTTTTAAATGATAAAACATGTGTTATGGCTGCCGTTCCTGTCCATGTATACACATACATAGGCACAGAGGAAACTGATCCATTTCTTCTGTTTTTAAGTCATACTTAAGAAAAATACAAATTCTAATTTATAAACCAGGCAAGTTTCTTTATGATAAATCAAACTTAGAGTTAAAACATACTTTGAAATTTTTCAATTTTATCTTTTTGAGAGAAGATATCCATGCTTCATGCTCAGAAAATTCAGATATCATTGAAGTGCACTTTCTCCTATGATAGAAAAGACTTTCCAGGTGGATGATCCATTGCTTCTCAGGAGCTCTGAAGATTGTCAGTACCTATTTTACTTACATGTGTTTGTCTCCCTGGTACCCAGAACTACCCAATCCTTTCTTTTCAGTTAATTAATGTTTAACTTTAAGCTCAGCGTGAGTATGGCAGGGCTCAGGCTGGACACTTCTTGAGGCCTGTGCACACCCCCATGTGTGGTAACACACTGACTCTAACAGGAGTGCAGGTGAGTATTGCTGGCATCCTAACTCACCTATCAGTGTGTAAAGCCTATGACAATTTCTTTTTATATAGCAGTACTTTCTCATGATTTTGAAAGAATTTACTAACAACATGGAGATCAATTAATAGCATTTTAAAAGTAATAAAATTGCTAAAAGTGACAGGCAAGATGTTTCTTGCATCATTACTTGAAGGGGGTCCACAGAAGGGGGGATGATTTTGGTTTCTCCATCTGCATTGTCTTCCCTTTTCAGCCCAGCAGACAGACTCTCTTGCTGCACAGGGATGGCAGAACTCATGATTTTTGGGGGGGAGTGCAGGAAAGTTTGGGCAGAAGGGCAAAAGAAGAAGGAATGGAGACTGAAAGAGAGTGAGCATTATTTCCACTGCCTCAATGCTCCGTGAGACAGGAGCTGTTTTGAGAGGATCCCAGGTCCTTGAAGATGTCTGACTTCTCTAAAGGCTGCTGAGAAAGAAAGGCAGAAATAGAGAAGACCTGCACATCCCTACCTAATGGAATGTCTGACACTGATGTTGGGGGAATGTCTCAATTTCGAGTCTCCCTTAGCTTTAAAACCCTAGAAACTCCAGTTGAGGGGCATTAGGGTTTATGGCTTTTGGTGCAGGTAAGCTCCAAACTAAACTCCAACTAAGTAAGCCACTTGGGTATGTAAATGAGATCCTTCTTCCTTGAAGGTGAACTAAACACTGATGAATCAGGAGTTAAATTATCATAAAATTAGTCAGTGATGCTCTTGTTTCACTGGAATGGCATGTGGTATGAGCAGTTTGATGTATATTGTGAGACCCTGAGTGACCCAGGGACCGGAACTGTTTGGAGTCAAGTCCTTAGAGTCAACTGCAGAGCTTAAAGTAGCAAAATGCAACAAAAGCATTTAGGAGTTGCAGTTCTTGGAAGAAAGCACTCTCCAGTGTGTCTGTGCTTAGGCAGTTTCTTCTTTCTTTTCCCTCACCATCCACTGGGTTCTGCTGTGATAACTGTGAGGCATCACTGTCCTTCATTGCCTGCTGCCTCTGCAGAGCTTTCTGAGCACTGAGATCAGGCAGGTATATCTGTGTCAAGTTGCAAAATATGGGGGAGTTAAATCAGGACATTCTAAAGATCTTAACAGATGCCAAGCAGCCATACTCAGAATTGCCAACACCTTTATTTTTATCTTACTCAGTTTGTTTTCAAGCTTGAACATTTGTGTACACTAAGATTAGAACTATTTGCATGCCGGGTTCCAGAGTTCAGTTATTTTTGAGTTAACTCCATAATTTTTTTTTTTTTAAAGTGTGTGGCATTTGATCAGGAGAAGAAAGGGGGATGATTTTATTTTAAGCAGAAATAAAAGACACTTTTTCTTTCAAAATGGTTAATTAAACAAAGAAAAGGCAAAGCTATGCATGGACATCAAGCACAAAAAAGAAGGTGGTATTCTCTGGTGACTTCCTCTCTTCTCCAAAGGTAAAAATTAATCTAATTTCTAGATCCATGACAGCTAGTCCTTATAGCCACTATGGGATGTCTGCTATACAAAGAACCTACAGCACTTCAAGGGAAGTTATGGCCTAATGCAACTAGTGCCCCATGCTTGTATACCACCATTTATCTATTTTTTTTTTCTAGTTTTCCAGTTCCCAGATAGATTGAAGTACATTTGAATCAAATATCCTACCAAACTCTTCTGATATGTAAGATATTTAAGGGGTAGATTCCATATGTCTTGCAGTTAACATCTGCTTGCAGATGTAGGTTATGTGTTTGTGCATGTGAAAACAGGGCTTTCCACTCAACTAATAGATTGCTTAATAAGACTACTGATGGCATAATCTATCTTTATAAAGTCCAGTGGCTATGAATTCTTCTTAGGGCTAATCCTGAATTTATAGCGTTTTTATGTATGAAAGTCAGAAATGGGAAGAAATGTTCTGCAGTTTCAGGAGAGCAGTACAGCCACTCACTGTGGCTGCTACTGTGTTAGGCTGGCTGCAGTTACAGCCAAGCCACTGCAGAAAAGGGGCTCTGTTTCTATTTGATTATTAAAAGCAGTGGTCCAGATGCAACATCTGGCTCAGGAAATCCCTAAACTCCTGATTGTCGGAAACACAGAGGATATTAAGGGAGGGGGGTGTGTGGAGAGGGAATCACTCTGCATGCACCCTGTTCTTATATTCTTTTCCTAAGCATCTGCCTTTGTCTGCTGTCAAAGGCAGGATATTGGGCTGGATGGACCTTTCATCTACCCTGGGATGGCAGTTTTCCCTGTTTGGGGGGTGGAGTGGGCTGTGGCTGTGAAAACCCATCATCCAGGATCTGACAATCCCAAACGTGACTTTCCTGTCCTGCCTAAACCTTTATGGCTGTAGTTCTTCATCTGCTTTCCCCAAATCCTGCTCAGAGCAGTAGTGCAGCATAGAGGGAGGGAAAGAGCTGGCCCCCTCCTCAAGGGCTGTGTATTATTATGTATTTATTTTGGCTTGGACGGAGATTTTTTTTTTCATTTCCCCTCTGAACAGGGAATTCAGAAAAGTGACATCATTTTTAATCCCTGACAGTTTATGGGCTTTGAAAAAGATTCTGGATAATACTGAGCAATTAAGATGCCATTTTAATAGTTCTTTCAAGTGAAATCAAGTGAGTAATTAAATAAAATTGAATGAGGACCATGTCAGGCCACCCACAAGCTCTCATATCCACTACAAATAGATGAATAAGTTAGAGTGTGGGACAAATGCTGTGTCTAAGTGGTCCTATTTATGCATTATTGGATGACTCTAGGAATGAGGCTTTAAGCTGGAAGATTTGTTTCCTTTGAACAATGTTTCCAAGCAAGAACATCCAAGATTGTCAATTGCTATTCAAACAGCAGTAACTTTCCCATCTTTTTAAATTTTTTTGTGGTAGTGTTAATGCCATTGTTTTGTATCAATGGTCTGCAATAAAAGTCACAGAACATAAACAGGATTTTTTGCATTAAATGCTGGATTAGAATTTCTGCTGCCTAGTTATTAGTATGATGATATATGAATGCTTTTTGAAAGTTGCTTTAGACTGCAAGCATGGGGTATGGCATTAAGCATGGTTTGCATTCATTCTACACAGATAAAAAAAGCAAAGTGCAGACAAAGGGAAAATAAGTACTTTTGAGATATACAGTACAGTAACTAAGTAGGTACTGAAAAATGGTATCTCTCAGTTGTAGATCAGTTCATTTTCTTAGGGTGAAAAAACCTTTTAGGCTTTTCCAATCTTACATGTTAGAATTTGTGCTAGGATTTCTGACTATAATTAGAATTATTAACTGTAAACTGTATTTCTGAAGTCTATTCTTTGTCCTGTGACTGGGATACCTAACCCTGTCTTAGATCCACACAAAATATTGAAATTTTAAATTAAGACAGATATTAATATCATGACATATGATAAGAGCCTTGAAAATTGAATTGCATCTACAGCATTGTTTTTACTGAAATGCACATGGGGGAGGCAGCGGTTTAAAACAACAGCCAAAATAATCCCATTGTATTTCACATACAGATTCACAGAAAAACTCATCTTTTTCCTAAAGAATTTCCTCTGTAGGATACCTTCTGAGCACAGCTGATGGAGTGGGTACCAGATAGCATTCCATATTCACCCCACATGAACTTGTTTTCCCTTCATCTCAGGGCATGGGTCATTACTCCATGTCTGTAGGTGCTACCCTGGTACAAATCATACTTGCTGTTTTCTTTCTCTCCTAAAACATGCTTTTCTGGTTTTACTTTAAGTTTGGGACAATACAGGCCCCCTCTGGTGGTCAAAATATCTTCTGTACATTTCTCCAGTATTTCACTCTAAAGATGTTTTGCTGAGGGGCCAAAATGTCTGCTTTACATTTTAAAGTAATACGACCATTGTTAGTTCATTTTTCTAAGAAAACCACCGGAATGAGCCAAAACTGGAGGAGAAAAATGCGTAGGAGAGGTGTTCCAGTGTGTGTCAGGTCCCAGGAATGTGGTCAGTGACACTGATGGGCGCACACAGAGAGTAGCTGCAAAGTTCATTGCACCAACTCTCCCCGCCCAGCTGGCGCTCGGGAGTAGGGATGGTGCTGGAATGCCAAGGCTGGGTCTGCTGCTGGAGGCAAGACAGTGCCTTACGGAGAAATGGGAAACAAAATGTTACTGCTGAGGAAAAATACCTGTTTAATTTCACTGGCTGCTCTTTCTCTGATCACTGGAAACCACAGGCATACTGGATGTGGCATGCTGAGGTACAAAATATAGGTACAGTGTTGAGGTACAATATATAGGTTGATTTACTAGTTTCAATGGCTCCCCTTAATTTGGTAGAGTTGCACTAAAAACATTTGGACTTACAAGAGGGTTATGATATGCAACATTTAAATTTAGAGGAAGACTCTTCTAATCACTAATATGTTTGCATGTGAAAAAGTGGTATTTCCTTTTGCTGTTGTGTTGGTGTTGTCCTCTGTGGCAAGGTATTTCAGCAGCATCTGATTTCCTGGAGGCTGAGACAGTTTCTGAAACTGCTGGGGAAATCAAACAATGTTTGAAATCACGATGGCATCTTTAAAAGCAACTATCATCTGTGTCATCAGGAAGATAATCCCAATGGCTATCCCAAATCAGGCTCAACAGACACTAGACAGGGCTTCTCCTTCCCTTCTGAATCTGGCTGATTCTCACGCATTGCACAAGCTTCCACTGGCATTTCTTAGCCTGTTCCCTAAGCCCTGGACTTGACTTTCTGTCTGCTGTCTCCCAGCAGCCACACATACCATCCGCCACTCAAAGGATAAAAGAGTCCTGTCAACACAACAGCTGACCAAGAAAAGGAGTAATTCACCAATGTGTTTATTCACTGAAGAACACTCGATCAATTCTATCAATGGTGACAAGGAGGATTTAACAGGAACATACAATAATTCTGTTGTTGTTTTAAAATCCCACTAGCCACAATAATGGCTGCTGAAGCACTTATCATTCTCGTGTGATTCCTGTTAGCCTATTCTTAAGGAAGCCAAGGAAGAGGGATTGTGCTGTTTCATAAAAATACATTTAATGCAAGTGTTGGTTCCCAGAATCCCCTGCTTTTCTTCATCTGCTAGTAGCTCTTCTGCATACCTCTGGACTGCAAAAAAATCACTCTGTGCCTTAATCCACTGTGATGTTTTAAAACTGCTAGCAGGGGTCATCCTGGCCAAAGGCTTCTGAATGGGGAGGTGGGGGTGGTTCTGTACTAAGTCTGAAGGCCCTGCACAATTTGCTAGTAGGTTCGTACTGTCAGTAGCTGTGTGCTGCCATCAGAAAAGAGATGAGCTGCCAGAGTAGCTGGACTGCTTAGAGTTTCAGGTATGGGGTTTTTATTCAGGTTTATTAATTCCTATGTCATAAATAGATATTTCCCAAGTAGAAAGTTAGAAATGGGCATGAAATTTTTTATTAGTTCTTTTCAATGTAGGATTAAGAAAATAATATTTTTAATGAGATTTCTCTTAGTTATACAGCTACAGCCGTTTACCATATGAATAAGCAATACTTGCTCACAGGGTTGTGAGGAGGATAATCACTTTAAGAAACAAAATGAAAATGAGTTTATGGCTGCTTTGAACTTTCTTTTTCAAAATTTCAAATGCTGGATTACATTCAAAAATTGTTTTTTCACCTTAAGAAATGAAGACACTATTCATATTCAACCTTCAGAGTCCTTCTCCTTTACTGAATTGAAACAGTTGTTATCAAAGTCTTGTTCCTGTATTAAACTCTGAATTCAATCCTTGACCTTCTTTTTGATGAGTGAAATAGTCAGAATTCATGGGCTTTCTCATAGCTGATGTTTATTTTCCAGGGAACTAATTAGCAGTGCTCGAGCTACATGAAATGGAAGTGTTAAGGTGCAACTCAGGACTGTGCATGGCTATAGAAAAGGTGAGTGACCAACCCATCTTCTATCATGGTCTTCTTTCATCTTCCATGCGGTGAGCAGTGGGACTCCTGGGGCACCAATTTTGTGTTCTACTGACTGTTCCTGGAATTCCCCTTTGCTGGCTTTTGTTCAAACAGTGATTTTGGTACAGGGTTTATAGGATAAGGAAGATTGGTCATGTCCACGTTAAATGCTCTTGTGGCTTTTCTCTGAAGTTACTATAATTTATCAGCATCCCTTTTGAACTGCAGGCACTAGGCCAGGACAGTATTCCAGCAGTATTTGCTCCGGTCGGCGTGCAGACATACGATATCCGTCCTACTGGATACGTCCCTGGGTATCTGCTCATGTATCCAAGAACAGCATTGTCTCTTTTAGCAGCATGTCACACTGGGAGCTCCTGTTCAGCTGACAAAGCAGCATGACTCCAGTATGTTTCCAGCGACCTAGGGCTCATGAAAGAGATCCCTTTTTTTCCTAACTTCAGTTAATCATGAAGGGAAACAAGATTACATTGAGGTCTTTTTAACCTTTTTTTTTTTTCCCTGGGGACTAGCTTCATTCCTGTGCCCCAGAAACAAAGACCTTAGGTATGAATGGCTAGATGGCTGAAAAGATCCATTCTCTTTCTTTGTTCAGGCAATATACAACAGATGCCAGCAAAGGTATTGAAAGAACTTTTGGTATGGGCATATGCATTCCTCTGAGTGGGTGCTTGCATGCAAGAAAGTTTATATAATTATGATAGTAAAAGCTGATATTGCATACTATCCTTGCTGCAAACTACTAATTAAAGATGAACAGGACTACCCTATTTATCCTATTGCTGGTACTGAGAGCTGCTCCAAAATACTATTCCAAAGATCAGTGAAAAAAAATGCTAAGAAAAATACAGTATGCAAGTGAGTAGTGGGCAGGCATAAAGAGTGTGTATATCCAAGCTGCTGTGAGGTTCCTAATTACTGTAAGACAGTGTGTTCATGTGACAGAATCCGGCTGGGATTCTCCATCCATCTTCCTCATTACTACTGTTGGCAGCTCCCCAGGCTCCTGCCAGGGAAATCCAGCCCCAAGGTGCTGTGTGCAACCTGAACATCAGAGGCTGATAAAGATGGCAGGTCACAATCAAGGGACAGAAAGAATTAAGTAAGGAATTTCACAGCCACACATGAGGGTGGTGCTGAGGAAGAGGGGATAGAGACAAAAAGGATTTTTCAATAGAAGTGCCCAGTTTACTAGCAAGATGAGCTGAGGGCAGAAAATGAAGTTGAGTTGAGCTGGTAGATCTAAACAAAACAAGGCAGGAGCTGGGCTGTGACATAGGCATGATCCTCCATAGCAGCAAGCAAACGAAGGCAGAAGCATGCGCAGGCTTCATTGCTTTATTGCTTCGTAGTGCTGTGTACTTGGCAGGCTCCTGACTCACCCTCTGCCAGAGGATTTTCCTGGCTAAAGCAGTCTGCTGGCAGATGCTCCCCCACCTCAGACCCAGAGATACCATCTCCCAAACAGCCCTGTGACTAAGAGGAGGCTGACTGTATTATTGTTAGGGTATCCTGAAAAATATAGATAGGAACGCTGGTTGCAGGAAGAGCTTTGAACATTGCCATGCTCGCAGGAACAGAGTGCTTTAGTGTGTGAGGTCACTCACAGTGAGATTTGCCCTTAAAGATGGGGCTTACTTCAAACCATCAATCTGTAATACCAAGGTAGGAAAAAGTAAAACAAAACTCCCTATTAAAGCAACATTTGGAAACCATCCTCTTCAAGGCCTTCATGGGCTCAGGACACTGCAGGCTGCAGTACCCCAGCTGTGGTGTGCACTGGTGGGCACTCAGAGACATTGTATGTGGCTTTTCAGGCCAGGCAGAACCCCTGCCTTGGTAGAGACAGCTTTTCCCAGCCAAAATGGCAGGACTGCTCTCTTTCTGTCTGCCTGTCCCATATTTCAGGGCACTGGAATATCATATGGTACTAAGGGGATTATGTCATGTCTTCCCCCTCCCTCCTGCCTGCTTCCTACCCTTAAGTTCACTTGATTAATATTTCTATTGTATATTTTAATCAGTACAATCCTGGCTGCAGGCTACCTTCCCCTGTTCCTGGCCTCTTTAAATCACAGCCGTTTATATAATCTATATTATTTTAAAATGTTCATTGTGCAAGGACATTTTAGGATTTGTAATGTTTAGCTTGCTGTGATGTTTGCACAGGACCTGTCCGTGACATACATTCAGCATATACCAGTTTGTGGTGGCAGGCTGCCAAAACTACCCTGCCTCTTATCACCTCTTCCCCTTACAGTTTGTTAGATTCCTGGGAAATGCTGCCACAGGTGTTAATGCAGTGAGAACCTACCTGTATCTGTTCCTTAACACCTATCCTGTGCTGTGCCAAACATGGCACAGCAGAATCTGAGAATACTGACTAGCCCAGTGAACTGGAGTAGAGGTTTCCATCTCTCCGGAGGGGTGCAAAGAGGGGCTCATGTACCCAGAGGGGTTTGCCAGCCCCTCAAGGCGAGAAGTGCCTCCAGTGACTCACTGCTGCTATAAACTCTGAACTCCTACAGCAGCCTGAGCCATACTGGTGGGTGCAGGCTTTAGCAAGCCCACTGACCAAGTTCACTCTGCTCTTCACTATCTGTAATGCAAGTACCTATGGAGAGGTACCAGCGGTAAAGCAATCATGACAATTATGTCATTTCACAGTGTCAACCTAAGCATGCAGTGACAGAGGCAGATCTCAAAAGAGAGTGACCTCTGGCAGTGAAAAAAAGAAAAAGCAACAGTGAGCAGCTGGGAGGGTGCCCAGAAGCTTCAGTCTCTGACCCAGTTCAGCTGTAGATACAGCAACACACCCAGGCAAAGCCTCATTACCATCTTTATAAATTTCTGCAATATCTGGGTGTTATCTGAAGGTTTGCCTTGAGCATGCCCATGCAGTCTGAGCCTCAGCTGAGTTGGGCTGTAGAATATACAGGGGAAAGTAACAATGCTTCTTTTTAAGAAACCGATATCAGCATCTGAAATAAGTCACTGTGCTTGACTTAGCCAAACCAAATTCCTGGTGTCTGGAGTTTTGTCTCTCTGGTTGATAGCAGGATTAGATACAATATGCATGAATATACTGCGCAACCATGCAAAACCAAATAGTGCCGCAAAGTTAATTGTGGTTTAATTAATACAGTCTGCTGCTCCATGCTCCACCAAGTTTTTGATTATTTGTCCATCTTTAGATTTTCAACAAAGCATTCCTGCACTGTTGGATGCCTTCAGAAAAAGAAGAGAAAAATGTATCTTCCTTTCTATTTTGGAAGTTTGGCTTGTTTTCAAGCCATTTTATTCAATAAAATAAATTTTTTTGGTTTATTAACAACACATTTGGCATGTCCATTTTTCAGGACTTTTTTAAGATTCTAAATTTTTGTGAATTTCAAAGTGAAGAACATGAAATATTTTTTACACGTGGCATAAAAAACTAAAGCCATTTCAAACCATGTTTTAGTTAAGGACATAAACATGTTCCTGAAATATTAAATTTACTTGTAAATTGAACAATTTCAATTTCATGTCTCAAACTCCAGCTTTTAAAAACATATCTATCTTAACTACAAGGGGGTACTTCTGCCCACTCGCAACATTTGACACTGGGTATTTTTTCTTCATGGTTATTTGGTGTAAAAGGCTAAAAATAAAAGCATATTGTTCTGAGCATTGTGGACAACTTTTCCAGACAGGGAAAACTGAGGGTTTTATGACTTAGGAAAGCAGTGTTCCCAGAGGGCTGGTCTGCTTTTTTTTCCACTCTTCCCTTTAGGATTTTCTGAAAACATTTCACTTACTGTTGGCTCTGCAGTACATTTATAGTCTCGTATTTTTAGGTTTACCACGCACAGAGAGGTGCCACAGCACACTCCTGTACGATCACCCACTCAGACGTGACCAAAGATTCAAACTGGTGGAGGGGCCTGGTTTTGGTTTTCCCCTTCCCAACCACTAGGAACAAATTTGCTCTGTGCTTAGAATGGGTTAAGGTGAGTGTTCAGTCCCGTGAAGGGGCAGCAGCCCTGGCAAGAAGAGGAGCCCATGGAGGTGCCTGCTCCAGCCTGGGCTGTCCTCTCGTCCAGCTCCC
Organism: Corvus moneduloides; assembly: GCF_009650955.1. Classification (NCBI taxonomy): domain Eukaryota; kingdom Metazoa; phylum Chordata; class Aves; order Passeriformes; family Corvidae; genus Corvus; species Corvus moneduloides. Next base: position 84,860,315 of record NC_045478.1, on the reverse strand, counting down.
AGGGCTATGCCCCAGCCAAAAGCCTGCGCCCTCCCATCATTTCCCAAAGCAAAAGCTAAGCAGAAGCAGTGCAGCAAGGTTTGAAAGGGTGAAACACGCCTTTGTCTGCTCCCTTGTCATCCTGAACAGCTGGGTTAGAGCTGCACACAGCCCACGGCCATGAATGGCAATATTAACTCTAAAAAGAAAATCCTCGTTTTGATTGGCTGAGCCAGCTGTCTGATGGCACAGCTTTCCAGCAACTTAGAATTTCTTTGTAATTAGGGAATTATTGCAAAATAGGGAACAATAACATTATTTGAAGACTGATACTTAAAGTGGGATAGCCAAATTTACCTTCTAGTTGTATCTAAATTAATAATCTAATTTTGAAAGGAAATCAGAACCTAACAGCTGTTGGTGACTTTTCTTAAACTGTTTTAGAAAGAGTCAGATTATGATTTTTTTTGAGTATTTGGACACTTGATAGCCTATTCTTAGAGTATACTTCTGTTCGTTGTTAATTTTAATTTTTTTACCTGGCAGTTTAACTAGTAAATGTACAAATGACTTAAAACTTAAGCCACATAAAAAGTATTTTGTTTTCAACAGAGGAGTCCAGTGTGAATTTCATGTTCAACACATGAGCCAGGATGTGACTAATTGTCAAGTAACTCTATGTCAATATTTCATGGGTTTTTTAACCGATAAGCTTCACTGTCAGACTAAACATTCTAGTATTTGGTGTTTTCTAAAATGTTATTGAAGTGTGTTTTCTCTAGTACATCTAGTTATTAAAGTCTTAATTCCACATTATTTAAATATTTTGTTAAGGCTATGTTATTTAAATGGCTTTGTAAGGCTAAAGCTTATTTATTTAACTGATAAATCTATTCATGTAGTTAATAATTCTTAAACATCCCACCTTTTTTAGTGGTTTAGACATTGTCTACACCTCTGCAAAAGAAATTTATATTAACAATCACAAGGTATTAGGAAGTACACTGGATATAAAGTCCTGTATAAACATAGAAGTTGTTGTTAATCCGTAAGTGATGTGCTAATAGACTTGCAGATAACTTGACATACGTGTTATCCACTCAGGACAAGCCTGAACTTTGCTAAGGTGGAAAGAAAATTCTCACAGAGAAAGCACAGAGTCGGTACAAAGTGGTGGTGCATAAATGGAGGCTGGAAATTAAAAGAGCGTGTCAGCTTTACAAAGAAGTGGTGGGGCAATGAAAATGAGGCTATGAAAATGACATTGGTATGCCTGTGCCCCATGGCTGACTGGGTTGCTCCTAACAGTAAGAACTGCACTGCTGGCTGCCTCACCCTGGGATCTTGCTTTATGATCCATCATGTTCTTGTGTAATGAAAGGGGCTGGCTTCCTGTCCTGTTAGGCTTCCATTTACCTGGGCATGGTACTCAGGAGAACTGGACTATAATTCTGTGAATGTTTCCAGCACAGGGCAGGAAAACAGACAGACATAAGAGTGGAAAAGTGTTAAGACTGCAAAGCTCAGGCATCTTCGTATTCCACCTCCTCGAATTTAAAAGGTTGCCTAAGCAATGCTTATGTTCTTTGCTGGATCAAAACTTCCATGTACGAGGTGCAGCGTGTCCCTCCTCTTCTTCCCTGAATGTATTTTCACTGTCCTGGAAGTTTCTGCTATGTTTCCCCTTCTCCTTTCACAGTTTCCCCTTCACGTTCCCTCTGATCTCATGCCACCAACATTTCCAAGGCTGCGTGTCTCTCCCCTCTGTGTTTCTGCTGCTCCCTGTAAGATCGAGCAGGCTGTGTTTGGGTGCAGAAGATGTGCTGTGCCTGGGGCTGTGGCAGAGGGGGGCTCCCACATTTCAGGCTGAGCCCCCACCCCCAAAACACGACCAGTCATGCCTGTGAGACACAGGAACCCTGTGGGGCCTTCAGCCCTGTAAATGGCTCCACACTTGAAGTCCACTGTGTCTAATTAAACCCTTTTCCAGCACACCAGAGGATAAAAACAAGTAATATCCATCATCCTTTTGCCACCCAAACTGCTGTGTGCATTAGAAAGTCCAGTGTTGGCCTTGCTTTCCTTGACTTTTCCGCTGTGTAAAACGGGGGTACAGCTGTGCCAGTGTTTTGAAGTCTATAAATTAAAAGTGTTGCGTAGGTGTGAGTATTATTAGCTGCTTAATAGAACTAGACAGTGTTACAAATGAACCTGAGACAATGAGCCATGGCAGTGTCAGCTTAAACCCAGATAAGCTGACATTTTTGCTGAGAACTACTGAAGTACAAGAAAAAAAAATTGCCATAGCATTCCTGTAACTCCATTAAAATTCCTGTCTACCTGAGTCAAATGCAGCAGAGACCAAGGCTGAAAAGATCGCTTTTTGTCTCGCATTTTTTCAATGTCTCTTTCAAAAAAATGTAATTTTGAACAGCTAAGCACCTTTTCTTTCTCTTTGAGCCTCACAGAGATTTCCTGAGAGGTTAGTGCATCCTAGCATACTACTGGCAGCTGTGTACTCAGTGCCTTTGTCCCACACAGGTGCTTTCCTTGAGTCAGGATGACAAAATCAGTTTTGGACACCAGGAAAGCAGAAGTATGATTTGCCATCAAGAAATAATCTTGGAATGAATGCGTCACCAAAATCTTTCTGTCTCACAACTGCTCACTGAGAGTTGCCATATGCAAAAGTGACTGGACCGTGATCCATGCAGAGTTATGGAGGGGAAATTTGTGAGGAAAAGCTGGGAAAACATGTGGGATTTTCCAAATGACCTTTTCTGGGTTCAGGAGCACCGAGCTGTGCGTGTTTATACAGTGTACATCACAACTGCAACCAGCACAGGGAACTGTCTTCTAACAGGGACAAAGGTAGGGGTTTTTCTTCGCTACTTTGCACTGTTACTTTTTGGTACCGTCCCCCGACCTCTTTTCCTCTGACTCAACACCTCATAAGGTGCTTGGTTGACTTGCTGGTTTATGACAATGAAACTGGTATATATAATTGAGAGATTTTTCTTAGCCTTTTTTATTTTTTTGTTTGTGTTCCACCTGCCACTTCTGAATTCACAGGCTACTACAGCATTTCCACTGAATTTCAAAGATTTTTCCCCACGTGCCAGTTAGTTGTGCCTAAGATTTAATTTGAAGATTTTTTTTTTTGAGTATAATAAGTTAACAGCTAATTAATAAATAATACACTGAATACGTTTCTATTGTATCTAGAGAGGTAATGTGGTATAAAAAAAAACCCCAACTGTACTGATTTTTCCTAAAGAACTTGGAAACAAAACAGTGTAGCCATTGTATTTCAAATATTAGAGTAATTGTTCAGTACGTGTGGTGCAACCCTAAATTTCTATGTCAGAACATGGTGCCAACTCTGAGTTTATGTAAATTGTGGTACTGTGGGCATGCACATGTTTAAACAAGTGCTTTCCTATCTCCAGGTTATACAGGCATATTTCTGTATATGGTTTGGAAAAGCCAGACAACACTCTAAAGTGATAAAAGGGAACCTAAACCATGTGCTCGGCTTTCACACCATTGTACTTTTCAAACAAAGCAAAACCTGCTATGGGACTTGGATTTTTCCTCTAAGTACATTAGCATGTCTTATATATAAATCCTAATGAAGTTTATTCTTGTATACTTTAAAACATGTAGGTAGAAGAGACCTAGTAAAACAAGGAGATAAACAGAGAATAATTAATTGCCTGCAGTTGAAAGTGTTTTGTGCCATAGTTTCTGTTACTTCAGTATGCTCATAATCCTGTGACTTTAAGCATCTCTAAATTACAGGTTTATGCAGCCAAAATATTAGTGTAACTCCTTTTGGACTCAACAGGCTACCTTGTGGCTTAACCTACTACTGAAGGTCAGGAGAGTATCATTCATCTTCCACAACGCCTAGACATCGCCAGCTACACTTCTGGACATATCCTGGAAAATGAAACTGTGAAAACATTCCAAGCAGTTCAGTGGGATTATTATCTTTGACAAGATTCTCTTGACAATACACAAACCTTTGTGCACATATCACCATAATACGCAATAAAACTCGAAGGTCCCCCTTGGGACTGCTTTGCTTGCTGTGCACGGTATTTTGGATGGGCTGGCAATATGGGATTCAACACTACAGGGAAAACTAATTCATGGGTTTTCACCCACACTTGCAGTTTAAGCATTCATTGTTATTTTGAACGTTATTGTCTTACTTTTGAAGAAAGGTTTCTCATGTACCCTCCTAACATAACACCTAGCCCTGGAAGATTCTAATTACTGTACTGTACATCCCTGTTTGGATCATTCTCTGAGTCAGTGCTTCTGGTTTAGTAAGTCACAAAAGTAAAAACATTTTCTTATTTATAGTTCTTGCTGGAATTATGCTGTGGAAACAATGGTTGTATATAATAGTTAAGATGCTGTGCAAGACTAGTTGATTACAAGATCAGACAGTACGCTCAGACCATTAGGTTTTCCCCAATATAAGAACCCTTAGTCAAATTAGAAGTGGACCTTAACAGGCAGTGCTAGTCCTTGAAACCAGGTTCTGTGTCCTCCACCACACTGCTGCTGGTTTGTGTCTAAGCCTTGTACCCTGGAGTGCTGCGAGGAATGACCACATGCCAATGGCATAATTTCATGACTGAGACACGATCAGAAAGTATAAGAAAAGAAGAGCATCTCACTGACTGAAAAACATCAGGATGATTAGGGGCTGCTTTAGAAATCAACAATGTGAGAAGGTAAGCATGATGTTTTGATCAGAGAACCAGACCTAGGAAAAACAGCAAGAAGAATAAGAGAGTAAAGAAAACTGCAGAAGGAAAGGAGAAGAAAGTTTGGTTTGTTACTGCATAGGGCTTTTATTCTCATTAGTATTAGGGGTTAGTATTGTTTTCAGCTATGAAGGATAATTTAGACTATGCTGATCTTGTATCACTGAGACAAGGAGCTGGACAGATTCTGCAGAAGAGATGTGTGTGACTCATGGAAAGAGTAACTAGTGAAGAACTTGCTCAACTTGAACTCTTGCTTACAGGGATTTTATTTACCCCTGGGGGAGGGTGAAGTTTTCCAGTTTGGCATAGAGCTAAACTACTTTACCAGTGAGAGAGAATTTGAAGCCTCCTTTGCTGAGAAGATAAGCTTTCATGATACAGCCTAACATGTACTGACGATTATTGCACAACCAGAGAGGAAAAAGATGCCTTAAAGCACGGGGTTTTTAGCTGTGAAAACTAGCTAATGGAGTATTCAACACGTGTACCTAACTAGATGGTCACATTAACTTTTTCATTCAATACATGAGACAAATCATCCAACATTTATTTACAGCAGGCACACTTAACAAAAAAGAAGGAAAAATGCTCCCTGCTTTAAGGATCCCTAGTAGCTCTTTCAACAGTATGATACCCATATTCTCCTTCACAAAATGCTCCTTAGAGAATTCACTGAAAACTATTTTTTGATTTTTATTTGTAATGTGAATAGTAATCTACCTGCCTGGTGACATCATTATGGGCACTTTAAAAAAATTAGCTGTGGAAACATTTGGGAAGAGTTATATTTAAGAAAATTACTTGCTAAAGAGGTTTGTTTAGTTTAAACACAAATTCAGCCTTAGCTCATCTGTACAAACAAGTTTTAAAAGAAAGGAGAAAAAAAACCCCACTTCCCTGATGTGCTGATCAGAACTCTTAATAGCAACCTTAAACATGCATAAGTTAAGAAAACTCCCCAGTTTCTCCAGAACAGGGCAGAACTTAATCCTCAGGCACAGCCTGCCTGAAAACTTGGAGACCACAGAGATGAGATGAGATTTGGATGCGGATTCCAAACAAACACTTTTAATAGGTGAGTTATAAATATGGATCCTCTTCTTTTTTTCCCCTTTACAAACCCTACATCAAATTGTGAGGAAATACTTAAACTGCTTTTGTGAATATTTTGTTCAGCATAACTATTTGTAAAAAGACTTCGTTCTACCTATTGGTGTTGTCAAGTCACTGAGATACTCTCTGCAATAAAAACAAATCTTAAATTCTTTCAGAAGGAAAAAGCCCACCTCACTTTAAGACTAAGAAAGCCTAAGAAAAGGTAGCAGGTGTGAAAGTTCAATTTATTGGCCCTATCTTTGAGAAGAGCTAAATCAATTAGTATAAATCTGTTTTAGTCTTTGAAAGATACATGATAACAGATGACAAGAGAAGACTGAAGAACTGTATAATTTTGGCTTGGAAAAGCTGCTTTAAATACTGAAACACTGAAGATGAAAATGTCAGTACTTGATGAGCTGAACTGTAAAGAATCACAAGAGATTCCTGCAGACCTGAAAACATTATGTATTGTATCTTTCACGAAACTGGCAAACACTCAAAAAAACCACTGGTGCTTTTGCCAGTCAGCGCTAAGGACTTACATATGGTCTTTGTTCAGGTTTTCTTGACTGGAGAGGCTTTCTCTCAATTTAAATTGTTGGCAGTCATAATTTCTGATTTTCATAATTGCAGTTGCCTTTAAATCAACTCTGGAAACCATCAAACTTTGAGTCCTGGAGCAGAATCCTGATCCTTGTCAGCCATGGCTACAACCCCACAGAAAATGAGGGGCAACACTGGCTACTTCAGCTCTGAAGGAGTATAGGTACCACTTGATTTTAGGTCAGAGATGGACATCAATGTGCTTTGAAAAGGAGCAGACAAGAAGCTTATGTGCAGAGGTGGATCATTCCCTTTGTCTTCAGATTACATCTTTTCAGTTCAAGATTGTACGTACACTGATTAGTCAAAACTGTGGTCCTAGAAAATGCTACACTTGTTTTGGAAGAAAAGGATAGGAATCTGCTTATTTTTCTTTTTCCTTTGTTTTTTTTCCCCCAGAAAATTTTAAACTTTAATATGAACAAAGCTAGCAAATTCATCTACACTAGGATCCTGAATCTAGAGAACTTTAATTTTTTGTATGCTGCTGGCTAAAAGTTGACAGAAGGAAAATGAGAAAATGAGAAAACGAGGCTACATGACCTGAAACTTCATGCTCCAAATGCCTGCTTTCCTGGATGACCGTGTTCTGGACAGATAATGGTTCTACTCTCTCCAGTCCAACTACATGTGACTCAAACAAGAATCACTCACAGACAGGCTATTTAGCACTGAGGCACATCCTCCAGACTTTTTTTTCAGCTAGGAATGCTGATGTGTAGAGCTGACAGACTCTCTGCTTGCTGCTCGTATGCGCTGCCTGTGACACTATGTTGCCCTGCAGATGTGTGTATTCTAACAAACCAGCCTGCAGATGTGCAGCGTTGGGGCCCGCTTGCCTTTGGGCGCGAAAGGCTTGCGAAGAAGAGACATCAGCCGAGACAGGGAGACAGCGCCGGGCCGGAGCCCCGCTGGGAGAAGCAGGGGAGCGGCCGCCTGGAGCAGGGAGTGAAGGCTGCCCCTCAGGTGGGCTCCGGTGCCAGCAGAGGAGCCGCGGTCCGTGACTCAGCGGCTGGCCCGCACGGGAATGTCTGCGAGCAGCACGGTGGCGTGCCCATGCTGGGGACGCACCACAAGCCCTCTACTGTTTAGATTCATCTGCTACTGCTTTAGGGAAGCGTGGTAAACTACGATGGCAGGTTTGAAACAATCTGACAGTCATAGAGGCTTATTTTAAATACAGCTATTAAGGGAGGATAAAAAGTTATGATTTTCATAATCATGCTTTTTTTTTTCTTAGGCTCAGGTGAACGCTGCAGAACTGACTACAATCTGAGAAAGATTGTATTCAAGTAGTCACTCACATCACCTTGATTTGGCTAATTAGAGACCATGTTTTGATTATCTGGTGCCGTCAGCCCCTACCAGGCCCTCCTCAGCTAAGCCTCTTTGCTATAAGGCCAGACTGAATTTGTATTTTCTAAATACAGGTGCTGGGCTGATGTGTCCCTCTACAGTACTATTATGTTACAGCCTGCCTGGTGGCAAGATCTGTTCAGACTGTGCCTGGTGTCATCTGTGAGCCCAGGTGTTTAGCCTTTTCCTGGGGTCTGCTTCATCCCCTCTGGCATATCCTAGCTCTTCCAGTCCTCAATCTCCTTCCCACGTGTAGCCTACACCAGGAAGTCGTCTACATTTTACCCTGCAGGCTTGCTTTCTTGAAACGGGTTTCTGACCCACCCAAAATGGGCAGCAGCTGTGCCTGTTTCCACCTGAGGCTGCTTGTTAGGCATGATGCCACACCTCATCACAGATGCATATGGTAACTGAGGGCAGAGGGGACCCTCAGAGGTCCTCCTGCTCAGACCAGGGTCAGTGTGCAAGCATCCTGATGAATAACACAGACACACTGCAGACTGACATTAAACATCTCTGCAGACACATTTAGCTATTGGAGGAAAAGTGATGGAAATGAAAGCCCAGCATGTTATTGCCTACCTACTTTAAAAACTAAAAAAAAAAAAACTAAAAAAAAAAAAAAAAAAAAACTTGTAATTTTCATTCCATCACCTTCCACCACAAACCTTGAAAGAGCAGCAGACAGAGAACCTATACACACACTCCCCACCTATAACATTGGTGTGCTGGGAGCTGCTCCAAGTGCATCATTAGAAGTAGTATTCTGCCCTTTTTTAAATTCAGAGACCCAGGGTCTGCTGCTCCGGGTGCCCAGCTGGTCTTGAAACAATTGTTTACCCTGACAGTCCAGCTCAGGTACTAAGCAGGGCTCAGTACTTTGTGACAGGCAAAGGAAGGTTAAACTGGACAGTAGATACCCAAGCTGTCCACCCAACATCATCCCAGGCTATGGCTAAAGGGGAAGACCAAACACAGATAAGGCTGTGAAAACATTACCTTTCAGGTTATTCAGCAGCTGCTGCAGGGGTAATCATGGCTGGTGTTCCCATGAGCCAGGGCTCCTCTTTTCATAGTTACCACTTTTGTCTGCTTCACTTCCACTTATGCTGATTTGCTGGTCTGCCTAGATTATGCACAATTATGAAAACTTTAAGACATTCAGAAGCAGTTTTATTTTACACAGACTCTCTTTCCTTCAGCTTTCATAAGTCTGAGCAGCACACAGTGCAGGGTCCACTGCTGAAGTTTATTTTTGTAGAGGTTAGTATTCTTGGCATACGACATAGTCACGCTGTGAGAGTTTTCAAATATCAGTTATAATATTTACTTTGCTTTTGTGAAGAATATGTTGGTTTAAACATGTCTTCTCCTAAGGTAAAGTGAAATAATTGTATGTAATTTCTTATTTTTGTGGTCCTTTCCACCTAATTTCCTCTGCAGTTTATTTATTTTCAGTGTACACGGGATTGTAAAAAGAAACAAACAATTGCAAGGAATGGTGTAATAAAAAAGTTCCATAGATATTTTAATTGTTTTGTAGACAAGATATATTTATTTCCTTGAGGGGAAGAATAATTGCAACAGCACAGTGTGGAGATTTTCATATCTTGAAAAAAATCTTGTATTTCTGAATCAGTTATTTTCTGTATGTGAGGATGACTGTGAAACTGCCAAATATTCTAGAAGGGATTTCTGCTTGTTCGGAAAAATGGAATTCAGGACTATAAAAATCCACACAACTTCTTTTACCACAGCTACTGTCAGCAACTTATAAAGAAGTCTACTCCTACTTGCCTTAAGTGTATTTTGCTGGATATGGTGGTGGTCAGTAGCGACAGACTGGCCTCAGGCTTTTGCCAAACGGATCCAGCTTTCAGTGTGACTTAATGCAAAAAAAAAGAGTCCTAATCTCTTTTGGTAGCAGTACGAGTGGGAATGATGACCCCTACTCCCACTATCATTACTTTGTTTTCTTTTCCCATCCAGACTTGTGGCTTTGGAATATCTGCATGCTCATCTGTCTGCTTCAGAAACTGAGTGCCACACAGGATCTGTACTGCTCCAAGATACGAATTCACATCATGGACCAAGCTTATCATAAAAGTTCCTTTGCCCCTGAAAAGCTAGTCTGCTTCAGGACCGCGTGACTCCAGTCAGAAGAGCCGGCAGGATTTATCACCCAGCCTGTGTGTACAGTGCTAATGCAGCAGAGCGCTGATTCCAGTGGCAGTGGGAGAGTGGCTTTGGGAGATCTTTCAGAGAACGTGCTGGGGAAGGCACATTCATGCATCTTGGATTCAGCAAATCCAAGGAGGGGGAGGCAGAAAGCTGGTTACCCAAGGTAACATAGTGTGAGTCTGGAATTACTGGGATGTGCCAAGTATGGTCATTAGAGATCTCCAAATCACAAGGAAGGTCACTAGCAGCAAATGGGTATAGCAAAGCTAAGCTGCTTCCCCCCAAAGCCTCACACATCCATCCAGACCTAGTCTGACTGAGTTCCTTGGAAGTGGATGTAAGTGCCTGCATGAATAGAGTGAGCAAGACTTGTCCTTTTGTGAAATATTATTGATGATATTTATACTCTGGTAACACTCAGGAACAGCTGAGGCCTCAGGATATTAGTGCAAACTGTAGAGTAATTACAGTTTCTGCCTGAAATAACAAACAACAATCAGGGTTCTGTTCTGAAAAACAGCATGCAGAAATTATGCTGGTATCTACATGGTCTTACTTGGCAAATCAGGTATGTATTCAGAGTCACGTGTGCCATATACTTTAGTGACATAATAAACACCAATTACTTCTTTTTCCTACTCTGATCACAGTGAGACTAAGCTGTTACGTTTTGTTCAAAAGAAATGCTCTTCAAATTAGTGTCATGTTACCTGTACAGAGCTATGGCTAAAGGTATAATTTAGCCTGCAAAATACAGGACTTTTTTGCAGATGATTGCATAGTACAGAAAAGGAAAAGAGCAAATACAGCTCTCCAGCTGATTCTCATCTTACAGGAAATTATAGACTGCTTTTCCTCCTTTAGCTCAAAAGAAGTTTGGAGTAATATTACTGAAGCTAATGGAGCTACAGTACTGTAAAAGTTCTCTTCTATAGCCAAAATGGAGGTTAAACACAGCATTCAGCATTGTCAAACTCTAATGTTACATGGGAGTTCCCAACCCAGCTTTCCTTACAGGCCAAGGCTTGCTGCCTGGTGGATCTACAAGATCACCAGAGCCATTTACTGGCCCTGCAGCTGGACACATCAGGCACTGCCAATCATCAACTTACTGCCCGGCTAATGAGGACATTGCGCCACAGGGAGATATGGTGGCACTGTGATGCATAAGGCTGGCTCAGTGATCACCGTGCTCAGATGACTTCACCCTCAGCATAACTGTATATCCTCACTGAAGGTCCTGCAAAGGTCCCGGTGTTGCCCTGTGAGCCTACGCCCCAAACATATCCTCCATGTGACACGGGGTAACAGTCATTTGATGAAAAGAATGGTGGAGATCTGAGTGCTGCCAGCTTTGACAGCTCAAAACAACAGTCCTTCCTCATTCAACTCATAGGAGCGACCCCAAAGTCATAAGTCTTGAGCAAAAACATATACAGCAGTTAGTTCTTCCTTTTATTTTGGTTTAAATAATGCTATTTTGGTTCTTCTTGTAGATACGCTCTCAAACTGGCTTCTCCCCTATCCATTAAGCCTTTAAACCTTGAAGCAATCCTGCCATCTCATCAGGCAGCAATTCTGCCTCCTGCATCTGTCCTGCTCCCAGTCTTCTAGCGAGTTCTGCCCTTCTCAGCCTCACCCTCACCCTTACAGCAGAGCATCCAGAGGTCTGCCCCTCTGGTGGGTGGTGTACAGACTAAGGAGCTTTATATTTCCTTACGTCCACCCTTTAGTCACAAACCACAGGGGACAAGAACAGAAACAGTGCAAACTGCTTTCCCAACTCTTCTTCAAAAGAGAGGTGTGCCTGAAAGGGAGTGTGAGATATTAATTCCTGTTTGTCACTGCTAACTCAAATCAGAGTCTTTTCCACAGGAGGTGGGGAGGCAGCCAGAGCAGGTTTCCCACAAGCAGTGACACCATTTACTAAAGAATCCTCAGAACTTTAGCAGCCACCTGACTTGATTTTAAAAGGCCAGCATCTGGCTGTTTGGTGCTGGATGCACTTTTTGTCCTTTGGAAGCAGAAACTTCTACATGTGAAGAAATTTTGAGCTGAGCTTTAGTCTGCAATGGTGGTTCACTGAAGTTCTCTTTTAGCTGTTAAAACTTCTGTGGCCAACCTGATGTGTTACTGCAGCCAAACCTGGTCCCTAACATCCGAGACCGTCCAGACTTGTGGAGGAGGAGGAGGGGGAGGGACGGAGGAACCAAAACCAGATAGCAGACAAATGGAAAAGTGTGGATTTCCTTGCTGGAGGGAAAAAAAAAAAAAAGAGAGAACATTGAAAATCAGATCTGCCATGTAAATTTGTGAGGAGTGCTTGACCTCTAGCAATTAATTTCATTTTTCAATTTTTCAAGAATGTTTTTATACCTTGATGATTCTGTGCAAGGCATCCACCTTTGTGAATATATTTCCCTTGAGGTTCCTTACCATTTGCTGTACAGTAGCCAGTAAAACACCACATTTGCCCCCTGCTTGACATGACTTAAACCTCACATTTCTTAAAAGCAACTGGCTTCTGCTGTGGAATGATGCAGTTTTTGCCCTCTGTTCAACAAACCCAGCCACACACGGAGTTGTGATCTCATTCTGGAAAACTTCTGAAGGAGAGCAGCCTTGTGCAGAGCAACAATCCTGAGTAGCACGTCAGTTTCTCTCTACTTACTCAGTCCTCACCTCCCCACACTGGTTTCAAGGTATTTTTCTGTTCCCTAAATACTGTAAAAACACTTAGCATAGTTGGAATTCACAATAATTAGCCTTTGGAAGGCTGAACAGTTCACTTGCTGGGAAAGCCTTCCAAGTTAAAAAGACAATAGATGTATATGTTTGCTACGAGAAGAGACAGTGGTCTCACATTTAACTTACCAGTTAACTTCAAACTGGGGCTCTGAAACTTTTAGGCTTTATCTCAGTTTTTCTCTGAAGCATCAAAGAGTTTCATTCTCATTTAACCCTCTGTGGATTTAGAATACCCAACTACTTGTGGCATTTTCTTTTCAAGCTCTGGGTTTTAATTCAGACTCCTGGAGGCACAAAAAGCAGAAGCCTTTAACATTGATGTGGATCCCTTACAATGTGACTATAGCAAGCTCCAATCTCTCATCTATTTAAAACATCTATGTATTTTTGAGCAGTTTTAAATAGATGAGAACTAAGGAGGAAGGGACCATTGTGCTCCTTGCTTACACATGGCTCTTGCCTAGAATTGAGTCAATGTAAAACCCTCCTGCACCCCTTGCCGGCTGTATAGCTGTGCCAAGAGCATTTAAGAGCAAAATCTCGTCAGTTTGGAGCCAGGGTCAGTGTCCTTAACGCTTTGGAAAAGAGCAGAGAAGAACCCTGGGAGGAAGACCTGAATTCCAAGCTATTGGATTTGCAAACTGATTCTCCACGAAGTTTCTTGGAAAGAACTCGGACACATCAGCTTCTGAGTGTTTTAAAAGATGTAACCTTTGGGTTGTGAACTTTGTTTTTTTGTTTACAGTGCTAGAGGGTGAGATTGGTTAAGACCCACTGGAGAAAAATGTGGGAAGTTTTGCTTATATGTTAATTACCAGTGTACAATTGTGGTTTGTATTTCATTCTTTAATAATATATACTGCTTTACGAACATAAAGAAAAACAATGAAGAACATGGTCCCTCCTAATCCTGCTTTCTGCTAAGAGCAACCTCTGGCTCTCATTAGGCTGAGACGGTGGAATGTGCTTTCCTCGAGTTCCCACCTACAGAGTGAAGCACGTATACTACGCTTTTGGAGCTTTAAAGCCTCACCTCTATTAAAGTAGAACAGAAAGGCTCAGCTATTATCGAAGTACAGGTACGCTGCCCGAACCGCTCGGGCACCTCTGCGGGCTGGGTCCCTGGCAGAAGGCAAGCCGGCGCCCCTAGCTTCAAACAGGTATTTTCGAGGCTCCCTTAGGGGCGCAGGCTCCGAGGCCGGGACGCCGCGGCCGCCCCGCTCCCCGTCCGCGGTCACCTGGCCCCGGCCGGGCCCCCTCCCCGCGCCCGGGAGCGCCCCTGACGTCACGGCGGCCCCAGATTGGCTGCGCGGGGCCGGCACCGGGGCAGGGGCTCCCTCCGCCCGCCCCCTCCCCTCCGCCCGCCCCCTCCCCTCCGCACACGCTCGCTCGCAGGGAAACCCTTAAAGAGGGGCTTCGGAGCAGCCCGCACCGACTCAAGGGCCATTTCCTACACACGCACGCAGACCCCTGGCAGCTCCGGCAACCGAGACATCTGCTCTCCATTGCGACCACCCCCCTCCAGCAAACACCCTTCCCCTGCTGCTCCTCCTCCCTTCCCGCTCCGGCTCGCAGCTCGGCTCGCACCCGCCGCTTCCTTTCTTCCAACAATGTTTTCCTGCTCCACGGGGCGAAGTGTTTGCTGAACTTTCCTAACAGTTTGGGGGGTGGGTGGGAGGATCCTGAGGCTTTTTTTCCTTCTTCCCCCCGCCCGGAGCAGGTTGGGGGGCAGCGAGCGGAGGAGGGATCCGCGCCCCGGGCGCAGGTCGCACACACACGCGTCCTTTGGCGGAGAGGAAGCCCTTGCACCACGGGTCCGCGAAGTTCTCCGGCTGCAGGGGCTCCCGCTCTGGAAATGGGTCGGATCAGACGGTGCTTCCTCCTCCTCCTCCTCCTCGCTGCCTGTGCACTTTTGTCACCAGGGCTCGCAGCCTCCGAAAAGGGCAGGCTAAGGAGGATCACGTACGTCCTGCAGCCCGGCCGGGGGGGCTCCTCTGGCAGCCGGCAGCAGCGCCCGACCCTCCTCGGGGGGGAGCAGCAGCAGCAGCGCACGTTCAATGTGCAGCTGAACACGCGCTACGGCGGCGGCAGCGGCCCCCTGGAGCGGACCCGGCGGATGAGCAAGCCGGGCAGCGCGGGCGTCCAGCTCCGCTTGGGCCCCTCCGGCCAGGTCCACCCCAACTCCGCCGCTCACGCCTCCTCCTTCGTCAAGCCGGCCCGCTTCGGCCCGCGGCCCAAAGCGCCGCCGGGCCCCCACGGCAACAGCAGCGCCGCCCTGCCCCTCCGCCAGAAGCACCAGCTGCCGCCGCTGCCGGGGTAAGGCGCCCTCCCGTCCCGCACGCCCCCGCTGCACCACCGCAGCTCCCGAGCACCTCCAGCATCTCCGTCGCGGCCGCTGTTGTCCCCTCGGGGGGGGGGGTGGGGGGAGGGTGGGCTCCGGGGGCACCGCGGCGTTACCTGCCCGGTCCCGGTACCCGACTGGCCGCACCCCCGCCGCGGGCACCGAACGCCCGCGGTTCTTCGCCGTCTCCCCGCGGCACCTGAGGCCGGGCCCGGGGCCAGCTCCCCCCCATCCCAGGAATCGCGGCGGGCCCCGCGCCCGGCGAGGCGTCGAGTTTAATCGGGAGGTTTAATTCTTCCCGCCTTTTGTCTCCCTGGCCTGGCTCGGGATGGGGAGCGGGGATACCCCGCCGGACACTGGTCCTTGTTTGCTGTTCCCGCAGGGTCAATGTGTGCGGGGGACAGTGCTGCCACGGCTGGAGCAAGGCCACGGGCTCCCAGCGGTGCATCAAACGTGAGTAGCCGTGCGGTCCGGGAGGGGGGTGTGGTAGGAGATGTGGTGGGACCCGCGGGGACCGCGCTGGCACCTGGTGGTGGATGCTGCGTTCATCTGTGGGCAAAGAGGCGCTGGCTGAGCTACGGAACCCACAGGACAGATCTAACACTCTTTCCGTCCTTAAATCCCTCCTTCCTAACCTTAACCTTCGGTAAAAGATGAATAGTGCCTCATATTTATTCTCGGCGCAGGTCGTGACATTTTTGGAGAGAGCTTTGTGGGGCCATTGTGTGTGTGAACATCCCCTCCCCATCAGTGCTTGGTTTTTAGGAGTTTTTAGAATGGAGGACTTAACAGGGTAAAGAGTCTACCAGAGGAGCACAGGTGGGGAGCAAGGAATCGCCGTTTACTCAAACTCTCCCTTCACCACGTAGCCCATGTGAGTGATCCCATGCTTAGGGCATAGAATTTTTGAACCACTGAACAACGTGAAAGAAGTTGGTTTGGTGACAGTGCTGTAGAGTGATGTACCTTTACTGGGATAATTAGAAACACAAAGTATGTGCATAAAATAACACTGATCGAGTCAATCCTGCTATACGCTGGTTGTCCTTTGTAATGGGAAAGTGGAAGAATTTCTGCTACTTTAGG
The DNA here is from genome assembly GCF_009650955.1 of Corvus moneduloides. Classification (NCBI taxonomy): domain Eukaryota; kingdom Metazoa; phylum Chordata; class Aves; order Passeriformes; family Corvidae; genus Corvus; species Corvus moneduloides. The sequence goes on along the minus strand of NC_045478.1, from coordinate 84,844,139 downwards.
CAAGATTCGGTATGATTGCAAATGGCTAAACTGGAGTGATGTCATGAGGTCAGGAAAGACTGGAGTGGCATAGCTCTTCAGGAAACCCCTGTGAGTATCAGTGAGATTGGGCAGATCTTGGAATATTGCTGTAGTTCCGCAGGACAGATTACTGCCCCTGAGAGAGTTTGAGTTAAACAATGCTTTCAAGAGTTTTTTTTTTTTTTAGTGGCTTTTGTCCCTGTGTGGGATTTTTCGCAATAGGGAGAGCAATCACTTTTGTAATCATGACTAAGGTCAAGTACCTTTGACCTGCATGGACCTGTTGCTAAGAAGCAAAGACTTTATGACAGTAGTTAAAGACAAAACTTCACGATTTCCCTACCAACCTAGATGTGTATTTAACGTACTCTCCTAAGTTAACATTTTCAAATACATGCTGCTGTGTTAGGTTAGTCACTTTTTATACTTAACACCTTACAAGTACTAGAATGATTTCCTTCAGCTTACAGTGGTATTTTGAGGCTAATTGCAGAGCTTAATAAACACCTACCTTAGCTTAAAGCCTAATCAAAATGAAAAAAACCTCTTAGTAATTTCAGGAGATTAAGTGAAAAATGTATTGTAATTGTGCTTTTTTCAACCAATTTTATTTTCACTATTTTGAACAAATCCCAAATAATGTTCATTTTTTATGGCTTTTTCTCTGTCTTTTAGTGACTTTCATTTCCAGGTTAGTTTTCTGTTTGTAAATTAAGTAATTTTCTTTGCTTTTTGTCCTTTAAGTTTTGTCATCTTCACTTTTCTGATTATCATTCATCTTACCTTCAGTAAGGACTAAGACAATTGGAGTTTTGTGGGTTAGCTTTGTTGAATTTAATTTAAATCCATAAATTACTTAGTTAGCTCATACAGTTACTGTAGGAATGGAGTAGCAGAGACAGAGTTAAAGAAAGGTCAGGGAGAAAATCCCCCCACCTTTCTCATTTTGTGCCTCTGATATTAGGCTCTTCTAAATATTTTTACTCCCTGCTCTGATGCTTCTCTGATTCCTTTTAGCAGTGGAGGAATACACTTGGCTTGGATTTTCTCAGTTTCACCCCTCTCTTGGCAGGCCAAGGGAAGCACTAAATGTACTGAAGTTGTCTGTTTTGTAACTTAGGCTAAACCATGAGATAGCATTGACTTGATTCAGCTATGGAAGATTAGTCTCACAGTCATAAAAGCCAGATAACACCTTTTCTGGAAGTTCCTGATGTTCCTTTCAGAAGAAAAGAAACCCTATAACTGAACAACAGTTAACCCCTTTGTTTCCTGTAAAATTAAGTGATTTTTTTAAAATTCAGATAGGGGGCTCCGTTGGTTTTAGTTGCTATTGCAGCAGTGGATTAACTGTGCCACAGATGCTGGCACACCTGAGCTGACTTGATACAAAGTCAGTTTGGTTGTGTCAGGCTTTATTAGCTCAGGCTCAGTATCACTTTAATAAGCTATTTAGTCTCTAGGGCCAGATTCTATCCTTTTGCATGGTGCAAAGCCTGAGCTAATAAACCCCAGACCCATACTGCCTCTTTCCAGAGCCAACTTCCATTTGTCTGCATCGTGCTTCCAGAACCAGAGTGCTGAGAGCCAGCTCTGATCAGCGAGCTTTATTAGCTCAGGTGTAAGCCCAGGCTGGAACAAGCAGCATGTGTTTCTGCTCTGCTGCACCTGTGTGAATAAGCCTGCCTGGAACCCGCAGACAGAGAGGTGAAGGGCAGAGGTATGGCCTTGCAGCCAGGCTGCCTTCCCTTCCCTTTGCCCTGCGTGGTGGTGGTTGCTAGCCCTGCTTTCTCGCGCCTCAGGCTGCCGTTCCCTCGGGTGGCTTCCGTGCAGGCGGGGGGCGGTCTGGCTGGGAGCAGTGGCAGCCACGTCGCTTTCCTCTCAGTAGCAGCAACAGGGGGTGTTTGAAGTGGGTCAGAGGGCAGCATCTGTACAGAGGAGGCAAGGGAACTTTTTCAAGTCCTTTTTAAAAAATTTTAGTCTGAAGCTGAACTGCCTGTTGTGTTTACATTTATTTATATTGTCTTGGAAGCCTGATAGTCCTCAGAAGGTGAGCTTCTGTCTCTCTGTAAACTGTATGAGAGTGCCTACCATATCCAATTTAGGCATGTAGGGTTTTCCCCACTTTGTCCCTAATATTTCAGTTTTATATTGTAAAGTTTTAAGAACTTTTTCAGACTCAGTGTGACTTAAATTATGCAGAGCTGCGTCATTCTAATTAAAAAGATGAAGTGATAACACTCAGTGTAAAAGTATTCAGAATTGCTTTATGCTGGCCATATGATGCCTAACAATCAAAACCAACCTTTTTGAAGCTTTCAGAACCTCCACCTTTGGGTAAAGACAGAGGTGGGAAAAATTGAACCACAGCAGTAAACATATTGGAAAGTTAGAAGCACGTGAAAGGGTTTAGGACAAGGATTGTCTTCCAGTCATAGTTATCATAGGTTATAATCTGTGCAAGTGCAGTAATAAGATACCACCAAGGCTGGAGACAGCCTTGTTAGTACTTGTTGCATAACAGAGCTTTATAGAAACATTAATTAGCGCTGTAACATGTCTGTAAGGCAAGTAAAGCTGAGAGTGTGGGGTTTTTATTATTTCATTTATGGAAATTAAACCATAGGTTAAATGTGGTCTTGGACAAGTTATAACAACTGTCAGGAAGGCCTGTGCTGGAAATCACGAGTTCCCACCACCCAACAGCGTGTTCATCCCGTTGAAATACTACTAAATTTCTGTTAGTTTAAACTACTTCTACAAAATATACTCTGCTGTTTGTTTTGTTTTGGTTTGCCTAATGGTACAAGGAGCTGTTTTTCATGTTGAGAATGTAAGAGAAAATTACCTATTGTATGTAGAATCTGATATCTTAAAAAGATAAGTGAGAAGAACTGCCTTGTAATATAAACCCCATGTAAAATGCATAATATGTTTTGTCTGGAGTATTAATAGCAGTTGTTTGTGAGTGTTCTCAATGTAAACTGGGTGGTTAAAAAAATGGGAAGGAGACAGCTGGCAGTTTTTAATGGCATGAGCTCCTTACTACGAAGATGTAAGAAAGGCTCACAGTGCAAAGAGGTGAGGAAGTGGATTTTGCAGGAACACATTTAGAGTAAATTTGCTATAGGGAGAGAAATTGCTGTCTGTGTAGAATCCAGGTATGCCATCATTGTCAATTAAGATAAAAATGGTCTTAAGTCTTTCTTAGCTGAAGGTGTTGTGTGTGTGCATGCATGTATTCCATGCATAGGCGTAGGAGTAGTATTTTGGTGATGGAACTGGACTGAATTCTAGGAGTTTGGTGACATATGAACTGTCATGTGCTTGGGCACCTTGGGAAGGTCATTAGAAATGAGAAAACAGTCTGTTTTCTTTTTTCTTTGTATTAAAAGATTATTTTGCTAATTCTCTTTTAAAAAAGCGTGCCTGACTTAACATTAAATAAAGATGTTATTGAGGGTTAATTTATTTTTCAGAATAAGAAAATACACAGCAGTAGATGCTTGCTACTGTAGAGGCAGGAGACCAGAAAGCTGTGTAAATACTTGCCCTGAGGAAGGGTCCCCTTTGTTCATTTTATGAATCTGCTTGTCCTCTGCTTGTGTACTGCTGTTCAGTTTGAGCCACCTCCTTTCTAAACTTTCAGAGCTCTAGTTCTTGCTGTGACTGAGTTAGTATGCTACAGCTCTGTGTCTCCTTCAGGACATGGGCACTTGACTGCATGACCAGTGATTCTAGATCACCTGGATGGAGTGTGCCCCAGGTTGCTTCCAGCTTGCACTTCTGAATTTCTTGGGGAAGGTGAGAGAAAGGTTGCATGTTTAGGCCTTGTTCTGAAATAGGGTTAGGATCCAGATCTGGAAACTTAGAAGCATACATGAGTCCTCCAGTTTAGACATAAAACTCCATATCACTAAATGCTGTAGTATTGGTTGCTCAGAATTTACTCTTTTTCTGTCTTCTGTTCAGCTCTTAGAAATGGTGGTATCCAGGAGGGCTCTACTTTTGATCATTGGAACTGAGCACTTCAAATGTTTGCAGCTGTGCTTCTTGGAGGTTTTCTGGTCACAACCGGTTCCTGAGGCTTGTGCTTAAACAGTTTTGTGCCTTTGAGTTTTACCAAATTCTATTTATTTACATAGTGTATACAAAGCCTAACTATAACATACTGTCCCCGAATGTTGTTTCTTTTCATTCTAAGACCATAATCTCAGTAAAAGCAGTATCAATCTCCTTCAAATTATGTCTAAATCAAAATTTAATGTCCGAGTTTTAAAGGGACAAACTGCTTTGACCCCATGTGACTGACCTATACATTAGTCCTTTTTAATCTCTCCTTTGACGTGGTTTTTAAACAATTCAGAATTGAAAAACTGAAAGCTTGAGAAGCTTGGTTTTGCCTTTGCTGTGCTTGCTACTGTAATATGTAAATAAAACTTTCAAATTTCATGTACAGGAAATAGATGGGCTTTTGTAGTGGGAAAGGACTCTTGTTAGCCCTTGATGGTAATTCTACTCTGCTTTATTTTTCACTTACTGCCCTTGGGAGGGGGGTAGAATGACAGGGTCCAAATTCTTGTTGTCTTTGTCTGCATTAGCAAGCAGCGTGGAGCTGATCTATAGACAAAACCCTTTGGGTCTGATGACCTGAGGCCCACGGTATGTGTGTTTCAGGGCTTAGTGTTTTATTTTGGACAAGGTGTAGTCTGGTCTTGTGGAATGAGTGCCAGTATGAGGCTGAGTGCTTCTTGGAGTGCTCATGTTTTGAGTTTAGCTTTTTATTATTTAGACATATTTTTTTTCTTCACATCTTAAAAGAAATAGAGTGCACATACCTAAAGATGGTCCGACAACACAAACCAAACCTCTGTAAGTGCAACTGGCATGACAGCTTCAAGAGAGGCTGACCTGAATCAGCAGTAATGCAGACTTTGAGCACAATGTCTGTCCCCTGGCCATGGTTGGCAGCCAACCTCCCTCCTGTGAGATGAGGCTGTAAAAGAGCTGTGAGAAGATGGGGGAGCTGTTAACTGCTGCCTGCTGTACACATGTGACCATGCCATGTGCCATTCCCTCATTTTGGTGAGGAAACTTAAGTCCACAATTAGTATGGAGTGAAACCTACCCAGCCTTTTCTTTGTGAGACACTTGGGACTTCACTGGAAACAAGCTTAAAATGGTACATAGTCTGTTTCATACAAATATTGCAAGTGTGTATAGAATTAAGACAGAACAAAATAAAAAAATGAGAACCTTAAAAGAAGCTTGTCAAGATGTTGTGCTCCCACACTGGAGCAGATGACAGATTGATAGTGAACTTGTTCAGCTCACTGTGGCAGTTAGTGTTAACAAAAGAAGCAGGACCTGCAGTAAAGTTGTTGTAAATCTACAGTGGATGAAAAGTCCTGAACGCTTCCCTTCTAAATAGAGAATCAGAAGGAACACAGAAAACGGAGGTGTTTGGGGTTCTTTTCCTCCTCCCTTTCAGTTTGTTGGCTGGTTTTTTTCAGTGTGTAATGTGGAAGTGGAGTAGAAAGCTGTGTAGGTGCCAGGGAAAGCTGTGGTTCATCCATCAATTGTGCACTGTCTGGTTCTGCACATGTGCAGGAACAAAATTTTGTACTGACAATGAAGTGATACTTTACAGTACTAGTCTTGCATCTCTCTTCTTATGGCCACTCTTCCTGAGCATGGAGAGGGGAATAGCTGGGAGGGGGCATGCTCCCATCTCCTTCCTCTCCTGTGAAGTGAGAGAGCAGGGAAAAGTGTGTGTATGGGATCAGTGGGCTTCCCAACCTTTGGAAAAGTGGGGCTGTAATGAGGGGTGGGGTTCTGCTCCATGAGGCCTTGAGAAGAAGAGTGCAGCCTTCACCATGAAGGGCTGCTTGTGCTGACTGATCCTGCCTTAAAGCAAGCTTGGATTGCCTGGGAGCTATAGGAGTTGTGGAGGGTGGATGAAGAGAGGCACACACCTCCTTCAGCTGCCTCCTTGCTCAAATTCTGCAGTACTGGGTGTTAGCAGATTATTGATGGTTCAGGTTGTCAAGTCAGTCCCTGTTCTGTAACTGATATGTAAGTTGTTAGACCGATACTGGGTTGGGTTTGAGGTTTCTTTTTTAGTTGAATTTTTGTTTTGCCTGTAAAAGCAGCAGTACTTGTGTAGCCTAATTTATTCCTAGAAAATAAATCCTGTGCATTGACTATAGAAAGAAAGCAAATCTTTTGCATTTCTCCACATCTGTGACTGCACACAGAGGAGGAACAAGCATTTTACATGTTAGTAAGGCAAGATGTTCATTTAAATACAGAGCTAAAAATAGGGCTGCTTGGGCATGTTCTTTTTTTTTGTGAAGTGCAGATAGTAATCCCTGCATACAGGGAGTTTTTTGTGTCCTATGGCAAGATTTGCTTTTTTTTATAATTTAGATCAGGTTTTTATTATCTCTAGGTGGCAGTTTAGGCCTGGGTTTTCAGAGAAGCTCAACCGAATTGTGAGCGATTATTGAGAGTTGGTTAGATTTAGGGAAAACTTTATTGTACTTAGTGTTTTGCTTACTCTATTGTGATTAATAGTTTTTCTCCAGTCTTTCTCTTTTTTGTAACACTTCAGTTGTCTGAATCCTGCATCCAGTTAAGTATTTCCAGTTGCCTTTTTACTGAGCTTGTCTTAGTTTGTTCAGTGTCCTGCATATTTATTATGATAACAAAATGAGTAAGCACTGTACTGAGAAATGTTAAGAGAATTAAAAGGAGTGCATACTTGAGTGCTAACCACTCCATCAGAGAAAATAGTGTGTATCGTGAATCTGGTGGTTTCCTTGGCTTTGTCCATTCTGTAGTGAATGATTTTTATCTTTATTTGTTGGCACTGGAATGATAAAGGGATTTGTAGCATGTGAAATGTTTGTATTGTCAGAATATGCGTAGTTATGGTCTGCTATAATTAAATACTTTAAAATGTCTCTCAGATTGTATAGTCTTAACTATTTATATTATGTAAACTCCAGTAAACACAACATGACTGAAAATGCCAAGTATCATACAGTGTGTTATATTCTTGTTACTGATAGAATAATGCATCCTTTTGCTGAAGCTAAGCTTTTGAAGTATTTGAGTACAGCAGCTATTCAATTCTGGTGAGTCTTGGCATTTAGAGATTATACTATGAAGATACATAGAAAATAATATTAACAAAGTACTTTATGTTGCCATTAGGTTAGGAGAGAAACTGGGGTTTTTTGTGTGTTTGTTTTAAAAGAAGTAAGTATGCTAAAAGCATTGTGTTTTGTTTCCCTCCCTTCCTGGAGGTCATGTTTACATGCCAGTGTGGGAACGAATCTGATGGTTTGAAGTGGACAGCAAAGAATTCCAACACATGCTTTCATTGGAAGCATATTTAGGGAAAGAATTCCTTAAGACCATATAGTTACGATAAAAAAAAGTTCCTGTGTAGAAAGACACAGATGGTTGTAATACTACCTTCATTAGTAGTGTAGAGGGCACACAGGTTTTCTGCAGTTAATGTAATTTCTTAGGATTATATAAGGTAATTTCTACTTTTTTTTTTTTTTTTTTTTTTAAATGGAATGGTCTTACAACGAGGTTGTATCACCCTTGGTTGCAAATTCCTCTCTTCCCCTTCTCAGTGAATATTTAGAATTATTGGATGTATTTCTGTTAAACTTTTCAATTTTTGAAACCTCTTTGGTGTGAGATACTCAGAGAACTAGCTTCCCAGAAAAGCATTAGCTTCAGTTAGCTTTTGCTGTTGCATCCTCAGTCTGGACAATGACTTAATACTTAAAATGGTATCCAGAATAAAAGCATAAAATTAAGTTGTGAGCTAAGCAGTAGGGTAATTTGTAGAACAGGAAATTCTAAAAAACATTGCTCTTCTTCAGGATGTCAGCACCATATTCAGATTTTTCCGAGGGAAGCTGGAATATGCCTCCTTCCTTTCAGAACCCACAGCTTGTTGCCTTCCAAGGAAAGCACTTCACTGCTTTTCTTCTGGAATCGGTGGGGGATCATCACTCTGTCTTTCAACCCAGCAGGAGTTAAAGGTGCCTTTGTATGACAGCTTTTTGTTTAGGATGCGCACTCAACCAAGATGAGCTTTGGTTTCCTTGTGTGCTTGAGGAATAAAAATCTTGAATTAATGAAATAAAGCAGTATTTGTTATGCCTTTAACAGTATTCCTATGTTGCATGTAAAGGAAGTTGAACATTGCACCCTCAGCACAGACGTATCTATGTCGTGGTGTTGGTTTTTCCCCTTTCTGTAAATTGATGCCTGCATCATTTCTCAACCGTTTTATGCTGGAATCTGAAACAGCTCTATACTTAAAATCCTCTTTCCAACTGCTGTATTTTCTATTATTTGCCCTCCAGCATGTATTGTGCCCAACAGGATTTATGCACTCCTGTGGGAGAAGTTTATATACTGTGCCAATGTGCACTGTGATGAAATTTGTCGGAAGTCAGTGCATTCTGTTTAAACTGGTGCTGGACTACTATGTGTGCTCAAGAGGAGGAAAAAAAAGATAAATTTGAGGTGGAAAAAGAAAGAAATCAGGTGGATGGGTGCATTAGAAATAGCATAATACAACACTGTTGTAGTGTAATTGTGTCGAAGTATTAGAAATGCAGGAATGACATTGAAAAATGTTTGTGGACATTTAAGTACAAACCAACAGCAGTTGCTTGTTAAAGGAAATGCTTAATGGTGGAGCCAGGGCTAAAAGGCTAGAAACTTGGGTGCAGGAAACTTCTGGGACATTCAAATTCTTTTATTGTGAGTTTCTCACTGCAAAATACATTTCTGTGAATTTCTATTATCCACAGGGAAATAAACTTGTAAATAAGGTGTTACTTTTGAAGAAGTTAAAATAAGTGATTAGCATAGGAATGAGATTGTAATGATCTTAATCCAAGAATTAGCATTAGTTTAATATTAATTTATTACACACATTTTTAGGACAAGTGGAGTCAGTTATATTTGTGTTTTGATTCATTTGAAGGGACAAAAGAGAAGTTTTTATCTAAACTCCTTCCATGCATGACAATGTTTTATGCTTACTTATTCCAGATAATAAATTATGCTGAATTTATAAAGTATTAAAACAAATACATTCTGTATATATAGAAGTTTTAAAATATTTATGTGTTTTGAAATTATTATGAACTTTTTATTTTAGGTCTTGCTTCTGCAAATATTTCTGTACACTTTAGCTGTAATGACATGAACACATGGACTGAAAAGTGTGTATGTATAGATCAGTCCCAAACCAACATAGGATGTTTTGGAAAGGGTGTGTTTAAACCTAGTGGTAATGTTAATTTACCCTTGCTTTCTGAAAGAATGTCACAAATACAACCATACCAGGCCTGATATGCATTTGTCAAACCCAGTAGTAGTCTGCCTGAGAGAGTGGTGAGCAGTAGTTGATTAGGGAAAGATGCATCAAAAGGATGAGCATTTTGGGGTACAGCTTTGGGCTTTTTGTGATTTAAGTACTTCCAAAGCAAATGTGTCACTGTGGCTTTATTTTTAGTAGATACAGATTGCATGGTCTTAAAACACAAAACCGATGCAAAAGAATTCTTGTTCCTTCCCCTCTGTGTTGGGTCTGGCTGAGCTGGAGCTCCTTTTCCCATTGGAGCCCTCAGAGCGCTGTGCTTTGCGTTGGTACCTAGAAAGGTGTTGGTAACACTCCAGGGTTTTGGCTATTGCTGAGCAGTGCTGGCACAGCACCAGTGATGTCTCTCAACATTCCCCCCCTCCATCAATAGGCTGGGGGTGGGCAAGATCCTGGGGGGGAACACAACTGGGACAGCTGATCCAAAGTGTCCAAAGGGATATTCCATACCATATGACATCAGGTCAGATAGAAAAGCTAAGGAAAGGTGAAGAAACAGAGGGCGTTTGTTACTTACAGTATTTGCCTTCTGGTGCACCCCCTACACACGTTGAAGCCCCGCTTCCTGGGAAGTGGCTGAACATGGCTTGCTGATGGGAAGTAAAGAATAAACCTGTTTTTTTTTCTTCTCTTTACTTGTGTGCATGCAAACTTTTGCTTTTGCTTTAGTAAACTGCCTTATCTCAACTTACGAGTTGTTTTCAATCTTATTTTCTTTCCCCTGTCTATCTGGGGACTGATAGAGCAGCGTAGTGGACATCTGGCATCCAGCCAAGGTCAAGCTCACCATAAATCACACTTCTGGAAAGTGAGGGAAGGTTGGTTATATTGTCTGTGCCTGGCCTTTCAGTGTGGCCAACTTCCATGGCACAGTAAGTTTTGGATGTTGAAGCGAAGTGGCTCAAAGAACAGATCATTCAACCTCTGACAGAAAAATCTATTGAGACTTACTAAATGCAAAACCAGCACTCCTGCTCAGGAAGTTGCTGAGCCTCTAATTCTTAAAAGCTGTAGTGATATAAACTTCTATTGTGTCTCACCCTGTCCTTAAACATCCACTTTAGTAATGGAGGGGGAAGACTGTTCTAAGTGGATCTTTAATCTGACCACTAAGCTTAGTCTCATTATTTTGCATCTTTGCCAAGCTCCGTTTTGAATTTCCAGTCATGACCTCCTCGAATTGAATAGGACCAAGGCAATTGCCTTTAACAGCAGTATATTGGCCTGCTTTTCAGTTTTGTACTTAATACTTCCACGCTTCAGTTTTTGGAAGCGGAGCTTTATGGAAAATACTGGTGTTTTCAGTTTTATGGGCCATTATTGTTGTCTTCAAACAAAATAATTAGGTCATTCATTTGGCACACTACAGCTGTCTTGGACATTTTAGAAACTAAACTGCTGTATTATGGCAATTAAAATGTTCGTTTTAATTCTTTCCTAAAAACGTGATCTTTTATCCAGTTTTGTGATCTTCTATTACGCAACGTTGATGAAGGACTTCAGTCAAAGGGTTCCTTGCTGTGAAGATCTAATGGATGGGGTTTTCAACCTCTTGTCACCGTTGTTTTATAACTTAAGTGCTGGATCTCCTGATGTTTGTTTTGTTAAAGGCCAGTTAGAGTAAGGCAGTTTGTTTTGCTGCAGAGCATTTGCTTCATGTACATGTAATATGTGTACAAACTTCCAGGGTTTACGTTGCTGTCAGTGAAGTAAGAATATTCAAGTCTGTGTGGGCAAAAAAGGTGAGGTAATTTCGAAACAGGTTCTGTTTTCAGCTTTATAATTTTAAATTCACTGCTACCTTCTCTTTAATAAGTAGAAACTCAAGCTTTCATAGGCTTCTGAAGCACAACTTTGGTTCTTAACTACAGGAAAAAGAGTTGCAGATTTTTCAGGGTTGTCTTTTGTGTATGTATACATTGTTACTTCACTTTTGGTAGGAGGTATGCTGTGATCAGCGTCCTAGCAGAGTGGATATTTTGTCATACTGACTTTCGGTGTGGTCTTGTTAGCTTTCTTCTGTGTTGAGTCATCAGTTTTTAAATAACTTCTCGAGAAACTTAGTGGTTACTACAGGTGCATGTCCATAAACCTCCAGAAATACATTTTCAGTATGAATGTTTTTTTAATGTAAAAATGGGACTTCTGAAAGCCTTGCTTTTTTTTTTAAAGAATTTTTTTGAGATGCTTTTCTAAAGCACTCTCAACTGTGCCCAAATTCTTTACTGTGATTTTTGCACATTTCCTACAGATGACCCAGGTGATGGCATCACTCTTCTGGTCTTAAGAGTCTCTCCAAAGCCAGTGAAATTCAATTAGAATTTTAGGCTCCTGAATTTATTTGCCAAGATATTATTTATTTCAGTCATGTGCATATAAATGAGCTTTCACTGTTTCTAGCAAAATCTAAGTTTTAGAAATAAGGCACAACGAAGACTTGGCTCATATATTACAGCGCATGCTTGTTGCAAATTCCTTCTCAAGTTTACAGTGAAAATGGTCTTCAGTCTTCCAGCAGTCAAAGACAAGACCGAGTCTCAAAAATAAACAAATAGAAGTGAGCAAATGATTATTTTTATGTTGTCAGGGAGATGCATAATATGCAAATAAGGTAGCCTAGCTAAGTTTTATTGAAAAGAAGGTAAGTTTCACATGGAGGGGAAAGTATATGTGAGAAAAACCCCATGGAAAACTCAGGTTTAAGTTGTAGGGCAATTCTGGTGCCTTGTGCAGTTGGTGTATATGATACATCTGCCAGCTGACAAACTAGTCCTCCAAACTAACACAGTCCCATCCTAATGAGTTAATTAATATATAGTCTTGGGCATTTAATTTATTTTTATGTATAGAAGTATGTATTAGAACTTGACTGAAGTGTCAAGTACTCTAATTTATTTGGACAAGGGTTGTGGACTGACTTTAAATAATATAGTTGTGCAGTTGGATGTATCTGTATATGGTGCAGAATCCCGTGTTATAGTTTAAAGTATGATCTTACCTATTCTAGTAAAAAAATTATCACCTGGCATATAATTTTGTCGATTTTAAAGGATCTTTAACAATATTAAAAATATGCTTAGTTTGTAGGAACAAAGTAGCTCAGCCGTGGGGTTTTTTTTTTAATACATGCTTCATTGTGTGCCATCTTTAATGTGATTAATGAAGAAATTATTTTGTTGGCTATCCCAGAATCCTATTTTAATGTTAAATTCTGTCCTTTGGATTAGAGAATTAATTTGTTTTGCCATCTTTGTGATGTAAATTTAAGCATCCAGAATAAATCCTCAAATCAGACATGCCTTTGCAGTATTGTGTATATATATGATCAGCAATTGCTTTTGCTTTTTTCCCCCCCTCCCTCCATTTTTTTGATGGCATATGCTGCTTCTCCAAGTTTCTTGTTCATTCAGAGTGGAATTGATCCTGCAATACTAGGTCTACAAGCTGGGTGTTGAAGCTAGGCTGGTTATTCAGACTCCCTCTGTAGTCACTAGATAGAGCAACACAAAGCAGTGTAATAAATCCTCTCTGAAGGCAAATTGTATTTTGAAGAATCTGATTCCTTTTTACTGATGATACAAAGAACGTATAGAAGCTGGTCTGGGATAATCACAAGCACTTGTTTGTTTCTTCCTAGGTGTAGCAATGTCTTTGTAGCAGCAGTTCATGTCTCTTGTGTTGTTACAGTGGGGCTACTGCAGGGAGTGTCATTTGGGTTTTAGAGGGGGAAGAGTTGAATTGCTTCATGCTTCTCTGCATCATTTTGGTGATCTATAATGTGACAGTAGGGATTCATTCTAGGTACCTATGCAGCATATGTACATTTTACTACTGTAAAATGAATCCCAGCCTGGATCTGTACAATTCTGTAATCTGTGTAATACTGTTTCATTGGATGCAGTTTGGGTGGTTAAAATATGAGGAGGAGGAATACTGAGAAGAAAGGAGGAAGATTTGAAATAATGCTATATTTCTTGATTTAACTAGTGCATTTCCTATTGTTTAGGTTGAACATTTTACTTTTTGAAGCTGTTCAAATGTTGTACATGTCTGTTGTGCAAGAAATCAGTAAAAGCTATACCAATTTGCATATTATCTTTTGTGGAGCTTAGCAATATTGCTTTCTCCTACTCCAATTAACATTAACAATTAATACCTTTTTTTATTGTGGGGAGGGTTTGCATTTTCCTTTACGCTTTGTTTCAAAGGTACTTTTTAAAATGTCTTTTCTTAGCTAACTGTGCACCGCCGTGCCAAAATGGAGGGATGTGCCTGCGACCTCAGCTTTGTGTGTGTAAACCAGGAACAAAAGGTAATTCCTGTGAGGATACAGTTGTGCAAGACACATCTTCCACTGGAGGCCGGAGCCCTGTTGTTCCCCCATGGCCCATACCCCAGCAGGCTGCCCAGCAGTCCTTCTCTCAGAAGGTGCAGGTCCCACCAAAGGTTGGCCCTATGACTCAGATGGCATTCACAATCAAGCAGAAGCCTCCTGTTGGGTTAACTCAGCAAATGCAACCACAGTAAGTGTTTTCTTTATTTTCAAAGAAGTCCAGTATGTTAGATTTATAAAAAGTTGTTCCTTGCAAGTGTTTTCAAAAAATTGTATTTGGAAACTTTCAGAGATTTTTTAAAACAGCTTCTTGTTTTCACAGTAAGATTTCAGTGGATGTTTAGACTTCTATTATTTATGAGCTGGATTTCCTTACCTGAACAGAATGTCCCATAATATCAGTCAACTTCTGTTTTCCTTAGAGTATTACTGCTGTACTAATTTTGGAGGAATTATTCTTAATTTACACTGGTCACCTTTTGAGTTTAGCCTAGAACAGAGTCTGACATGTATTGAATGAGAGCTTTGGCGGATCAATGCTGCGTTTGTCCCTGCTGGGTCCCTCATGGACACGCTCAGGCGGCTCTGCCGGCACCTGCGCGTGCACACGATGTCACCTTCACAGGTGGTTGTGCACAGCCACTCACACCCACAGTCTGTGCATGAACTGGAGACAGAGAGGCGAGAGGGGCTCTCTGATTGCAGTTCCGAGGTGTTTAATGGCAACACACCCGAAGGGTGGCAGAGGTGAGAAGAACCCAGAACTGAAAGCCCACGCCAGTTTTATCCAAAGAGCTCCCAAAGGTGGGCAGAGCATCCAAAACCAATGGTCTGAGGGCTAGGGGGCAGAGGCAAGGTTGAGTGAGTTAACAGGGGCCAATGGGAAAAGGAGTGGGAGGGGGAGAGGGCCAGAAGGATCTAGACAAAGGGAGAACTTTCTAGCACAGTGTTGCAGGGAGAGACCACTTTTAGGGTAACTTGGGAGGCATAAAGTGGACTTAGCCACCACAACGTCTCCCCCTAATTTACTCTAGAAGAAGGCCTCCCCCTATTACTTGGAACTAAGGTGAGAACCATTCTTCCCCTTTCTATGAGCGAGGAAAGGATATTTTGGTTTTAACAGTGGCGGTCCAGGGTTGTGGCAGTATTTCAAACAATGAACGGATGGCAGAACAACCAGAAACACCTGCAAAGCCTCTGGAGGGAGGCAACCCCTCCCCCGAGTTCCCAATGTCCCAACAAGTCCCGAGTTCCTTCAACGGTGCTGGGTGCGGTGGGCCTTTCTGGGCTACTGAGGCTGCTATTTCCATGCTCTTATCAGCCACAGCATCCATAGCCACAGCAGTGTCTCTGTGTAGTTGCTCAGGTTAAGGACATCTAGGAGACGGCAGGGTGACAGGTGTCAGGTTCCATGGGGGAGTTGGGGCTGGTGTCTCTGTAAGGGTCTCAAGCAAAGTTGTTAAGGATCATGGCAAGATTACTGAAAGGTCGAATCACTCGAGAATACCTGAAACTGGAAATGTTCATTCTCCCTTTATCAATTTCCCTTTTCCATCCGCCTTTTCAAAACAGGAAGGTACATATGGGGTATAGGAAGAGTAAGGGATTGTTTGGGCGGGGAAACCATGAGGGAAGGGGTCAGAGGGATTCAGGGGGATTTTAAACCGAAACAGTCTGGAGGGGCTGCAAATTAGATGTTCGGTTGCCTGTCACTTTGTGTTGACGTCGCCTCCAGGCGGCACTAGTCTCATCTTTGGCTGATTCAGTGTCAGGGTTATCTGCATTTTTTTCATGTATCTTCAGGGGCTGTTGGTGGTGGTCCAAGGTAGGGCTTGATATTCTTTCCCGGCACCCATTTCAAACCTGCAACAGACATGGAATTCTGACACCTTGAGTAACTGAGGAGAGTAAGATTTGGTGCTTGTGTTCTGTTCCGGTTTCTTGTATTTGCATTATGTTTTCTCTTTTAATATAAGTGTGCATGGCTGTGCTACTTCTGCTTGTTTGTGTTTGAGGTTCAGGATTGTATCTGACTGCTATAAGCAGCAAGGAAACACCCATCTTGTTGGAGAATTTTTTCTCTGTCTCTTTAGTAGCTGGTGACTTAGCCAGTCTTTGATATTCTTTCTCTGAGCTTTAAGTACTTAATGTGAGTCTGAAATTTCTCTAATTGTACTCTTGTTTTTATTGATGGGTCCAACCTTAGTTTGTTTCAAGACCCCATTTGATATGGGGGGAAGGAGGTGCACAGCAGGGTGTCAATCAAGTTGAATGTGAAGTTTTAGGTGTTTGCAGCTACTGCTGTCCTTCCACTTTCAGGTGAAGTCAGTGACAAAAAGTGTTTCTGTCCTGTTACAGGTGTTGCTTTTGGAGAGCTGTAAGGAGGGTGTAGTCTGTCTTGCTTCTAGTCTCCAGAGCAAGATAATCAGGGCTAGGAAATAAATTGTGTTTTCCTGTGTTCGAACCTGTAAAAATGAATGTGGAAGGGTGTTGTGTGATTATAGAGTTCTGCACCTGAGTAGTCATACTCCAACAACAAAGTTCATCCTGCCACTTCCTTTCCAAAGCTGCATCTGAGAACAGAGATCATTGGATATTGCCAATGCTGCTATTTGTTGTCTCATAACATCTTTATCAGGTTTTTTCCCTCCTAAACCCTTCTAATTCTTTGTACTGTTGTCCTTGTTCATCTAACTGTGGATCCACAAGCTAAACTAGGTTCCTACGTGTCTTGTGTAATAAGAAGAGAAGTTAACCTGAGTTCCCTTGGAGTGCTAAGCCCTAAGCCAGTATGTTCTTTGAGAAAGATAGAAGGTAGAGCAGTGGGGGCTTTAGGTACAAATACATCCACAGTCTTGAAGGACAGAGAAATTGCTACACAATTTTAGTATTTCATAGTACTCTGAGTCCAGTTTCATTCCTATCAGCAAAGCAAGGGTTATTGGAGTGACTAATATGAAGGGGAAATTTCCAGTAAAATCATCGGGCTTTTTTCGTCTTCCTTCCTACTATGACAGTTGTTGGGCTATGATGCTCAAAGTATTTCTAGAGGATACCTACAGCATTTCATGCTTCACGAAAATTTCTTTACCTGCTTGCATGAGATATCATCACAGATGTAGAGGAAGCAACTTCAGACTGACAAGACCAGTCATCTGTTATGTGCTATCCAAAGTGCCTCTGCATGCTTCCATATGCAGTGGGCTTTGTTGTTCCTGTGGCCCTTCTCAGCCTAAGGATTTTCTCCTAACTCTGTAGAGAGACTTTTTCAGGTAGATATAACTGTTATTCTGTGAGATCACATTAAGGTAAATCTATTTCAGTCAGCTTAATATTGGCATGGGAAAATGGAAAACCGAGTCTCTGGATTCATGAGAGTGCCTGCCTACAACCTTGGCAGGAGCCAGGTGTAGGAGCTGGAGATGGAAAGGACATGGACTGTTTTCACAAACCAAAGCAGTTGTATGAAGTGCAGCAGAAGGTGGATGTTTAGATACAGCTGTTGAAATGAGTGCCATTGATAGTTCCCATGTATGACTATTAGGACAATTTACAGGGCTGGAAGATCCTTCTGAGCTCACATCTCTAACATTGACAGGGAGTAGACAGGCTAGTTCCTGTTTCATTTCCTCTTTGAATACCTTGTATCTTGTATGTTGTGTGAGGCTGCCCAGATGCTTTTGGAATGGCTTTTTCTTTTCCCACTCCTAGAAGGTGGAGTCATCCATTGTCAGTATAGTTGGTGTGCCGATCTGGACACTGCTGCTGTGCAGTCAAGGACTGAACTGGTGAGATCTGGGTCAGAACCCAACCTGGAACACCTAAATTAGCTCCTAGAGGGAGCTTGCCTATACAGAGCTTCTGTTTTGCCATCCTCTATCAATTTTTTTCTGTTTTGTATAGGAATGCAACTTTTCCAACTTCAGTCATCAAGATGTGTTCATCCATGTTTTCTTAGGATCATGGTGGCGATGGTATTTAGGACAGCAGGGAATTAATTTATTTCTTTCCAGGTATCTTTTTTTTGAAGAATAAGGTGCTGAACAGAAGGAAAGCTGAAGAGAGATTAATTTCCTGGAATATCTTGAGTTCAGCAAGTCTGTCATAGCTCTGCTCTGAAGATGGATATACCGTCAGGTACAAGGTCTCATCTCGGAAAAACGTTAGCAGAAGGTATAGATGGCTGTAATTGAAAACAAGTGGTGTTTCAGAAACAAAAATCTGCTTCTTATTGGAACCTGTAGGGAATTCTGATCTCAGTAACAGGCATGCTTTGTGGGCCTGAATTCCTGTGATAGCTCTCCAGTAACTCTGGGTGTTCCTTTCACATCTCGTGTTCTTACTTGTTGGCAACAGGATAGCTCCAACAGCTTGATTTTGTGCATTTACCATCTGTGTGAGTAGAACTTTTTTTTTTTAAAGGGACCTTTCTAGTACAGTTTTGGAAGTGGTCACCAGAAGGAGTACAGCATCAACCAGCTGGAGCTCAATAATACACTGAAGTGTCACAGCATTGCTTCTTCAGCCTTTTTGGAGGCAGCTGGTGATGAAATGTGGAAGTCTGCTTTAATGTTGGGCAAAGCAAAGCTCATCAAAGGAGTGGCGAACACACAGACTTCAGGTGACATATTTGGACTTACTGGTGTGTCTTATGTGCCCAGAAATCTTTGCTGAGAGGTCCCCTCCAAACCTATGTTCCTGGTTCACTGGGTCTAGTCTCATGCTATTACAGGCAGATGTATTGCCTGCTAATTTTAGTAAACCTATCAACTGGTGTCTTAAAGCTGTTTTTAACTTCTGTTCAAAGATATAGTTTAAACTGGAAAAAATACTACTTTTTCCCAATTTTAACTAGTTGGTGGCATATCAGTGTGAATTAGACTGAAAAAAAATGTGCCTGAGAGAAGAACTGGACATGCTGTTGTGACCCTACTGAAACTGACAATATTGGACAGTCATAACTGAAAATAGAATACATTCTTTGTATAATATATAATAGTAAGTTAAATGTTTACATATATATTTAAAATCTATAGAGATTATTGACTTTCTATTGTACAAACTCCCGTGGGCTGAGGATTACTGTAAAGTATAAGAGACTGCTCTTTTGGCTATTTCCTGTCTCGCATACTAGTTCTTTTTTGTACCTTTGACTGCGTGTAATTTATTTTTTTGAACTTCTGGTTGTAAGATTGGTTAATATGATGATGTGTCAGGTGATAGTCTAAAAAAGGTTGTAGACAGGCTTTCTGAAGGTTAGTAGCTAGTGCAAAAGTCTAGAGGACATATTTTTTTACCACTTTTATGACAGTTTTGTACTAAAGATTTACAGAGCAAGTGAAACTCTCTACTTACAAGAGCCCTGCACTTGAACTTAATTGTGAGGTCTGTTTGAAAATACTTTATGGAAGCTCTTGATAATATTGAACTTTTGTCCAAAAAGATTTTGACTTTTTTTTTAAGGAAGCTTTTTAAGAAAAGGAGGGATAAAACTTAGGTTGAAAGTATAAAGCAATCTGGTCCAACCCTTCGCTTATACCAGGATCACTATAAGAGGCTGCTCTGGGCTTTGTGTGGTTGAGCTTTGAATACTTTCAAGATTGCAAGGTTGGAGATCTCCGGTATTTGTGCACTTCTGTTGCAGTGTTTGACCACCCTCAGGAAAAAAAAGAGTATTGAAATTTCCACTGTTGCACGTTTATTGTTACCCTGTGGTTTTTTGCTGTATGCCTCTTAAGAAGCCTGGCTCAGTCTCCTCTACAGGTTCTCAAGAGGCAGTTGTAGGTAGCAATATCATCCCCTTGAGCTGTGGGGTTTTTTTTAGAGCTGGGAAGTCTTTCTCCTCATACGCTGTGTGTTCCAGTCCCTGACAATCTTGGTGGCCCTCTGCTGGCCTTGCTCCACTGTGCTGGTGTCTTTCTTGATTTGGGGAGTCCAAAACTGGTCACCATGTTTGAGATGCAGTCTCACAAGTGCCTGATGGAGGGAGTAATCATTCTCTTGACCTGTATGGCTATGCTGCTGCTAACACAGCCCCATCTATGACTGGCATTCTTCACATGCAGATACGCTGCCTGACATGTGTTCACCTCATCCACTAGGACCCCCACATTTTGTAGGGCTGCTTTCCAGCCATTTTGGTGCCAAATCTACACTCTTGCACAGAGTTGCTGTATTGCTCTTTGTGTTCGCCTTTGAACTCTGCAAGCCCATTTCTCTGGCCTGTCAAAATTCCTCAGGCTTCAGTGTAACAACCATTCCTCCATATTGGAAGTGTGTATACTTGCTAAGACTGTATTTTTCCCCTTCTCCAGGTCGTCAAGCAAGTCATTGAACAATATTGATCCAGTATTGATCTCTAAGAAAAAAAATAGTCACTTAATCTCCTATGAATTGGATTTCCTATCACTGAGTACCACCTATTCAGACACAGTTTTTGCACCCAATTGTAGTGGTCCATATTTCATCAGCTTTTACATGAAGAGACGACTGTGTCAAACACCTCACTTAAAATCCAGGTTAAAAAGATTGATCATGCTCCTTCATGCACTGAGCTAGTCATCTCATCATAAAAGTCAAACAAAATCCAACAAACAAACCAAAAATCTTTAATTCAATCTAAAAACTAGAAAGCATTTGACTTCCTGGCTGCTGAAACTTTTAGCTCAGTTGGTTTTCTGTTGGTGATGCTCTTTCCCTTCGAAGCCAGGAGCTTGTGTGATACACTGCATTCTTTCTTCAGGAGAGGAGATCATATGTTCTCTTGGTCTACACAGAGGAGCTGGAAGCAACTGGAGCGTAGTTCCAGTGATGATATCTTGGAAAGTATTACTTTTGGTTCTAGGCTAAATATTCCATATTAGTATTTTTAAATCTGGTTTTTCCTTTTCTTAGGCACATGCATGTATTTGTGCTCAGAGCCAATACACCTAAGTACTTTGTGTACTTGAGGGTGTTGAGCCAGCCATGACTATGCTATTAAGATACAACCATGGATTGTTACCTGGTGCTTCAGAGCTTTGGTCTGTAAGTCATGGACTAGTATTTCTGCCCGTCTAGAGCCCAGTGACATAGATGTTTGAGCTTGTATTAGCACCATGTGCTTCGCAACACTGGGGTGTTGACTGTTCACAGACTTAAAAATTTAGCTGCAGTGGTCAGAGGTGAGATTTTTCCAGCAGTTCTTGAGCTTACTGCTTTGTGTCAGGGAGATGAAAAACTGGCATTCTGTCTGCAGGTTACGCTGATGACTGCATCCCTTCAGTATAGATTTCTAACTTGTAGTGAGCTCAGGGTATGCTTGTTTTAGGTTTGCTAGTGGAAGGTGGCTCCAGGGAGAATCAGGAAAACAACTTTCCCATTGTGAGCTATTTGGGGTGGATTCTGAGATGCCTTTTGCACACTGCTTTCAATGAGAGACTTGCTGCAAGGTAACAGTGTACCCTATTAGCCATCAGGTTATTCATGTTCTTCCTAATAGACTTGTAAAGAGTTTCTGCAGACCAGTTATCCATATTATCCTGTAAGGCACATTCCTCTTGAGAATGTCAACATACACTTCCCTCCCACAATCCCAGGAACATCAATAAACTCCATGAGGTAAACTTAACTTTTAATTAACTTGTCATTAAGTTTGAGGGTTTTTTGAGTGCTACTGGAATATGCTTATGCTCCTGTATGTCAGTACAGCAAAAAGAGACAGTGATTTAGGCATATTCCATGTGTGTGGAAATAATCATCTTGCTTTCAAGGCACTGCTTTTCAGGAAAGAAAATCGCCTCCAAACTGTACTGGTGCTGTTAGCTTAGTTGAAAAGCAGACAGTAAGCCATCATTTCAAGTGGTAGCATTTTTAAGGTTTTTTTTTTTAGCTTGAAAACGTGTGCCTGACCATTCAGTTCACAGTGTTTCAATGAGTAGGGAGGCTTTGAATGCTTTAATGAGGCTTTAACATTTGTTACTGTTTTGCAATGTGCTATATTCTCTTCCAAAGTGGCTTTTTCAGGTTGTGGTTTGTTTTTTTGGTTTGGTTTGCTTTTTTTCTCTGTAACTATTGGAACTTTTACTATTTATCATCAAACAATTCTTTCAGGAGATGTTGGGAAACTATCGGAAGAACTTCTTTCCAGGGGCTTGCTGGGGCTGAAGGAGAACAGCTTTTCTTGGAAAGCATGACAGTGTGTTTTCACTTTCACAGAGATACATTTGTATTGTTGAAGTTTGGTTTGATATATTGCTGTTGTGTCATTCAGAACCTTGCTATTAAAACGGTTTCTCTGTTAGCAAGTGTTTTTGATTGTAAAACAATTATGCAGCAATTTTATATTTAACTGAGTCTTTTTAGCCAAACAGATAAAAGTAACCCATTCAGGTTACTCTAAACAAACTACTGTGCAACAGTAATGATTATGGGATGTGGCTGAAATCAAAACAACGTTGCAAATAGCTATTTTCCTTGCAGAAAATGGGAATAGTTTTCATGTGATTTTTCATTCCCTTCTTTAGAGCTGTGAATAGATCTCAGTGACTTGATCTGGAAAACTGTCTCCTGTCAGTTTCAGTCCTGTCAAATCCAGTACCTTTAACTTTCAAAGGAAGAAAAGCAAAGAATAGGTTTTATTACTGATTTCGGGTATAAAAATGTGATTTAGCAATATTCTGTCTTTATAAAAATCTGTGTGTCT
Organism: Corvus moneduloides; assembly: GCF_009650955.1. Classification (NCBI taxonomy): domain Eukaryota; kingdom Metazoa; phylum Chordata; class Aves; order Passeriformes; family Corvidae; genus Corvus; species Corvus moneduloides. The sequence goes on along the minus strand of NC_045478.1, from coordinate 84,821,681 downwards.
TGGTTTAATGTTGTAATGATCAAATGATAACTGAACCAGGGACATTTTCCTTTGTTTCAGGTATTTTGAACTTGAAAATGTATGTAGATGTCTTTGGTCACTGTGTCAGAAATCTTGCTGAATATTGGATCTAAAGTCCTGTAAAATAATACTAGCTGCACCTATTAGCTGATTTTTGTGTCTTGCGTATCAATATAACTTTTGGTATTGTCTTAATTTCCAGTTGCTATTGAGTCTCCATTGTTAGTAACCTTATTAAATAGATAACAAAGACACAAAGAACCCCTTTTCAGGGGATTTACTTGGTCTTAACATTTTGCTAGTGTAGCAGATAACTAGATGGACTAAGAATCTTCATTAAGATGATGTGGACTGGCCTTAGATAAAGGCAGATGTATCTTCAGGGTTGGGCCTGTCAGATTAATTACAAATGCCTCACTGATTTCATTGTTACAAATAGCCTGTTCTGTTCATGATTTAGGAACCCTAAGAGACATGTTTCATCTCCAGTGAGCTTACTTTCTTCAGTGCTAGAGTCCAAGTACTTCACTGAGAAGCAGTTTCCACTTTACCTGAGCTCCATAATGGTTGTATGCTGTGTATCCTTGTACTTTGATCAATTTTGCCCAGGAATCCAAAATTACTCTTTTATACAATGTGTAATCACTTGCTGATCTAACCACTTCTAAGGTTTATTACTCACATCATCTTGTGCTAAAGTTTAGAGTTTACTGTTCATCAATGTCTGTTGAGACTGATAGTTCTTTTTGCGTGAATGTAACTGGTGAAGGACACTAGGCAAATGGAGAAGGTGGGCTCTTCTCCTGATGTTATTGTTCAAATATATATTGAGACTTTGTAACCAGCCAGCACTCTATTAGAGGGCCTCTGCAGTAAATCCTTGTTTCCCTCTTCATCAAGTTTTCCCTAAATTATCCCATAGCCTTAGAGAGCAGGGCTGGAGGACGGGAAGGTGAACTGTCGGCTAACTGCAGTGTGCAGCATGGTGTTGTTTCTCAAGAAGAGTGTGCAGGTGTGCTCAAAAGTTTTGGAGGTGATTGAATCATGACTACTTGACTTTGAGTTAAGCAACTTCCTACACTAAGCAAAGGACCTACTTTTAGTCAGAAATGACTTTTCTTATGTGATATATTAGGAAAATAAATATTATTTGGAGTAATAGCTCAACTAAGCATTGTAATTACTGAAGAGAATTTCTCTGTGCTTGAAAACATAACAAAGCATCATTTCTGACGCTGAGACATGGAGCTTGTAGAACAAATAAAGTATCTGCAATAAGCCAGTGTTTGCTACAGCCCTATTTTTTTACTAAGGTAATCTATAGCTTTGAAAATATCTCCTTCAGATATGTACAGGAAAAAAATATTTTCTGATAGGCTTTATCTATTGTAATAATTTTTTTTTTAAGTACTGTCTTTAAAACTTACCATGTGGCTGGGGGGACAGACTTTATTAAAGTCTCTAACCCCACTGGAGGATATTAAAAGGAATTCTTTGTTTGGATGCTATAAGAAATGATGTTTCAGGCTTGTCAGGGATTTTATAAGTGTTCTTATAGAAAAGACTGCTTTTGGATGTTCCATGGGCTGGTTTTGTATTTTTTGTTTCATTAAAAAAACAACTGAAGATGCAGTTCTGTACGTTCTGTGTCAAGAAAAGGGATTCTGTTAAAAGGAGATAGACAATATTAGTACATACTATTATGTCATTGGGCAGTAGGTGGCAAGCTTTGCTTTTCCTTCTACTTAGGGTTTATTTTAGTCTTGCAGAATGCCAGAATTTTTAGAGGAGTGGTTTAAATTCACTGGATTATGTCATTTATTGGCAGCACATTTTTTTTTAACAATCTCTTTTGTTCATTGTGGATAATTGTCTTGCTGTTGAATACTGAAGGAAAGCTTCTTTTCAAATGACAGAGGGATGCAAATCAAGAAATGTGAGCTCTGTTGTATTGTCTCGTGACTTCTGTGGGAAGATTACTAATACACATTATAAAAATGAGGTGAAGTCACAGGCAATCTGAAATTATTTGGGATCTTCCTGTTCAACTTCTGTTGTGGACCACAGTATAGCTAGGGGCAAGGGGGGACAACACCATCTTTTAACACAGTATTTTCCCATATTATCTCTATCCCTGTAACTAATAAATCTAAAGAAAAAAATAATAGAATAGTTATTTGTCTTTCTTATGATGTGTCATATCCTATTCTGGTCTGTGTGCTCACATCCTCCCCTCCATTCCCCCATGAATTGCTGTAGCTGTCCTCACAAACTCAGCCTGCTCCGCTGATGTGTAGCCTTCAGCACGGGGACAATAAAACAGCAGCAGCAAATTGTCCAGCTAAAACTAAGGTTGTGTAGAGAGGGCAATGCTTGAGTGCTTGCCTTTAGAAACTTTCTGTTGGGGGTGACTGTTAATAACCCTTCTCTGCTCAGACTTCTTGTCCAGAGCAAATGACCTGGCAGCTGATGAATTAGTGATCAGCTCTGTACTTTAGCAAGGATACCAGGGTTGTAGAACCTCTACTCCTTTGCAGTTCATCTCAGCTGTTTTCCAGCTTAGACATTCTCTGCCGTTCTCTAGAACAATTTTTACCCATTAGCCAAGTTAATTCTTTGAGTTTCCTCATAATGAATGTGTTAGAGTTCTTCTTGCTTTGCTATTGAAGTTTTGGGCAAGTTTGTTCTGGATTAAAAAATTTTCACGTCTCTCATTCTCAGTCACTCCATCCTGTGTGCACTTTATAATAATTTCTCTGAGGAAGATCAGCTGTCTTGGATATCCTTGATCCCAAACATCAGCATATTCATTCAATTATGTCATTCTAGAAATTCTGAAACAGAAATTAACATTTTCTCCGTACTATGTCAGGGCATTCTGCATAGGGGGGTCTCCTTATGTACATAGAGGCTCCATATGAATTTACATTTTCACTGGTGAAGCTTTCTGTCCTCACACAATTCCTGATGAAGATCAGAAGTGTTTTGGGACTGGTAATGCAGATCTGAGGTGTCAGTTGAAGGCATGGTTAATTTCATTGCTGCAGGAACACTAGGCTAAAAGGATCTTTGGCATCAATTATTGGTAAATTGAGACCAGTGTTTTGAGATTCTGATACTGTGGTTAGCTCTCACTTCTGTAGTCTTTGGCAGTGCTGTGATCTATGTGTGCTAGAACAAAAACTGGTTCAAAGGTAGTTACTCATCTCTTTGTGCTGCCAGGCACTGAGTCAGCCCTCAAGAACACCTCTATTCATCATTCTAGGGAAATGTAGTCATCAGGCTGCAGGAGCTGAAGTCACTGCTTATTTCAAAGGGCTGGTCTCCCTCAGGATTGGGATCATTTGTGTTGGCAGCAAAGACGATGATTTTTTGATGGCAATAGTGTCAGTCTTGGTGTCCTTTTTGAACACTGCTGGTGTACACTTCAGTGCTAATCCATTAAGCTAACAGATAATTTGTAGTTACCTCTGTTGGATTGAGTACTTGATATTAATTGGGTTGTAGTAGACCTGGGTCTAAAGACCATGGCCTTAAGTGTGGTGTGAAAGGCAAAAACCCTGTGACTATTACAAAACGGGCTAATCGTTTTATTGATCTTGTTAGCTCTCAGTGGTGTGAGAAGTGGGCAGATCGTTATGGCAAACTGCCTTGAGTGAAGCCTTTGGTGTTCTGGTGGACAAAGTCCAGTCTGTTCTAATGACTTGTTTGTAAGACCTTTAAAATGTGAACATTTGCGATTTCTACTACACCTGTTTGAGTTGAAATCTTTGGGGTTGCAAGTATCCACTTTACTTCTGTTGAGAGTCCCACACAGATTCTTTCAATGGACTGAACCCAGATGGCATCTGGCCATGTCAAGTACTGTGCATATGCTGTAAACTTGTGTCCACCAGAAAAGCAGAGATATCTTGGAAAGAATGTTAAAACTATAAAGTATCACCACTGGAGCTGCAGTCCTATACCTCAAATTATTGTTGTTCCTGAGATGATGTAGACTACCTTTGCGTGAACATCTTGTTTTATCCACACTTTAGCTATCCTCTAGGTAAGTGACCATGTCACAAACAGCTGTTACAGGATATTCAGGGTTTTCATTAGTATCTTTGACAGGAAAAGTATTCTCAGAAATTAAATCTTTTTGATACAGAGACTTAAATTATAGGGAGCCAACAGAGGTCTCAAGCCAGTCAGAACTTACTCCAGACAAGAGAAAACTATTCTGTGTGATGGCTTATGGGTTTTTTGTGGCTATGTGACATCACTTTCCTGAGTAAAGCTTTGGTGCAAGAAAAGGGTGGTCACTGTTGGAGTACTAGCAGGGAAACTGTCACCTGGCTATGTTGTACAATTTCCACTACTAATTTCATCTTGAGTGTGAGGGAAGGATCAATGAAATGCTTGTAGGAGAATCCTCCACCCCTTCCCCTGTCATTCATGACTCATCTGTCAGGAAGCCAAAACAGACAACCTTCATTGCAGTAAGAGAGAGAAAACGGCTCTGTCAAGGTTACAGTCCCTCTCTAAGAGCTTACTGTGTTTGATTAACCTCTCCAGGTGCTGTGCATGAATTGTAAACTATGCAGAAAACCTGTGTTCCACATGAATAGTAAGGAAAGTTAATGCACATCTAATTTTGGTGTCATTTTGTTGTTGTTGAAAGTTACTGTATTCTTCTCTATTGGGTTTTGTTGTGCCCAGAGTACTAGAAAATAGGTAGAATCTTGTTTAACTTCTACAAGTTTTGTGTCAGAATTATCTGGTCTAATCACCTATTAGTGTTGCCTGACTGTCTGTTTTGCCACCTTCTCTTGTGCTTCAATCTGAAACAGATCCTGAGAATCCCTCATGGAGAAAGTCATAAGGACCTTTTTAAGTGCATTTTTGAGCTTAGATGAGAAGAATTAATTGGGACCATCTTCTTTGGTCTTTTCTTCTGTGTGCATTCCTTTAATACACTTCTTAATTGGGTCTAAAGACTTTTGGACAGTTTTTCAGTTCATTAACTTTTTTAAACTAGCTTCCATTTTATCTTCATTCTTCTGTTTTGGAGCTATAAACTGCTGTAGAGAATATTTGGCTTTTTTGCCCATCAACGGTGATAACTCTGTTTTGCTCACTCTTGAAGCATCTCTGCAGTGGTAATATCTGAATTGGATCCTGTACACAGGTTAGGCCAAACCAACATTTTATTTTCTTCTTCTGCATTCCTGAATGAGCTGATCCCTGAAGATGATGTTAATTACATCTAAAAATTTTGGTTTAGTGTTGTCCTGTTGCTTTGGGAGGTAACTGAAACTTCATACTTTCTACCTTTAGTGATACGATAGCTGTCACCATCTTAGCAACTAATAACATAGTCCTAATGCTGTGTTTTCTCTCCTTTTTATTGAAATTACAGATCACAGAGATGCTCTCTTAGTGACTGATATGGTTAACTTGCTGATCTAATTTGACAGGCTACTCTTTGAGAAGTAGCATCACTCCTTCACAAGGTGATCTGTTTCATATCCAGGATAGTACATGGATTTTTCCCAGTCCTACCATTAGTTTTGCTTTCCTGAGATATGAATGGTTCCTTCCTGGTAAGTCTGGTCATTCTTTCTCAGTTCTATTTCTTGACCTTATAATGCTTCATGTAGAAGCACAGATACTTCTGATTCAGTTGCCTCCTCTGTTAAAAAGCACACTGTTTTAAAAGGTTTCAGTTTTTTCTGTTTCTCACTGTTACTTGTTTGTTACCAACTCTTGCTTTGTTTACTTGAGTGTGCTGACTTGACTAAAAGTTGACCGCATCATTCAGAGCTGTATACTTTCCTTCCCAATTTCTGATTTAAAAATTCTCCTATGGTACTTGTCAGTTCCATCAAGCTTTAAATGGAGTTTTGTCTTCCATAGAGTATTCTCTGTTCCAGTTTCTGACAACTCTGAAGTCCCCTATGTTTATACCATTTTCTGAGCCGTGCACTGAAACTGTCAACCTCTCTGGCACCTTGTTTGTGCAGACTTAGCAAAAAGTGTTAAATTTTAGTGCATGAGACAAATGTGCTGTCATTTGGCACTTTCCCAGAATCCCAGAATGGTTTGGTTTGCAAGGGGCCTCTAAAGACCGTCTTGTTCCAACTTCCCTGTCATAGACAGGGAGGCTTTCACTAGAACAGGTTGCTCAAAGCCCTGGCCTTGAACTCTTCTAGAAATGGGGCATCCACAACTTTTCTGGGCAACCAGTTATGCTGCCTCACCACCCTCATCATAAAAAGTTGTTCTTTATGTCCCTCTTGCAGTTCAGTTGCCCCCTGCCCTTTCAATAGCTAAGATCGTGATAACCCGTAAGAAGTAAATGCCTCTATATAATATACATGATTCCAAAATATTTTATAACACAATGTGTTACAAATATCAGGTTCTTAAGAAGCAGTCTAAAGTCGTGGTAGGGGGAACAGTCAACCAAGATCTAAACTTACATGCTGCAGTCAGTACTTCTGTTTTTACATCAGCTTCCTAGTTATAAAATATACAATCTTAATATGTTTACTTTTTTTGAAAAAAATTGCACTGTGATTTTACACGTTCCCAACAGGATACTGCTCAACTGCTTTCTGAACCACACTCCCAGATTGCTTTGGAGTAAAGTTAGTATGTTGGTAATCTTCAGCAATTGCCTCTGGACAGCAATATCTGAGTCTAGAATCCCTTTAGCTTTAATCACTTTTTAAAGTACTTTTAGGATGTAATAGTTTTTGGGAGCTTAAAGTTCTTACCTTTGTGTGGTTTTTACATTGGGAGAGCTCTTTCCTTGGACCATTTTGTATTTTATAACCTTTGTGTGCTTTTGGAAAAGGTAGCAAACAGATGTAAACTGTGTTAAACTGATGAATAATCTGATCTTAAATCCTACTATGATATGGATTCTGGTGTAGTTTCAGCATGGTGGACAAGGATAGTTGTAGAATTGATGCCACTGCCAAATTAATAACAACAGTGAGGCAGAACTATGTATATTTATATACTGGAGTAAAAGCTCTGGTGTCTGTCTTGCTTCCTAAACTGGAACCTCAAAGCTCCAAAGTAAAGGACAACTGCTGGTCACCATAGTCCCAGCTGTGCCTCCTCACTGCTTCGAACAGCTTCTGTTGTTATTATATAATGCCTGTTCGGGTATTCCAGCTGTTGCACACATGCAGATCCTTAAGAAGAAGCCAACTCCCCCTCATTTCCCCTTTTGCTATTCCAGTGGCTTATAGCGGCTTTTCACTACAGAGTACTCTTTGCATGCTGAAGAATTTTCCTTCAGTTGTACCCTGGAGGGCTGTATCTATAAACTTTTTTTGTTCTGATGTTCTATTTAGAAATCCAGTGAATTCCTAAATTGGATTGTCTTTTGATGTGCTTCTGGAAGTGATATTAGAAATAAATATAACCCACAGCTGTACACTCAGAACATTTGTAATGGGAATTCAGGTGAGGAAGACTGAAGAGCTTGAGATTGTAAAAGGAAAAACAGGTATATAAATTCAGCGATGTAATTATTTTTTTCCCTTTCCCTTTTTCCTTTCCTCCCATTCATTACCAATTTCCACTATAATTGAAAGAGTAGAGGAGAACTGGTAATTCTATGTGCTCCTGGTAAAGGAGATAATTTTGGGGCAATTCTAGAGTAGTCATTTTGTTAGTCCGTTCTATAACAGTCTCCTTGAAGGGATGGCATCACATATGTTTTTCAGGGTCCCATTAGAGAAGGGAGACACACAGTCTTCCTATTCAGCCAAGTGAGAGGAAGTCTCACCCAGGCTTACTCTCCCTGAGGTGAATTGAAGTCGATGGAAACCCTGAGTTCTGTTAAGTTACGCACTATCGGGGTTGCTCTGTACAGGGTAGCAGCAGTTGTCATGTGTTGTCGTGTACTGTGATGCTTTTTCTATATGGTGCATAGTTTATTCATACCAGGATGAGACTCTATATCTGCTATCTGCTTAATTGATATTTACTGGTACTGTGTTGACATTGTTGAAAATGAAGCAAATACTTACAAAAATTACCTGGGGGAGTTCTGGTGACAAATTTCCACTTTGAGGTGTTTGTTACGCTCTTGGAGCTCCTCTTCTTTAATTCCCACTTTTTGTAGTGACCATGTGACCTGTATGATCCTTGCACTGTAATTTTTACATTGCTGGGTGTTTCTGAAGTGTTTCCCATGGCAAGATTGGAATCCAGGTTGAGATGTCTAAGGCTTATACTCTATTACAAGTAATATAATGAAAAAGGTAAGTGCATTATCTACTGTTCTTTTGTATTTTAACACTATCTATTTGTCTTTTTTAAAAGTTTAAAGCAGCAGCTGCTGCTGATTACTGTACTTTTTTCTAACTACTTTTAAGTAGCTCTTTCTGAGAACAGCCATTTTAAAGTTATTCATAGTAAACAAGGTCGTTCTAAGAAATGATAAGAGCTTACAATTGTTTAAAAAGTAGCTATGGAAACAACTAGATGATTCTCAATTTAATACGAACATTCAGTGCTTTCATTGGCTGTGTTCCCTTCTTAAAACTGACATGCTTCACAGGCACTCTACAACATTCCTAATTAATTTAATTTTCTTTAAATGGACAAAATATTCATCCCGATTAAGATATGTTAGAGTTTTAAAACATAAGACTGCTGTTTGCTTAGCTTTCTGTTTGTTTTTTTAACTCATAAATAGAATCTTTTTTCTCTTTTAAGCTGGAAATATCTGGTTAAAGAAACTTTTCTTTTTGGAACAAGACTGAGAGTGCCAAATTACAGCTTTAAGCCATTTAAGACAAAAGACTTGTCTCATGTATGTTACAAAACATGTCCTGAAGGTTACAGGAGTTGTGTACCTAGACTTGAAGGTGCAGAGTTTAGTGGGCATAACTTCCAGTTTCTTAGATTACATTATTTACATTGCATCTCTAACACAAATGGTTAAACAGTACAATTTTACTTAGATAATGGTATTTTAAAAAATACTTGAGTAGTTATTTTCTCATTAAAGAGAAAGGGGACAGGGGGAGATTTTTCCAATTTAAAAGACTGAAACCAAAGAGTCAATAAAAGCTGCTGATTGCCACACATTTCTCTGTTAAGTCTGTGGCGGCTGCGCTGTTCTAGATAGAAAATACTGTGGGAAGGCTTGTTAAATGTTTCTGTTTCTATGAGTTAGTTTTTGATGCTGAGAGGGGTAGATCATAAGCTCTGTGCATATTTGTTGTCAGGTTTATTGACATGTCGGATTTGGTGTGGCTCTCCTAGGTTTGTGTCTCTTGATTATACTTGTGAAGTTCTAAAATACCAGTGACTCACATCGGAAGGAGTTGCTGTTCTGATTCAACATCCTCCCGGTGCATAGGGTTGTAGTCATTCAAAATGGTTTTATTAACTTTCCTAACTGTTTAGAAAACAGTATGCATGTGTTCTTAAAATCTTCTTGGCATGGTAGTGCTTGCTAGAAGAGGCTTATTTGTCAACTTTTAACATGCTTGACACAAGCTTCCGGAACTATTTCTGCTGTACTCTTAAACACACGCTATGAGGAGCCATAGCTGGTTTTGGCTGAGGCTATAAAACTCACATAGTTTTAGCTTGTTGAACTACTAATTGCAGTGATTGTCTTCTGAAAAGATATATAACTTTAATTGTCAGACTTGTTACAGAGAATTGAAGAAGTAATATGTGCCTCTATTGTAAAATACAAATGTCAGCTCTTGGTTTTTCTGATCCTTTCTGCTTCTCTTCCTCCCATCCCCTCCTATGTTACTGGGGGAAAAACCAAATGAAACAAAGAAAACCCAGTATCCTGTATAGTTTAAATCCATTGTAGTTGTTGTGCACTATATTTATTGCAGTTGTTTTTTAAGTTGTTTTCTTATTTAGTAAAATTATTGTAGTTTGCATGCAGTACTCTGTGTGTCAGCTTCATACAGAATGTTTTGGCATTCACAGGAGCTGTAGTTAAAAACACAAGTTCTTAACTCTACTAGGCAGGAAAAGTAGATGTGGCTGGAAGTGAAGCCGAAATTTTACCCTTTGGCATGTTGTTATAAAATACTGTTCTTTTTATCACTGTGTGTTATTTCAGAGTTTTTAATATTATGCAGAGCCTCATACAGCGCAGAACAAGAGCAACTTGTAAGAATTACAGCAATTCGTGGTGTGAGCTACAGAACAGAGAACATGAACAAATTTAAGGGTACTTTGAAAATCAAAATATTCTCAACATCCAGCTGATTAATTGTAGTAAGTTGTTGCTGGGTGTCCTGTAGTTTGAAAATGGGTGTTTTTTCAGGTGCTTGGTGGATTTTATCTTCATGTCTTTCAAGGAAGAGAGTTGAGATATTTCTTGGCTAATTGTTAAGTACATTTGTGCTGTGTCAAGAGTTCAGCTGAACTGAAAAAAGCTGCTCTTTGAGAACAAGTATGCACAGGAGATATTTTGGTGTAACTAGATTGCTTTAATTGTGAAAACAAGACAGTTTCTATTTCCATGTATGTAGAACTACGTGTATGAGATAAAACTTTGCAGAAACTAAGAAAAGCAGCAGGCTGTAAGGATTATAAAAGATCAGCTAGTCAGCTCTGCTCGTGAACATCCAAAGCCAAATAACAGATGTATACCCTGGCTCCTGTGTGGGGTTTTTTTTGCTTTTTTCCCCCCCTCCCAACCTCGTGTTTCACTTCCAGCCCTCAGTTCCAGTTTATTCTGTTGTGAGGCTAATACTGGCAGCAGAGGATTGTCATCTGCCTACTAATAGTATCTGTAGTTGCCTATCATTATCCTGAGTGGGGTAGTTGGGCAAACCATCTCTGTGTGTAGGATGCTCCTGGTATCTCCCCATTGCTGGAGGAAGTGGACTCTTATACCAATCCGTTTCTGGGTATCTCCCCTGGAATGCAGGCTGCGGGTTTAGAAAGCGCCTGTGGGTGAGTCAGCCATGTCCCACCTAAGAATGGGAGCCAATCTCAACGTGTCAGGCTGCAGGAGAGATTGCAGGACTTTGGTCACTTCTAGTCAGCTGGAAGGGCAGAACCAGGGCCTTGATCATTCCAGCCTCTTGTCTGTGGCTGTGCATAGTGGAGCTGAGAGTGTTTGCTGGTTGGTCATGTATGTGATCAGCCAAGAGAATGAAGGCATTTGAACAAGCTGAGTCCAAAGTAGAGTTTAAAGTACTGGAGATGAGTAGAACTCCTCCATCTTTCACTCTTTGTTCAAAAGTAGTGTGTGAAGCCCAGGGATTCCAAACAGCTATGTCTTCATCATTAAGTCCTGTATAGGAGTAGGTATCGATGGTATTTATTGCTGGAGTTTCTAAAAGTAGCACTGAGCAGTAAGTCCTGCCAAAGAGCTCAAAAAGTGTTGAGAAATACTAGGCAATTACAGGAACATTCAAGTGCTGGAAACAGGAAGAATGTGCTCAGCATCATCGTGATTCAAATTAGTGAAGTGGCCTGGGAATGTGTAGTGTCGGTTTTGTAGCAGTATCCAGCGTTTTCTGAAATTCTGGTTGCTTTACCAAGGTAGAGCCTCATACAGCACAGAACAAGAGCAACTTGTAAGAATTACAGTAACTCATGGTGTGAGCTACAGAACAGAGAGCATGAACAAATTTAAGGGTACTTTGAAAATCAAAATATTTTCAACATCCAGCCGATCATGCAGAAGCAACATGTCTCTTTGGCAGGAATGCCAGTTTCCAAAAGTTCAGAGGAACAAGTTCAGCCAGGCTGCTGAGGTTGTGTGATTCACAAACCAGCTGGCACCAAAAAATAGGATGTTTCCAAAACACAGGCTATTATCAGTGGTCCTGAGATGGTACTATTTTACTTTTATTCCTACCACGACAAATTACCTCAGTAGATCTTGTTTGCAAGTTGTCTATGTTTTACTATGTTCATAAGGTGGTTTGATTAGTTTTGTGATTCAGCATGCATTAGCCTGTGCAAATACTGTGAACTGTATTTCTGTTTGGTTTGGCAGGAAGTTGTCCCTGTCAATCATAGTATTTGAAAATAGAAGTTCTGATCTGGTTTATAATTAAGATACCTCATTTAGTAACAGAATAATTTTATCTTTTTCTATAGAGCCCAAAATATGGCCACATTAAGGACGGTTTTTCAGTTTGGTTAAAACCATGTTTTAATGTTCAGAATTTTGTAATAGAATTTTACAGGGTAATGCTGTACTTAAATTTTTCAAGTTAATAAACCTAGATATAACACCTGGTCTTTCAAATTATACCACAAACCAAAGAGTTTTTAGAAGTGAATTGTATATATGAACTTTTTCTTCATGAAAGGTGCATAACTGCTTGCCTTTTTCTTTTATTTGCCCCCTAGAAGAATAAAAAGCATAAATAGTATGTAATGAAAACATTTTTTAAAAATAATTAGGAAATAGTTACTTTCAGTTTTTAAATTTATTTTTATGTTTCTGTGTTACTGTGATGATTTAGCAGCTTTAACAAATTCAAATATTATGAAATATATATTGATGGTATACTTTAATTAGATGTGCTTATTTTGTCGTTCATTATGCATTCAGTTCCCTAGCTAAATAGTGTATTATTTCCAGAAGTGGAAAAAGCAGTCTGCTTTTTCTGGTTTGCTGAGCAGTCACTGGATGTTTTAAGATAATTTAAATTAGTTTAATATATTTAGGAGTTCAAGCATGTATTTCTTTGAAGTCATTAACGAGGAAAGAAAAAGAACTTTAGCAGACAATTTCAATAACGAAGCACGCAAATCAAAAGAATGTGAGGAGAAGATTCTAAATTGAGCCCTAAGGATGCAATTTCAAACACTTCACAACCTGTCCTTTTTATAGTTTAGACTTGTTGGAATGACAGTATTCAGCTTATGTTTAAAAACTGTCCCTTATGCAACAGGGAGAAAAAGGAGTAAGTATTGTGAAATGTGGTTTACTGTTATGCCTGTGTATAACGTGAGCCTCTAAGTCACAAGCTTCAGCAAGTTAAAATATATGCCTAGTGTATTGTACCAAAACTGAGGACTGGGACAGTATCAGAAAGAAGGAATGTATTGAATTACATTTTCTCAAAATTTACTCTGAAAAAAATTTCATATAAAAAAGCCTGCAGCTTAGTTCTAAGGAGATCAAAATTTTACATGTAGAGAAAGAAGCAAAGTGAATTTTTGAGGAGAAATCGGAGACATCCTTAAAAACAAGAGGAATGCTTCACAGACTTCAAATTTACCAACTGCAAATAGGAAAACAAGCTATTCCTAGACCTCTGGAATGTAGTCTGGGCTTTTGGTCACAGTATTTTATTTTATTTAAAAGTAGGCAAAGTGGTTTGGAGTAGGAGATCCAAGTTCCTCCAGACATTGTTGGTTCAGCCGTATGTCAGAAATTCTTCATAGCTGCTTTCTTGCGAGCTGAATTTGAATTGTAGGTGGACTTACTTTTATAATAATGAATTAGATTGCTTTCACATACTTCATCCCTGTGTTGATCATGGGCTGAAGTCAAGGATACAGTGTTCTTTAAGTTGTTTGCATTTCACTGCCTTCCAGGGTGACAAATGTGGGTTTCAGGAGCTAGAGTTAGGAACCACAAGGAATCTCTACTTTGGCATTCCGAGGCAGGGTAAAGACCACTGAAAGTCCACGATGCAAAGTTGTGTTTCACAAGTAACAAAGCCCTGGAACGGCCAGCAATGAAATAAATGAGGGTTCTGCTGTTGACTTCAGTGAAATCAGGATTTTATGCTAGTGTCTGGGAAAACAGCTTGTAGGAAAACCAGTTTAACTGTTTGGTTTTCTTTTGCTGATGTACCAAGCAGTGTACCAACCTTTCATTGTTAAAAACTTGGCAGTATCTTATTAGGCGGTCATGTAGATCTTTGTTCCAGATAGGGAAGTGGAGAAAAGAAAAAATGTGCGCCTACTCTATGCAAACTTCTCTGTCTCTGGAGCAAGCTGTATGGCTCAGTAGAGCAGTATCAGTAGGAAAATTGAGAATTTAATGCAGTTTAACTTTTGTCCTTGACCTCAGTGCACTAGGAAATCTTACCTTTTACTTAATTATTTTAGAAATAAAGCTAGGGCATAATTATGATATTAATTATAATTACAGCATTTGTTGGGCTCATTAGCAGTGGAGGGGTGAGGCACTACTGAATTGAAATCTACACTCACTTTTCGCCCTGTAATTTTTGCTGAAAATCATGAACATTTCTCAGACAAAAATATTACTGTCTTTGTATTATCTAGGTTTGCTTTCTGAAAAATTATTTTAACACAGTTTTCAAGCAACCAGTCTTTTTATAGCAGGATTAAATTAAGCAAGTAAATGAGGAAAACCAGCCTATTTTTAAATCTAGATTCCTTGCATGTTGTTTTTAGATTTTCTAGCTGTATGAAATGTTGTAGTGATCTATATATGCCAAGAGTTACTGTTGATGTACTAAGCTTATTTTTTCTTTCTTTAATGTCTGAAAGTAAAAGGTATATATTGTATCTCTCCTGCTTCTGGGACACTAAGCCAATGTAGAAATATTCCTAAAGTGCTCCTATTAAGCCTTAAAGTGATTGCTCATGTAACTAAAATTTACCATAGCTGGTCTCCGTTATTGAACAAGCTTGATAATCTGATAAACAGCATTGTGGTGGAGGTTGATTATTTTTATGATATCTGTAATGGAAGTATAAATAAAGCATGTTGATTTTTGTTAATCTGTTGTCAAGGTTCTTTGTCAAGGTTCTCTCTGCAGAGGAATTTCTTAGGTTACGACAGTGAATAAATGCTTTATTAGTTCTGTTAGCTTTAGTCTGTTCTTTGGCTTTGCTGAAGCGACTCTTTTACATCAGGAATCTTGTACTGACACAAAAAGAATGTAGACACAAACATGCTGTTTCTCTGGATGTTATTTTTCTGAAAATGCATGATGATTGGACACATAGTTATAATGCATGCGTTTACTATCTTAATTAATTAGAAAATACTTTTCTGTGTAATGTTATGTTCAAATTATTTGTGTATATATGTCACAAGATTTTGGAAGCTCCTTAGCTCCATAATTAGACTCCTGGTAAGTATAACTGCTTGCTGCTGTCCCCCCTTTCTCTGGTTCTGCCCACAAATGGAAGCATTCCATTTTGGTGATGACTTAATATGAAGGACAGTCTTTATTGCTCAATTTTGTGGTATGAAGAAATAGATCATATGATTTTTTTTATCTAGTTCAGCTAAGAAGGTAATTATACATTTAAAAACTTAAATGTTAAAAGTATTCTTGGCCTAATGCAAATATTATTTCTATATCCAAAACTTTTCACCACTCATCTTTTCACCCTCTGGGGTACAGCACAACATGTACTTCTGTCCTTGTCATGCATCACTTCCAGACTTCCCAGATCTGGCAAGAAGCATGCTATTGTTTCACCACTTCAATTTAGGTGACTGCTGTGGAGAACTTGGGTAAACTTTGGGGTTTGGGTTTTTTCTGACCCTCCATTGCTAAATTTTGTGGTGTAACTTAGGAAGAGCAGTCCCCAGGGTGTTTCAGGGAGTGTACCCTGTAGCCAGTACAGACGGTCAGAGTTTCTTGCTGCTCATTTCATATACCAGAAGGAGCTTCTGCTGATGAATACACATACTGAAGTTGGAGTCTGGGTTTAATCTTGAAATTTTAAAGGCTTGCTCATCCTAAATTATGGTTCATGTCAAGTAAATTTAGAAAGCCTTCAGTAGATATGTTTAAGCTTCTGAATGTGCAGCAACCATTTTCCCATTCAAACATGAACACATAATTTGTTCTCCTGTGAGCACTTCTTGTGTACAGTACTTGGGCAAAGTCAGTATTGTATACATCTGCTAGTAATTGCTTATGTAAGAAATCAGTATGTGTTATTGAGGGATAAAGCGCTCCAACTTGCACACCTGCCACTTCCTTAGCAGGAGAAAAATAAGGTCTGTTTGCATTTTTTATGATATTAGGAAACTGATATCCTTAAGCATGAGGATTTCTGACTTTTCAGTGATCTCAGTCAAATTTGAGGTGTGCTCATCAACTGTTTACACTGGGATTCTTGAGAGCAATAATGATCAATTATATCTTGTCATAGTTCTGATTATTGAGGGCAATAATGATCAATTATATCTTGTCATAGTTCTGATTATGCAATATGTGGAAAAAGTATTTATTTTTTTAGCCTAGAACTTACTGCAGTTAATTTTTAATTTAGAGTTAGTTTGTGTTTTTCTGTCATATATTCCCTAAGGAGTTTCCTCTGGAACCAGAGTTTGGTTTTCCACTGCCTGGGTGCTTTCTGGAGACTCATAGCTTTGTGAATATCAGTGCCTTTAAAAGCTTTCCTTGTTATTTTCCCTCAGCTCTTTGCACCTCAGTAATGCTTTGAGTTTTATCTTTTAATCCAATTTTGTACGCTGGCAACTTTCACGGGCCGATGTGAGATGAGAGTCTCTTGGTTGTTTGGCTGCAGTTGGCATAGACATCAGTTATGTGTGTGACACGTTGTGGTTGCTTGTGATGCACATTTTCATGTTTATCAGTGCTCAATTTCACCTCCAGTCCAGGTACTCAGAGTCCTTGTCTCTTCCTGTCTAGCCACCATTAATTGTCTTGGGGTTTTGTGTCTTTTCCTACTTGTACATAGGTCTAATTTATAAAAAAGTTGTAAACCTATGATGTATTCTTTTATATCTGGCTCCTTCTGAGAAACTCTGTCTATATCAGCAAGATCATACTTCTAAAACATTTTCTAGACATAGCAAGCAGTAGTGAGAAAACGTTTTTTGCTAATCCGTCTGCATCTTTGCAAAAACTTGATGGGGTAGTTACTTGCTCTTTCCATTTATGTTTTTCATGAATTAATCTGTCAGGATACCAAGGATAGGCCAAGGTTTTTGGTTCTTTACTAGCATTTTTACTTTTATTTAGGTATTATATTCCTAAATTACAGATTTCTGCTTAATTCAGCCAAGGGCGTAAGTGTATTCCCAGAGAGAATTTATCCTTTGTAAATATATAATTGCTAGTCTGGAAGACAAAATAATAATTGAGGGTTTTCTGAACTACTGTAACAAAATTACATATATTTTTAAATTACTTGTTTGCCTGAAGTGAGGTATTATCAAACCATGTATATGTTAGTAGACTTCAAAAAGATACAATTAATTTATATTCAAGAAAATGAATCTGTTATGTTCCAGATATTTGCCCATTCTAAGTTTGCAACACTATTTTATAATTTAAGATTTCTTAGTAGTCTCTTGTAATACAAATCTTCAAAGCTTTTTTTCAAATTTCAAATAAATTACATCAACCTACTGGGCTCTTTGTCTCCTGTTTTTTTTAACATGCTCAAGAATTTAAGTAGATTAGTAATGCGTGGTTTTGCTTTGCAGCAGCTGTGCTCGCTTGCCTTTATCGTATAACATCCATTGTGGGAGTTTGTTTCTATTTTTAGTTGTCATTTCAGCATGCTTTTCTAATACCAAAGTCTGTCTCATGGGTCGACAGATTAGAAATGATCACTAGTTAATATGTCTTTATCTGAGTAATTTTTTTTTATTATGCAGTGTCAGTGTAACATGCCACTAGTACTATGGAAACAAAAGCAATTTTTCTGTAGAAAATGTAATGTAAAAAAGGAAAGGGAAAAACATACATGAATTTACTGAAGATGATGTATTGAACTGACACAGTGCTGTGGTTAAGTAAATCTGCTACTAACTAGTGAATTTCATCTTGACTCAGTGGTGCAATATGTAGTGGATGCTTAAAGGTCAATTTCTTAATGCAAGTGTTGGTGACATTAGCAGCCACTCTTTAAAAGCTGAGTTTGATCCTGACAAAATATCTTACCTGACTGTAGTATTATCAATGTAGCATCCTGGAAAACAACAACAAGGAACCACAAAACAAAGAGTTAACCAATAAAAGTAGAGGAACAAGAACAAGTCAGCCACACATGTAGGTTTTCTGTTGTGGAGATTTTTCTTTTTTTGCCTCCTTGAACTTTACTGGTAAGAGGTGTCTGGAAAGTTGAAGATGTATGTATAGCTGGAAATCTATATAAAATAATCCAGATGTCAAATTAGTTAATCTGGATTTGTGAAAAGCTTAATTGGTTAAGTGTTAGTGAAAGTATGCATGAGGTAACAAATAATTTGTAACTCCTAGTTGTTCATTTGGTGCATGGTGAAAAGGGAGGTTTTACTGTGAGACTTAGGCTCAGCTGGTTTGTGTTCATCATTGCCTCAGATTTTTCTAGCCTTCATGCATACTGTTTCTTTAATGGTGGTTTAGGATACTTGAAGAATACTTAAGACAATATAAGAAGGTTTTTAAAAATTTGCATAACTTGTATCTTGAAGGCACTCTGGGAATAGGGTGGGGTACACTTTCTGTACTTAAATTAATGAAACGATGTAGTAGGCAAGCTTTCCTTTTTTTCACTGCTATAATTACTGTTTATAATTTAAGTATTTTACAGAAGGAATATTCTTCAAATTTAATCTTTGAATGCTGTATTACATGAGGAATGCTTTCCTGCTCTTGCATAACTTGCAAGAATTGTAGCTTCCTTCAGGTTGTGTGACTGAGAACCTGTATTGTTGCTCTCTATCTGAATATTTAGCCAACAGATACATTTCTTTTGCCTTGAGAGATCTTTCTGCTTTTTGACATCTAGGGAACGAATCACTGCTTATGATTCTGAAAAACTCAGTATTTCTTTAGAAATCTGGAATAATGTTCGTAATTTACACGTTTCAGTTTGTGCTGTTTGTGAAAGATGAAATGTATCAATGGAGTCATAGTTGTGCTGTTTTCAGATGGTTTTGTTTCACAGAGCTCTAGTTCAGCTCTTACACCAGGTTATGATGGTGAATTCAGTTGAGTCTGCAAATACAGGGCTATCTTTATTAGCAAATACTTAAGAGTTAGATAATCCCTGAAAGTGTCTTGGACAGGGCTGTTACCACAGAAATTATATATAAGATGGGCAAAACTGGTACTTGTGGATAAAAGTTAACATTTCACATTTCTATGTGAACCTTTATAAACAGCTTTGAATTCCTTTTGCCCTTTTTTATCTTGGTGTAGATTAAATATTTCTTTATTAAGATTTGTATTTGTTGTATTACCTTATTTACAAACCAAATCAACTTGATGATCAAATAAGATTTTTTCTATATTATAAATAACATTCTAACTCTTTAAGGTGGTAAAAAAAGTAGGAATTAATAACTTGATGGTATTATTTGAAAACTAATTAATCTTACCAAGCTACTGTCTTTGCAAAATTTGCCTTGGGATAAATGTAGTGCAAAGATATAAATCAAGGCAGTTTTATAATGAAGATATTAATGCAACATTGTGGGATTGTTATTATAGGATGTGCAGGTCTCAGTGCTTGTTTTGCAGTGTTTGCACTGTGTTTCAGGGACAGGACTTTGAAATATGCATTAAAAATATATATTTGCTCGTAAAATCAATTTTGTGCAGAACTTTTGCAATGATGAAAATAAAGAAAAGCTGAATGCTTCTCTTTCATCTCTTGCTACTGATAGGACTTTGTGAAATAGGCCATCCTTGCTTAATGATGGGTATGATCATGTAAAGGCCTTTGGAGAGATCCCATCTGTTCATCATCAGCTGAGAAGTTAAACTTTTTCATGTACCTTTAAAAAAAAAAAAATCTATCAGAAGCAGTGGAAGGAGGAAACAGCTGGCAAAGGTCAGGCTGAACTAGCAACTGAATTTTGACAATTTATGGGGTGAGGGGTAGGGGTTAGTTCTATTCTAATACCTTTTGAACTGGCCTGCATATTTCCTTTACTATCTCATGGTTCTAGAAAATACTGGTTTTCTTCTTCTCATTTTGATTTTTCATTGTGACTTTGGGAGGAGGTAATGAAGGAGTTAATTTGTACTCTTGCATGAAGCAAGAGTGTTAACAATTCATATTTTCTCAAGTGTTGTTAGCTAGGAGCCAAGCATGGGAGCATCAGACTTAAAGAAAATAAAATAAAGAAAGCAACCTGCGTGAGATTTGTCTTAGTTTAGTCTAGACAGTACTTTTCATGCCAAATGTTGTCGATATCATTTCTGCTTGCCAGAGTTACTCTGATACATCACATTCTTTTGTTGGTTTATCAAGCAAGAGAGCTTTCTTTTGCATGATAGTTGGCTGAAAATGTTTCTTCCTCCTCTGTAGTGCTCTTGTAACCTTATTAGCATGTATCATATTGTTTGTTTGTTGAAGGTGCAGTTAGACATTTGTTTATCTGCCTGGTGTACACTTCAGCAGTGGAAAAGTTTTGTCAAGTTTATTAGGTTAATGGCAGTTATACACCAAGATGATCAAAACTGAGCATAAGTATGTAAGAAAAAGGGTCTAGACGAGTCTTAACTTTGATTTCGTGTGATTATTGTAAGCATATACCTTGGTGATGTAGATTAGGTGATTTAGTCTGCATTGAAACAAAAATTATCAACTTGCACAACACAAGGAGGTGCTTCCTTTTAAAGAACTGGATTGCTAAAGTTTACAGCTGTCTTGTGTAGTATTGAGTAAACCACTCTTGGAAAACAAAGCTGTCTTAGCACTAATTCATTAACATTAATATTTAACGCAAACTAAATTAAGGAAGAGAATTACAATACCTGAGAAGGAAGGGGTAACTTTTGTAAATTCTAGTGGTTAAGCTTTCAGTCTCCAATGTATGGCATTCATAATTTTGGTATGGCATGGTGTGGTGTTGGGTTTTTTAAATGATTTTTAAAATTTTTATTGTAATTTCAAGTGTTACAATGGACTTTTGTAGGCTAACAGTTGGGCTTCAGTGTGGCTGGATGTGTGGCAATATAAAAGGTAATAATAAAAGTAGAAGGATCTAATACTAACAAAGTAGGCCTTGTTGAACACGTGGAGGTTGGGGCAGCCTTGGCTACAGTGACCATGAGATTGTGCAGTTCAGTATCTTTCATGAATGAAGAGAAGCAGCAATTAAGATTGCAACCGTGTGGATTTCCAGAGAGCTTACTTTAGCCTATTCAGGGACTTTCTTGGATGAATATCATTGGAATGTGCCTGAAGGGAAGAAGGATCCAAGACAGCTGGTTAATATTCAAGGATGACTTTTTTCAGGCTCAAAAATGATGCATCCTGATGAGCATACAGTTGAACAAAGTGGGCAAGAGGCCTGCGTGGATTAACACAGAACTCCTGTCAATACTCAAGCACAAGTGAGAGATACACAGGAGAAGGAAGCAGGGACAGAAGACTTAAAACATAGAGATGTTGTCCGAGTGTGCAGAAATGCAACAAGGAAGGCTGAGGCCCATCTGGAGTTAAAAACCTGGCCAAGGATATCAAGTACAGCAAGTAGCTACATCAATAACAAATGGAAAATGAAGGAAAATCTGGGCCTGTTATTAAATGGAGTGGGGACTCTGGTAACAGAGAATGCAAAGAAGGCAGAATTACTGAATGCCTTCTGTCCATCAGTCTTCACTGACAAGACCAGCCCTTAGGAATGTCTGACCTAGGAGACCAAGGAAAAGGAATGGTGGAAGGAAGATTTTTGCTTCATCAAGGAGGATTGGGTTAGAGATCACCTAAGCAAATTTGAGATCTGCAAGTCCATGGGCTGTGATGGGATGCATCCATGAGGGCTGAGAGAGATGGCAGACATCATAGCTAGGCCACTCATGGTCATCTTTGAAAGGTCACGGCAGTCAGAAGAGGTGCTTGAGGACTAGAGGAAAGCAAAATGTCACCCCAGTCTTCAAAAAGGGCAAGAAGGAGTACCCAGGCAACTACTGCCTCACCTCAATTTCTGGAAATTGAGGCTTGTTCTGGAGGCCGTCTTCAAGTGGAAGACCAGAAAGTGACCAGGAATAGTCAGCATGGATTCACCAAAGGTAAATCATGCTCTACCAACCCAATTGTCTTCTAAAGTGACAAAACTACCTGGATGCATGAGGGGAGAAGAGTGAATGTTTTCTACCTTGATTTCACCCTGCCCTTTGACAGTGTCTCTCACAGCATCCTTGTAGGCAAACATGGGATGTGCAGACTGGAGGAGTGGACAGTGAGGTGCTTTGAGAACTGGCTGAACGGCAGAAGACTTGACCAGGTCCCATATTGCTCACTCATTCATCAGTGACTTGGATGAAGGGGCAGATGCCTCCTCAGCAAGTTCACTGATGACACAAAGCTGGGAGGAGCAGCTGATACCCCAGAGTGCTGTGCAGAAGGATCTTGACAGGTTGGAGGATGAGCAGAGAGAAGAACTGTCTGAAGTTCAACAAAGGCAAATGCAGGGTCCTGCACCAGCACAGGCTGGGGACCAGTCTGCTGTGAAGCAGCTCTGGGAAGAAGGGCCTGGGGGTCCTGGTGGACAGCAAGGCATCCATGAGCCAGTAGTGTGTCCTGGTGGCCAAGAAGGTCTGTGGTGTCCTGGACTGTGTTAGGAAGAGCATTTCCAGCCCCTCTACTCTTCCCTGGTGAGGCACATCTGGAATGCTGTGTCCAGTTGTGGGCTACTCAGGAGAAGAGAGACATGGAGCTCCTGGGAGTGGGTCTACTAATCAGAGATCATTATGAAGACCCTGCTTGAGCAGAGGGGTTGACCCCACCAGTGGTCCCTTCCAATCTTGAGCATTCTGGGATTCTGTAATGCTTTACAACTTGTTATAACCTTAACAAAAAACAGTCAGCCACTTAAATGGCAGCATTTGTATCTAGTATTTTGATCTCTGTTGTATATTCAGTATAGACACTCTTTTATGGCCAAAACGAGAAGTGGATGTCCTTATGGATAGGCATCAAATGAGGTCTGTTAGAAAAAAGAGGTTGTGCAGGAGTGATTGCAGTGACTCCTCAAAGACAGGAAATTCATATGTAAGCAGTTGTGAAGGCAATGACTTCAGCTTTATCTCAGGCTGAGGGTTTCCTGGCGATACTTCTTATCAAACTGTGTTGAGTTCCAAGCCTGACCTCCAATGCCAGTGAAGCCTCTCTTTTGATCTTCTTGTAGGAACTCTAAAAACAATGTAGAAAATACAGTATTCTCTCTTAGTCTGGCAAAAGGACTTTTACGGAATGTAATGAGACTGTGTAAGTGCTGTATTAGAAAAATCAACTTGGAGACAGCCTGAGCAGTTATGTTTCTGTTCTACATAGGAGGCTTAGAATGTCACTATTAATGAATGCTTTTGTTAACTTGGATCAATTTGAGAAAAAGAGCATCTGTGTGGGACAAAACTCCATTGTTTGTTCTAACCACAAATCCATTGGCTACAGCAGTTACTAAGCATCTTGAATAACATGACCAAGGAGTTAGGCATTGCTTTGGAGATAGGGGCTGGCTCAGGCTCCACATATCAGAGAACAATGCAGTAGTCATACAAGTTCTCAGCTGAAACTCTGCAGTCTCACCACTGTGGGGAAGTGCTGCTCAGCTCTCCTTTATGATATAGGGTTCATGACTTATTCTCAGAGGACAGTTATTTACCCTGCAGAACTGTGGCTCCAAGGGATGATTGTTACGAATCCCGTAACTTTTTCTCCCATTTTTTCCATTTTTGAAGGCTGAACTAGTTACTTTATTCTCAGCTGAGAATAAAGTGAGAGAGGCTTGCAGCATCCCACTCTATATGCCTTAATTTGAGCAAAGGACAATGTAGTCCTGATAGCCACTGCTATTAGGTTAGTAATTGATACTACTCTTCATGGAGTGTGTGTCTTTACAGTCTGATCTGCAGTAGCTACAACTACCACATTATTAGTAGGTTTGTTACTTGAAAATGTGCTATTACTTGCTATGCAGTGAGATTTTCCAGCCTCAGGGCCCCAAAGAACCTTGCAGTTTCATTGCATGTAGCTAAGAGCTGCCCAGTCTGCCGCCTTGTTTATTGCTGGAAGAGTGAAGGCCGGTTTGTTAATGAAGAAATGATTCCTGATGGTCACTGAATAACCATGGACTTTTTGATAGGGATGGGAGGGAATTGTTATTGAAACTTGGCAAGGCCTTGTGCAGTGAGAAACTGAGGTCATAGGGAAGAACCAACCATATGAGGAAGAACTAGCAGTGAGTGAATCTGTGAACTTGAAGGAATCTTCTTGTTTGACAGGAGGGGAAGTAGTTTTACTGTTAAGGGAAGCCATGTGGTTATGGGACGTTTGTCAGAGATGTTCAGTAGTGCAGGAAAAGAGAAAGTGGGTGGGCAAAGTAATGCAACTCTGGGACATAAAACTTGTAAGGAGGTGGGAAACAGACTGAAAAAGGGGAAGAGGAGCAGTGCTTTGCTCTGTAGCTAGAGGAATATGGTTAAGAAGGAAATAATTTCTGGGACTAGAGGGGGAAAATCAGCTGGGTTTTGGTTCTACTTAATATACCTTGTACAAAATGACAGTTGTAAGAAATGGAATAAGGTTTGAATGCATCACTGCTTCTCTGACCAGTCTGGAAAGCTCTGTGTGTTAAGAAATTTGATCTTCAACTGATGATTTTGATCAGGGCTTTTCCCTGTTCCTCCCTGTTTTCTGAGCTGTCCATGATATTTCTCTTTCCATGTCAAAAACAAAGTTGTGTAATCTCTGTAGTCTTTCTTTGTTAGGAGTTTGTTGAGCTGACACAACAGTGAGGGTGCTAAATGCATGGAAAATCAGGTGCTTACTTGTAAGGTAGTAGGTTTCCCAAACTGTATTTTGAGAATTTGGAGTACAGTTGAATTTATCTTCAATCTTTTTACAAGTAGTTTCTAAGTCTAATTTATTAATTCTTACATTATTCTGTCTTTTCCATCTCTTTCCAAAACAGGATGATACCCCTTTCATCTCAGACACTAATGATGAATCTTCATCATGGCCAAACACAGGAATATGTGATTAAGCCCAAATATTATCCAGTAAAAAAAGTGATTTCTGGAGAGCAGTCCACTGAGGGCTCATTACCACTGAGACTGGGCCAGGATCAACCTGCGTCACCTTTGCGATGTGAGTACAACTACAAAAAACATAACCCCTTCTCTCCCCTCACAAAGCCCCCACTCCCCTGTTTTTAAGATCTTGAAATTCTCTGCAGTAACACTTGAAGACAGAGAAAGCTTAAAATAACTATACATGAGAATTCTTAGATTAGCAAATGCTCCAATATTCTGCATTTTGTGGAGAAGCAAAACAGATTTCCTGGATGAAAAAAATATTGAACCTGATTCACTGTTGAAAATTCTGCATTTCTAGGTAATAGTTTTTTCTTCAGAAAAGGGTGCTTTTTGAATGCTTTGCTAGAATGGGCACAACTGTGAGTGTAGTCAGTGTCAGTGTGATGGATACACTTTTTGGAAAGCTGGAGTTCAGGATCGTGGTCTCACTGGTGACTGTTTTTCTCTATATTTAATTTATTATGTGTTTATGAACTTCTGCACAGTATGGAGGCTGCCTGAGAGTTTCTGCTTCATATTTATAAAAAAAGATTGTGTAGGTGCCCAGCTTGTGGCCTTGGCTCATGCCCCATTGTGTGCAGAGCTTGAGGACAAGTTTTGGCTTAGAAGATGAAGAGCTTGATGAATTATGGGTTAGGTATTACAGAACGTCTGCTGGCTTGATTTGGAGAAAAGTTCCTGCAGTTGAATAATGGACTGATTAACATTGAGACTTTAAGGTACTTGCAGTCTCCTGACAGACTTCCTTTGCTGTAGCACAAAGAATTATGTTCTGCTGAGGTTTTAGGGAAGAGCCTTTCCTTCTAAATCTTTAAATAGAATTCCTTTGTGTATCTTTGCATTTCTACATTGCACATCTTTATGGTCTGTCAATTTATACTTGAATACAACTCCCTGCTTGCTTTTCTTCAAGTGTAAGTTTGTGGATGGTAAATGAGACTATTGGCTGTAATGGGAACAACAGTGGGCAGCTGGAGGTCTTATCAATTAACATTTTTAGAGTGGTGAAGTATACTCCTTGCAAAGCTCTATCTCCCTTTCTTAGAAGTCTCAGAAAGATTTGGTTTTCTTTTTGTCACACTGTCAACATCAACCAGTAGTCTCTTTTGTAAATAAGATAATACTGCTTTTTTTTCCAGTCAGCCCTCATTTTCCTTCAAATAAAATATTAATGGCCACTGGGACTGGATTGTGTCCCTCTCTTCTGACTCTTACTAGTCAAAGAGTGTACAAGTTCCAGGTTGTATAGTTCTCCAGTATTTGGAGTGACTGTTCCAGGTTGGATGGCAGCCAAAAAAGTCTTTCCTCTTACCCCCATTTTTCAGGCTGTTTGAGTCATTCTGTGTTTAATACGCTTGGTATTACTTACAAGTATCAAGCTGCCAGTAAATGGATGGATTCTGTGAGTTGGTTTTTTTTTTCTATGGTAGCATAAGGAGATGACTCTATGCAGCTGCAAGACAAAGGAGCCAGTGCTTCTAGCTCTTTCTAGCTTATTTGAGCTCCCCCTGTTAATTACAGTGCTCGGAGGGACATGACTAGGAGAAGGAAAACCAAGAGCTGAAGACAAGAGTGTTTTTTATCAAATTCTAAGAAGCCCCTTAGTGAGCAGTACATTAGTAAAACATTGTACCCTAATTGAAAAGCTTATGATTCCTGAAACAGCCAGAGGACAAGTAGTAAAAAGAGTTTTTATGGCCTGATAAGGTCAGCCATGACTTAAGTGTTGACACAGAGGTAAAATGCAGGCTATTTGGATGGTGTCTAAATTTCTGATTCTGAGCTCTCTGGCAGCCTCAAAAACAGTCCCATTACCTGTTTTGTCTCTTTTCTACATCTGTGAGGTGGGAGTCAGTGATAGCAACTTCTGATGAAGCAGTTTAGATGTGTGCTAGTACAGAGCTGTATGTTGTTAGAGTCTAGGATTGTGTATTTGTAGCTTGAACAGGAGACCTACAGCTTGGCCAGCCGTATCTGTTTGGGGTTTCTGGTTTCTGGAGGTGCTGGAATGAACTTGAAGGTTAGAAGACAACTTGTTTTCATAAAAATTGAGTGCTAAATTTCAAGTGTCAGTATTTTAATGTTAGGGATGTTTGAATTAACTACAGTGAGGTAAGATTAGGATGTGAAGCTTCATGTCAGGTGTTCTGTGATAACCACAAATATGCAGTTCCTAGTCCTTTTTTGAACAGAGATGGACTCTGGGAATTAGTTCATGCTTATGGCAAGGTTGGCGTTCATTGTCTAGTTAATTTATGACAGTGGCTGATGACCTCATGGTATTTTGTTATTGCTCTTAAATGTATAATCTTAATAGGAGAGCCTCTTACTTCATTGAACAAAGGAATTGGTAGTGGCCATGTGGAGATACTTGAAAAGGAAGAGGGAGAAAATGTAGGAGTTTTATTAAAAAGCAAAAACCAGAAAGTTAGTACCGAATGCTTCACATTTGTTTTATGCTAACATTAAATAACATATTTTACAGATGAGAAGAAATATTAGCTGGGTAAAACTTGGTAGCATTGCCCAAGAGTTCATAGTTATCAATTAACATGGAGTGCAAAGCTACTCATTTTATTGGGTTTTTATGGGTTTTCTATGCATTTTACTTCAAAGTATTAACCCTGTGCCAGAGTTTAGCAACCGTGAAAAATGTACTCCATAGAATAAACTTATTTCTCTAGCTGTGGCTGCAATTGGTTTTGATTTTTTTGGACTTGTATAGATTGTTTCAATCCAGTGACATGAAATGGGTAGTCTTGAAACTGGAAAAAGTGTTAGTCTTTTGTTACCTTTAGAGACAGGTCTGTCCTCGCAGCAACAAATGAGATGTGGGGGACTGGTACACTGGGAAGAAAACTGCCAAACTTGACCAGGTGCTTCTGAGCATCTTCTGATTTATGGAAAGTCAGTCATGTTTAAATGCCCCATTGCAGTGTTGTCAGATGAGCTTTTGGAGATACTGACATAAAAACCATTAAGTTAAATCACATTAAACATTTTTCTTTTAAAATTAATTCAAGATTCCTTCTGGAATGTTTACTCTGGTGTACTTGTAAGCCGTTCATTTCTCTGATAATGTTCAGAACATGCAGTATAGAGCTCTTATTAAAGACAGCAAATAGTCTATTATTTTTTGGCTTTTAAGCTGAATTTTACTGTAAGGTTATATATCACATCATCAGAGCTTGAAAATTCAGTAAGCCATTGGGGTTGCAATAATAGCATTTAAAGTCACCCTGGAATGTGAAATTGAGTTACCTGCCAGTAGCCACTTATACAACCAAGTGTTTTGAACTTTTGTCCTGTGGGATACAAGCCATCTCCCAAGTCTAGATAGTGTAAGGAGTCATAAAGCTTGCATAAAAATTGTAATTTCTTAGTGCTAAATTTGTGATTCTCATTTATTGTGCCTAATAGCTGAGGCAGTTAAAATTGTTCAGAGTGATTTTTAAGAAATCTTGTTTTTTTCTAAAAACAAAGCAAAACCCCACCCTGAAAACAATGTTAAAGGTCTTAGACGTTGTTTTGCATTCACTGACTCATTCACATTTTCAGAATAGTCACAGTTTTATGCCATAATTCTATCTCCTTAAGACTTGCATTGTAATACAGTTTAATTTATATATCTGTATATTGCTTTTTTTCAAAGGAATCATACCACATTCAGTATAGGAGAGAAAAATCAGGACCCATAAATATGGTGGTGTGTACCTTTAATGTGCTTGGTTTTAGAGCTGAAATGCTACTCTGCATGCTTCTAAATCATCTGTTAAAGATACTACACTGTAAAGCATCTCTCTGATTCTATTTAATCAATATGCTGTTATATTTAAGCTACTGCAAATTAGTCTTCGGCTATCTTTGTGTTGTATTAGCAAATACTTAAGGAAAAGGCTTTGGAAATTCAGAGCCTTCTCAAGCAAATGGAAATATCTCCTGTTGGATAGGCTGACAGCTGCAGACCAATTATAAATATGGTTTTGTACCAGTAGGAGGACTGAATATATAGTGATAAAAATAAGCTTGCAGTGGAATTGATACGATCAGCAAATAAAAACTGAAACTAATGACATGATGTGAATCTCAACATTTGTCATGTAAACATCAAAAATACCTTAACATGTAGGTGAGGGCAGCCAAATGTGACTCTTATAAGCAGATATATGTCTTATATAAGCTCACCATGAACTCTGAGTGATTCTCAAGGGATGCATTGCTTGCTTAAAAATACATACTGTCACACTTGACCTATAATCTGCCAAAATATTTGGAACCTCAGAGTTAAAAATTCTCTACTAGTATTAATGGCACCAGCAGAGAAATTTCAACTATGCAATTCTGTTTGCAACCTGGTAGTCTATAAAACAGTAGGAAGATCTTTTTAGTAATTCAGGTACATCTACCTCAGACATTTCCCACTACTGTCTTAATGGGACTGTTAAATAGTAACCACTAGTCATCTGAGCATGAATCCTCTAAATGAGTGCTTATCTCCCTGGCTTTGTAAATGCAGTGCTGAAGAAAATTAGTTAAAGGAATTCTGTGCTGTTTCTATTGGTCCAAAATGTATATGATAAGAATTCTTAACAGAGTGTAGTCTTTCTGGAATTCCTTTCAACACAGTTATTGTGAGAACTGCTTATTAGAGCAGCAAAGGCTAGGAAGTTCTCCGTTTCACTCTAGCCACTTCTGGTGCAATGTGCACTTAAATACACACTTCATTTTCCAGCCTGAGATAGCTGAGGGCTAGTGTTTAGTGGCATTGCGCATTTTGCCCATTGAGCTGAAAATAGTGAAATTTCTGTTTCTGAAATCAGTTGTCTGGTGTTGCCTGCATGTGTAGGACTATTTTGTACACCCTCTCACCAGGCTACAGTTCCCCATAAGTGCAATGATGATGCCACCAATTCCCTGTTCTAGAGGCACACTGAGAAAATGTATTAATTAATGTGTGAGGTGACCACAGAATGCACTGAAAGCAGAAGAAAAACTCAAGAGTGCTTTACCTACAACTAGAATGGTATTATGTGACGTAAATAAGGCATGTGTTTGTATAATGAAGTCATCCCGAGAAGGAAGAAGGGAGGATAATGAAGAAGGGAGGATAAGAAAGAAACTGAGACTAATCTCTCTATTCAGGAAGATATGAGAAGTAATGTGAATTTTGCAATTGAAGTTACATGTTAAGTTGATAAAGTCAAGTATTATGGAAAACTTCTTTCTTTTAGGTAGATGGGGTTTTTTTGGTCTTCACCAAAATTCTTTATAAAATTCATTAAGGAGAACTTGTCTCTCTATTTTAGGTAGTAAATGAGAACATGTCTTGAATTTAAGTAGTACAGGTTACATAAGGTTTAGTGAAATCGGGCTTGCAGCACCCTACTGTGGCTTAGTTGTGTGTGTTGTAGCTAGAAGTTGGACAAATATGCGTGCATGGCTTTTGGACTCTTAGGATCTGCACATGGTTCTGTGGACAGCTCTTAAATTCATGTGTAAAGATGAAGGTGAAAGAATATGAAAGTCATGTAACTTCTCTAACTATGGATACATTGTATTGCATAATATTTTACATAAGTTTATGCACATGAAATAAGCTTAATGTGGAAGAAAATGTCCCAGCACTTAGCGCTGTGATGTGCAGAATACTCTGTTACAAATTTGAGGTAGCAATAGCTTTCCTATATTGGCAGCACAATACAGTGGTAACTTAGTGAAGCCCTCTGTAGCTTATATGTAACTACACATGCTGGCTTCACCGATGACTTCATAGGTTGATTTGAGCAAAACCCAGGTGTCACTTTGAAACTCCAATTTAAACTATTTTTGTGGAATTGCACCATTTTGACTTCACTAAGTGACACTTACTTCATAATAATAGTATTTCCCCACCAGGAAGTATGGGTAAACAGCTGTAAAAGCCATAAATGTTTTAACTGCTTAAAAAAGTGCACACAGAAATGTGACATGTGTTCCATATAAATGCATCTGTATGATTTGACATGCTACCCAAGAGGAACTTTAGAGGAAAGTCGCTCTCAGGTCTCCACTGGGTCAGATACTCTTTCCTCCATTCTTGACATTTCTTTGTGGAACTTCCTTCATGAACAGCAAAATAATTCTCTCACTGGCTTGTCTTAACTAGATCATTGCATTGTGATCCTTGTAACTTCTGCCTATCAATGTATTTATGGATATTAGAGTTAAACAGTGGTAATGTTCCCAACTAGAAGTTTTGGGAAATTTGGAGATAAGGGAGGATGTTAAGGCTACACTCCGTAGAAGGTATAGCCAGCAGAATGAGGTGGGTGAAAACAGAATGAACAGTTAGAAGACTAAGAGTAAGAAATAACTGAAAAATTACAACATACTCTATTTGGAGGGAATGTAGAGTCAAATTCGCTTCAGTGACTCATGGCAACTCCATTCATGTGTTGCTGCTAAAATTGCACATAATCAAATGCAGGGGAATGGGGTAAGTGTGTAAATGTTGGGGACTTTTTTGTTTTGTGTTCTCAAATGCACGTGTGTTCAAAGCCTGTGCTCCCATTCAAGAGGCAGAAGGGATTTTTCAGGGACATTCTAAAAACTTTAAGAAAAAATTTTGGTGCTGTCAGCATCAGTGTCGAACAGCACTGGGGCTTTTTTGAAGAACAATTTTAGTGTGAATCATCCTTTTCCTCTCTCCCATTTAAGAGCATTATTCTTCCTGCTATTGAACAGCATGGCAATTCATAACAGCCATTTAAAGTTTACTTTTGTTTCCAGCAGGACTTGGAAGTAACAGGCTAAATTTTAGGTGTAGATTAAGTGGGTTACCTAGATTCACATTAATGCAGCTAACTCTACCAAACCAAGCAGCACATTTACTTTGCCTCAAATAATAGAGTGACAAATTCTGAAAAAGTAACTAACAAATGAATGCAGTTTATTTAGCAATTATAAAAGACCATGGAGTTCTTTGAAAACCTCGGAGATGGAATAGCTCTGTATAAATACAAACTATTTCACTCAATATACTGTTGCTGTAAGCATTCTAACAATACCCTTGCCAAGCTGTCTTCGTGATTGTTTACGTGTCCATAAAGGGCTCACAACTGAGGGGCCAGAAAATCAGCACCCCCCCCCAAAATGTACTGTATTTTTCTCTTTGGCCTCTGAAAAGATTTTATGGCACTGAGCTCACCAGAAAATAAATGTCTGCCTGACAGGCAAAGGCTGCTGGTGCTTTTGTAGAAACTATTTTAAATGTTGCATTCACCTAAAAATGAGTTATCATCTCCATGCTTTAAAATACGGAGACAGAGACTGATATACAGCAGAATGAGGAAGAATGTTGGAAAAACCGATTGGTGATCTGGCAAACTGAATTAAAATCAGTTCAAAGCATGTAATTGCTGGGGGAAAATGCAGACTGAGACAGAGGCATCTCAACTTCTGTGATGAAAGAGTATTGGCTCCAAAACCAAAAATTTCTCAAGAAGAAAAGAAGAGGCTTTCCAGAAAATTCTGTAGGGAAAAGCCTCTGTGATGTTTAAAATATGTTCATTTAGGTGGATATAGAGACCTACTGAACCCACACAATTAAACATTAGAAGTCCCTTAGCCTGGCTAACTCCAGAGTTGCTGTGATACAAGTCTTTGATACCAAGAATTGATTCTGATTGTTCCAAGCAGCTGAGTCTGGTTTTCTTCATAGGAGATGTGAAAGTGCTCTTCTGTCAGTGCCATTGCCTATGGCAGAAGGAATGAACAAATGTTGACAAATAAAATTACTGCAAGAAGGTTCATACCCTGTGAAACGGAGATTTCAGAATCAGTTATATCCTTATGTCTGTTGTCATTTTTTCCCCTCTTCAGAAAATTAGAAGAAAAAAAGAGATCTTGGCTTTATGTGCTGCTGAGAGAGATGATTTTTAATGGTGATTCAGCATGCAGAGGCGGCTGTATTCATTTATAACTTAATTCCATGATGTCCTGTCCTTTGTCACTGTTTACAGTTTGTTGACTTCCTGAGTGCTTTTTGGTTGTTTCCTTTTGGGAAATTAAATGTCAAGTGGATATACTTTAGTAAGGTAATATTAATTTAATTTTTATTCCGTATTTTTCCTAGAAATGATAAACATTGACTCTTGCAGTTTAGACTTTTTTCTCATTTGAGGGAGTTGCATATGTTGGGAGGGGGAAACGCTATTTATTTTCTCGAGAAGTAATGTTCTTCCAACTTAAGACTTGTAATACTATTGTCTAATATTTGTATTATTATTGTGAAAGAAGCCTAAATAATAACCTTAGGCAAAAGGCATAATTTCAGATGAATACATAATTTCAGGTGGGAATGAGTCTCATTCCCAGTGTATAAAGACCAAATTCAGACCTTCTTGTGAAAAGAGTGAAAAAGTCCTGTTGAGAAAGTGGACAGTGGCATTGTATTTAGCTGATAATACTAAAGCTCCTGTATGGCTGTAAGTTTGTGTAAAATGTTGACTTCATTATCAGAGTGTGCCAGCTTCCATCAGTGGAAAATTGCTTGTGGTGGGCTGTGAAGTTACTGCTGCTTCACTTACAGCCAAGATGAGGATTGTGTTGAATAACTGTGCCTTAGATGTATGTTCGTGTCAAAATGCATCTCTTGGGCCTTTGTTACCATGTCCCTCAAGTGAGAGATCCAGGTATGCTTAGGTACCTAAGAAGCTGGATAATTTGAATGGAAGCTTAAAAAGGCTTGTTCACCTGAATGCTGTGATGGATTGCTTACAGCTGGAGTAGCATCCAGCCCCAAACCTGAAGCACAGATGTGAACTCAAGCATGAGACACTTGAAGAGCTTGAAGTTCTGTTTCAGGACAAGTGCTTCACTCTGAAAAACACAGGCCATCTGGGTTCTAATATTTTGCACAATTCATGTTTGAAATTGAAGCTGAAGTGCTGAAGCACTTGATTGAAATTGAAGCTGAAGTGCTGAAGCACTTGACTGCCTTAGAAGTACTATCCTTAGAAGTACAGTCAGCTAAACTCCTGCAGGATTAAGCTCCCCAAGGACGGCTGAGGCAGTAATAGTGGTGTCTGGAACCCAGCTGTTGTGAAGTCACACCGTTCTTCAAAGAAATGTGTCTGAGCCCTAAACTAAGCAGTCTTGAACTAAGGGTTTGAACTAAGCAGTCTTAGGACATCAGCATTACCTCTGAATGGGTTGGGCACGCTCCTGTTCAGTGTGCTGGTTAGGCTGCTTGCTCCATGCAATTAACTTCTCTCATCTCTCGGAAAAGAGACCTAGGACCGATAAGTGGTATAACTCGAGGCTAAAGTTCAGCTCTTTAGCATCATAACCATTTGTGGATCTAGTTTAAATGTAATATCTTTAAACCAAATAAATTCAATACAGAGTAAAAGAACTAACAGCCCAATAAGTTTATTGAAATGAGCTGAGGCCCTTCCATCAGACATCAAACCACACTGCAGTCTCTAATTTGTTTGGGTTGGTACCTTTTTCTGGATCATTCTCAACTATGTAAAGGGAATTGATAGTTACATTTGTCATTGCCATGGAGAATGGCTGTAGTTTAAGATAGGATGCTCATTGCCTGAGGACTGCATATAAAGAATCTTGGTAGTGATAAAAAAGATAAGGAAGACAAAAGGTGATTGTTAAAACCTGCTGACAGAGATCTCAGATTTCAAATCTGTGCCTGATTTGTATGTTATGGGTTTCCACAGGACAGAAATGATTGTAATTTCTGTGAATTCCTCTGACTTGCTCT
The DNA here is from genome assembly GCF_009650955.1 of Corvus moneduloides. NCBI lineage: Eukaryota > Metazoa > Chordata > Aves > Passeriformes > Corvidae > Corvus > Corvus moneduloides. The sequence goes on along the minus strand of NC_045478.1, from coordinate 84,786,941 downwards.
AAAAAGGCTGTGCCAGTGAGAGAATTTATCAGCAAAGGGCTTGTGGCATGTAAACATAGCTCATTTTAAACAATCTCAGCAGTCATGCCTGCATATGCTCCTTTGGTACTTTTAAGTGAAGCCATCCATAGAAAACACAAGAAACCTGTGTTGCAGACAGTAGAGAGCTTGTTGGAATTTGTCAAAATTAATAAAGGAAACCTACTTGAATGAAACAAGTGTTGCTATAGTAAATGACTTCAAACAGTACATTGTTCACACTCCTCTCTATTTTAAACTGAGATTATCAGAATTGAAGAGTGGGTTATTTGCCTCTCCTAGAATATACTACTAAAAATTTTAGTATGTTTTGGAGGGTGGTGGAGGTGGTGATGAGAAAGACAGTGGAATTCTCTCTGTTCAATTCTGTGACAGGGAGCAAGGAAGAGATTGTATCCCTGTGATAATTAGGAAGGAAAAAGACTTTTCCAGATATCTTCTTTTAAGTTACCTTCTTCTGTATCCTGGAAGCATCAAATTTTCTGGATGATTTATTTTCCTGTTTGTCAAGTGTGGTGAAGAAGCAAGTAGCGCTTAAAAAGAGGATAGAGAAACAGGAGCACAATAGAAGCAGGAAGTCTGAGAGCTCAGTTCTGACTGCAGGGAGCAGATTGTGGTAGGAGCTTCTAAGCAAGAGAGAAGGGGGAAATGATGTGAAGATGTGGTAACATGGCTAATCAGAAATAGGTGTATAGAGAAGTGTTTGTAATAGCAATAGTGGCAATAAGAATGGCAACAAAAATATCAATACATATCCCCCTTCAGTTACTGTCATTGGGTAGTTGGAACATGTTTTGCTTTTTTGGAAGCATTTTAGTCTGCATCAAGACAGTAGAACTGCGTACTTGAAAAGTGATGAAATATCAGAGGTTAAGCTGCATTAACTAATGAAATACATGTAGCATCATACAAATGCAAGAAATAACAAAAATAACAAAAAGTAGAAGGAGTGCTAAAGTAATTATATTTCAATAATGTGTTCCTAGCTGTCTAGACATGTTAAATCAAGTACAGCTTGCCATACTGTCATCTTGCTCAAAATGTTTGACTGGGTGGATGTGCACACGTACACCTTGCCTCATGCAGAGCTGGGGGGGTGTACTTTTAAGCATTAGAGAAGATGTTGGGTCTCAGATGAAATAAATCTGGATCATCTTATTTTTTATTTTGTCGGCATGTCTAATTTCTCCCAATGCTTGTGAAAAGAGAGCTGGGTGTGAGGTGTACTAGGGAACAGTAACAAAGTTTCTGGAAAGAGCAAAGATGCACTGCCTTACCTGAAGGTAGGCATTGTATATTGAAGCCAAAAATCAAATTACTCAGCAGCTGTGCCTTGCCTTTATTGAATCCATGTAGTTCTCAGACTTGTTTGTGCTTGTGGCTGTTACAGAAAGAATAAGACTCATATTCTGCATGATTTTTAGATGGGCGAGGTTTGAATCTAGGAGATTTTACTCCTATGCTCAGAGCAGAGTAAGGGCTGAATTCAGTCCTGCTAAGGTTGTGCAGAGGGTGTTCCAGATTTGTTTTACTGGGATGATATCTGTATCAACAGATCAGGAAGGGATTTGGGAGATGTCTGCCCCTTTGGCCTAGCCTGCAGATTGGTTCTGGGTATGAAGTATCAGTTAGTGCACTGTTGGGAGAGGAAAATAAATTAAACTCATAGAAGCATTTTATGTAAAGCTGTATTAAGTAATTCTGCTGCTTTCCCACCATTGATCAGACCTCAGCTGCAGTATAGTGTGGTTTTGGACAGGGTGTTTGAAGAAAGATGAGGACCAAGTGAGTGGTATCAAAAGAAAAACAAAGAAGATGGAGATCTGCAAAATACGGCCTGTTTGACTGAAAATGTTTAGATGATTTTGGTCTGGCTGAAATGAGACTGAGGGAGATCGATGGCAGTGGTCTTCAAGTATGTTAGAAAATGATGGCAGTGGTCTTCAAGTATGTTAGAAAATGACCCACAGAGGAATAATATTTTGTTAAAGTTTGCTGTAGATAAAGCAGGGCAGTAGTTTGCTTAAGTTGCTACAGGGGAAATGTAGGTTGAGTATTAGGAATACCTTTATAATAAGAGAGGCTGAAGTGCTGGAATAAATTCTTCAGGGAGGCTGTGAAATCTGCATAATAGAAGGGGTTTGAGGATAGTCTGGACAAACCTTTTGTTTGATGTTGCTGTTTTATCCTGGGAAGATGAAGAGAGAGGAGATTAAGTGATCTCTCAGAATCTCTTTCAGCCCTTTCTGTGCCTTGTAAAGCCTGTATTTCTCTCAATCTGTAATCAAAAATTTAGGGAAGATCTGCCTCTGGCCTAGATGTCAATCTAGTGTGTCTTTATATCTCTTTTTTGTTTTCTTTTTTCCTGTCTTTTTTTCCCCTTTTTTTTCTTTTCTTCTTTAGCTCCTAGCAATTTAAATCTTCTAGGTGGTGCTGTTTCTAAGTTGTATGACAGCTAAGTTCAACTTGTTCTGATCTTTGGGAACTAGGTTTTTGTGTTGATTGGTTGGTTGGGGTTTTTTTTTCTTTTGTTTTAAATTGATGACTAAGTGATGACAAGACAACTTCCTCAGATATTATCAAAAGTGTAAAAAGGTCATTTGACAATAGTTCTAAGAGCTTAACTATCTTACTTGTGTGGTTGATTTTCATACAATGTCATCTTTCCTTTTAGCTGAACAAGCATATCTAGTGTAAGGATTGAACCAGGTGGACTGGTAAAATAACTGGGAGACATTTTTTTTAGGAAATAAGTCATTTCCTTCTGCTTCTTTCCTTTTTTTTGTGTGTGTGTCAGCATTTAGCTAAGAAAAAAAGAGGATGTTGGTCATCTGAGAATTTAAAATGTTGAATCTATTAGCTGTTTAAAAGCTAACTGGGTTTGATTTGAGAAGATCTAATTTTAAATGCTCTCCCCTCATGCATTATGGTTATAATTTGAAAATGTGAAATAGCCTGAGATAATCTGTTCTCATTGGGGAGAGAATGTAATTTAAAAATAGAATCTTCAGGTCTGATGACACTCTGTAGATACACATCTGAAAACACACTAGGATCATTGCAGAAGTAGATTGTCATGAAAAGAAAGTAATGTATATCATTAGTGGAGGTACTAATGGAATGTCTATAGTTCTGTTAGTTCTGTTTCCTCAGGAGATTTGCCTCAGGATATATGTCATAAATGAAGGTATTGGGAAAAAAAAAAGCAAAACAACGAGAACAACAACAACCTCCCAAAACTGGCCTCTTAAAATAGTTCTAGAAATGTTTGTACGAGGAATATGGGAGACGTGCGCATAAGCTACACTGTGTACTCAGCTGGTAGAAGCCACTGCTTGTTTGTTTTTTTATTTATTGTGAATCCTTTTGATTAGATCACTGTGAAGCACAAAACCATCACCCAATAACATTAATATTTTTGACACATTAAAATATTTTATTCTCTTTGCCCTGCTTGACCTCTGTAGTTATCTATTTAACTGAATACCAGTCCTGCTTTCACTAGTGTTGCTAGCCCATTGTCTTCCCACAAAACAGGGACATACCACAAATCATCTGAGCTCCACTGCAGCTATTGAATACTGTCAGAATGTTCTGCTGTGAGAGCAGCCATAAACCCAAGGAAAAAAAGCGTGTTTATAGAAATTCTTCTAGAAAGAAACAAAGTCTGAGTTGCATTACACAGGGACTCGGGAGGTTGAGGAGGAATCCTTCCCCTCATACAATTCTTTCCAGGCATGGCTGTGTAAGCTATTGTGACCACCTGGACATAAAATGTGCCACCTGCTGTCTTAACTAATTCACCTTTTTTGGTAATGCAGGGGAAAAAAAAAATTGTCGTAATGAACAGTGGGGACAGAAAGGGTTCTGTGAAGAAATCCTTTTGCTTACATTTTCCATTTCTCCTGCAGTTGTTGCTAAATCATAAATTTATCACAGCAGGAGTTTTCTGTGTTCGTGATATTATATCATAGTGACTTACGGAGATGGAAAGAAAATCACATACATAGAGTGCCAACTTTTAACTAAAATCTCATCACTTTACCCAGACATCTTTCTTTTTTTAATCTGGCTCAAGAGTTTTATAGATTTTGGAAATTACGGGTACATTCTTCCGCTGATCTCTTTTGACAAATGTATCATGGAGTTCTTAAGTGTAAGTGAGCCTGGACTATGAGGCAGGATGATGGTGCTGTTGGCTGAATCTCATTGTGAATTTGCTGTCTAGCTGAGGGATGAAGCTTTATCCAGTATTAGTCATCTTGATTGTCTTGTCTTTATTAAAACAACAATCTGAATCTATCTCTAGTTTGGCCATTTTTTTCAGTAACTTTGCTATTTATTTGGTGTTTGCATCTTCTACTTTTGTTTTTTTTCATTAGGCTCATTTGTTTATCTGGTCTCATATTTGTATTTCTTCAGTCTGGTGTTATACTTAGGAGCATAGTGAGGTGTTTCATTTCCACATTTAAAATTGGTCTAGAAGAGTTTGATATATTTCTGTCTATGTATAGGAAAAAATTATTCCAGGTGTGTTGCTGTAGCACTATCAGTTTTTTTCCAAATATGAATTTGAGGTAATCCAAGTTGCAGATTTTGTCATGCCTATGTCACAGTGGCATCATCAGTAGAGGTTCTGGAGTTTAAAGCAAATATTCTGTATGCCTCCTTAAAAATACGCTGTCCTTTAATATGAGCTAGTCCAAAGTCAAAAGAGGTCAAGGCTATGGCAGTATTGGTCTTTTCCTAGCATGAAATTGTGGGCTTTAGCATTAATACTGCGAAATCAGGTACTGAAGAACAATTTCTTATTTAGACTTGAATTTTCCTCTTTGGAGAAGAGGAGGGAAAAAAAATACCGAAGAGGAGATTCAAGGAAGTCCAAGGGTCTAAACTTGAAGTTTCTGCTAAAATCTTCCTTTCAGGAGAAGAGCTTGTGGTCGTTTTTTCAATTTGAATCTGCATGTATTAAGCTCACTGTTAAGGTCCCTAAGCCTCAGAATCTGTGAAGATAGTACTGTCTACTTCTCTGCAACTGCAGAAAAGAATGAGTAACATCTCTGTGTTGAGTCACCTCCTCAAACACTGATCAGTTTTTAGCTCAGAGGCTCAGAGCTTTGTATCCATCCTAAATGTCTCCAGAAGAATTGAAGTTAAAAGCTGTGGCACGCTAGGGAAGGAGAACAAACTAAGTGTGGTTATAGTTTTCATAAACCTAAGAAAGATGGAGAAAATCTTCCTATGAAGATTTTCTAAAGAATATGAAGGTGTCTTATTTCTGTCTGTTTGCAACTATCAAAATAGGAATATGTGAGAATTTATTTTATAGCAAAATAACTAGCATACAGCTAGATAAACACATCATGTGATGGTTGACCAACCAGCTGGCAGGTCAAGCACAAAGGGTTGTAGTAAATGAGGTTAGATCAGGCTGGTGACGGGTCACTAGTGGGTGTCTATAGGGCTACATTCTAGGGTCAGTGCTCTTCAATGCAGTTTTGGGTGCCACAGTATAAGAAGCCAATAGAGCTATTGAACAATGTCCAAAGAAGGGCTATGAAAATAGGAGCGGCCTTGAGGGGAAGCCATTAGAAGAGTGGCTGAGGTCACTTGGTCTGTTCAGACTGGAGAAGAGGAGACTGAGGGCAGACCCCCAAGCAGACCCCCAAGCAGACCCCCAAGCAGACCCCCATGCAACTTCCTCATGAGGGGAAGGAAAAGGGGCAGGCACTGATCTCTGCTCTATGGTGACCAGTGACAGGACGTGAGGGAATGGCCTGCAGTTGTGCCAGGGGAGATTTAGGTTGGATATTAGGAAAAGCCCAGAGGGTGGTTGGGTCCTGGAACAGGCTCCCCAGGTAAGTGGTCATGGCATCAAGCCTGACAGAGCTCGGGAAGTGTTTGGACAGTGCTCTCAGGGCCCATGGTGTGGCACTTGGGTTGGTCCTGTGTGGGACCAGGAGTTGGACTCTGTGTAAATACCTTCTAACTCAGGATATTCTATGAAAAACTTTGGTGAATAATGATTTGAATATTTGTAGGGGTAGAGCTTGCATCATGTTTTTAAGACTTCTTCCCTGAAAAGTTTAATTTAAATATTCCTTCAGGGATACTCTTTAGCTCTTTGGATACTGATCTGTGGTTTTGAAAGTACTTCTAGACCACTATTACTCCCAAACTTAGATACTAATATTTTCTCATCCAAAAGTGTTGAAAGGCAAATTTTACAATTTCTGTTGAGTCTCATACTAAGGCATCTCTTTTACTGAAATAATTGTGCTACAGGATTTTCTGGTAAAATCTAAACTATGTGATAAAAATTATTTTTAAGTTTTTGTTGTGAACGTTATGCACAAGATTTACTGCAGCTCAGCACTCAACAACATAGTACAGAATACTGTGAGGGAGAATTAAACAATTGTTTAGTTTCATCTTTACTGACTATTTCAAAAGCATTACTATGGGTCTGATGCTGGGTGTGCAAATAATCTATTGCACTTTAAGTTGGGTCATGTTCAGAAGAGCCGCTCGGGCTCACGAACAGCACGATTTATTGAATGCAACGCATATGGATGGTTCTTTTGGATTGCTGGTGCCAAATGCATTAACTGCAGAGTAGCTGTATGTAACACTAACAACACTATTGTATTCATGAGCTTCATGTCCCGGGTCAACACTCAGCAGAGCTGAGGACACAAGACTTACCAAAAAGTGTCCCTTCATGGGGGGTGAGGACAATAAACCTGTCGCTCTCTCCTTGCACAATTTCATGTCAAATTCTCATCTCCTGGGTAGATAGAAAATTGGGGTGCTTTTTATAACTTATTAGTCACTGTTGTGCCAGGTGCTGTGGTGGGACTATGGTCAAACTTTCTGCTCTTGCTGGACACATTGTACAGACTATTTCTTGGTAGGAAGTGTATTTGGTTTGTACAGAACATCTCTGGGTGTCAGGTGGAAGAATCAGACCACATGGCCTCCGCTTTTGTTTTTCTCCATGTTCCTGCCCGATGCCAGGGCAACACAAACCATGTGACCTCCATCCAGTTTCAGTATTTGCATTGTGAGCTCCATCACATATTGTGCTCTGCGTTGTCTTCATTTCCAACACTGACAAAGTCAAATTATTTATTTTTTTTAGCTAAGCCAGAAAGCTTGTCTGGATCCCCCAATACTCATTTCTATAGTGTAGGCAGAACCAACTTTAGTGACTCGACTACCATGTTTTTTTAATTAGATCACATCCTAAAGGAAAAATATTGCTAAAATGTCTGAAAATATAAAATGGACTCTTTTCTAGGAAAAAATATATATAAAACTATGCAAGTAATATGCAAAGATGGCAGTATTGCTTGTGAAGCTGTGCTTAAAAAAAGCAAAGCTTAAAAGTTCTACCCTCAGCAGTTCACAGGTCACTTATATCTGTTTATTCGTTAAGGTGTATTCATTTTTGTAAGAAATGCTTGGCATCCAAGAATCCAAGATGTCTTCTAAATCCCCTAAAATTGCAATATTAGCCTTTGATGGAAATAATTTTATTCTTGTCTGGGCTCTGCCTTTTCTAATAATTGTTTAGGGAGAATAAGGTGGGAGCATCTGTACTACAGCTGCTGTTCAAATAGAGCAATGCCTGTACTGTAGACAAAACAATTGGCACAATTGCTTTAATTTACTTTTTTTATGAAGAGCCAGAAATAAGGAGGCCTTATATTCTTTCGATATTGGAAGATTTTTGAGATTTTCTTGATATTTTCAAAAAAAAGTTCGTCTGGAGGGTGTTTCATGAACTAGGTTAGGCAACTGTCCAGCAACTTTTTTATTTCTATGACATGAGGAAGAAGGAGATTCTTCTCTTTTTGTGCGTCATTTCTTGGCATTGTTAGGTTTGATATGAAAGTATTTATTAATAGTTTCCACAAAGATGCTATGATGTATTTACAAGAACTTGCTGAATTTATTAGTAGTATGCAGAAAACAAACTGTTTTCTTTTTAAATAATTGTAAATGGAATCTGTTCTTTTCCCTGTTTTTCCCTAATAAGTAGTTTTAATACAATTTTTGTCTTCAACTGTTAGATATAGAATCAAATACATCTGGTTTTAAATACAATTCTGTAACAAGAAATTCTTACAACTAGCTTAATTTCAAATTTGTGCTTGTGCAGTCTTTATTGCATGCAAACTTTTTAAAATGACTACAGGGAAGTATATAAAAAAAGAGAATCCAGCAATTTTTTGTCTTTGATCTCAGTGTTTTAAAGCACTGATAATTCCTCACCCTTTTCTCTGAGCTTTTTATTACTAAAACAAAGGCTGACAGCAGAGCTCAGTCTATAATATGTAAATTCTTGTGGAAAAATAGTGCCAAAAAACTGTGAAGAAAAAATGGGTCCAGGTGTCTGCGTCACAAGGTTTGACCACTTCAGACTGGGGTGCCAAGAGATTTGAGACAGATGTTTTCAGACATGCCGCATGCCTAAAACATTTCCAGGGGTCGAGCTACAAATAGTGACTTAATAAGTTCAGAAACAGGAAAAGTATGTAGGAGTACACAAGAGTTTATTCACCTCTAGGTGCACAGCCAGCCTCTTTATATTGCATCTGCCTGTCAGGGTTGGCTATTTAAGCTGTCATGCCCTTGGTATTGCTCTTTGTCTGCCTGTGAATAAAGTGCAGCATTGTGATTACTAATCCCACTCCAGTGACTTGACTTTAAATGTGGTTTTGGAGCGGATCCCGGAGTTCTGTTTGCTAAGCTTCCTACTCCTGTTTCAGAGACACCACTGGAGATCTATGAGAGAGAGCACTGCAGACTGCCCTCCTCCTGTAGACCTGTCGCCTTCCCCCCCCCCCCGCGCCTTTTTTTTTTTTCCCCAAAAACTTTTTGAAGGAAATCAATGGATACCAAAGTGATCTGTTTATTTTTCTTTTTTTCTTTGCCTCCGCTGACAGTGGGAAATCACACTGGTCGCATCAAGGTGGTCTTTACACCCAGCATCTGTAAAGTAACTTGTACCAAAGGCAACTGTCAGAACAACTGTGAGAAGGGAAATACAACCACCCTCATCAGTGAAAACGGCCATGCTGCTGACACTCTGACAGCCACTAACTTCCGAGTAGGTAAGTACCCTGAAACTGCATTTGTCCTTAGCTGTCCTCTCTTGACTAACAGAGGGAGGAGATGTTTTGTTATTAATACCAGTTGTGCATCTGTTACTCTTTGTTTGGAGGGCTCTGCTGAGCAGGAACCATTTTATGTTAGACAAGCTTTCTGGTGTCCTTCGGAAATGTTCCCAAAAGTTCCTTTTGTGTCAGAGAAAAAAAGCTCCCATATTTTTCATGTGAATTTTCAGCTGCAGGGATGCAACATACTAAGCTTGAGTTTTTGGTAAAATTCCTCCCTCAAAGTTTGTGTTAATAAATAGGGAAAATGACAGATTACACAAAAAGTTGTGTTTCCTCTTTTTTACTTGTTTAATATGTATCAAATGCACGTAAAATCTAGGGAACAGCTAACAGTGACTCGGTCTTCAAAAATTTGTTCGGCAGTTCCTTGGAGCTACAATCCTTTTTAAGCATGCATCAGCTTAAAACTTTTCTTACTGCTGAAAGTAAATCAGATTTCATATTTGGCATTTTTAGAAAATGAAATAATGTTAAGTCTAATTAAAGTTATAGAAGCCAGTAATGTCTTTGTTAATGTTTGTTCTTTCTGCTTGCTCAGTAAGAGTATCAACAGTATGCCAAACTAAACCCTGCAACTGTTTGTTGAAACAAATCCTGAAAGCTACCTAGGATAATGATTAGCATATTTTAACTGTATACTATATAGGCATTTGTGTGCAAGTATTTGCCTTGTTAGTTAAGATGTACAGATGTATGGGGACATACCTAAGCACTTCAAATTTGTCATTTCACATTATGATACCCTGAACTGCTCTTGGAAAGTAATTTTGTAGTTATCCTGAAAATATCATAGTACTGTTTTCTGAAAAAAGAACCTTAATTATTTTGCAGATTTCTAGTCAAAGAATGCCAAATATGAACACTGTAATTTTAGTCTCTGTCTAGAATAAACACAGAGTTCAGGCAGTGCTGAGGCTGGCCAATATTGCCGTTTTTCAAGTGCAGTGTATTTCATGCTCTGAGGGTGAGGGGGAAAAGCCGTTCCAAATTATTTTTCTTTTCTTCTGGACAGATGATACATAGAGTTCCCTCTTTTAACACTCCTGCTAGACTGTCAGACTCTGTGTGAAAGCCCTTGAAGTTACTAACTCATTCCTTCATAGTATGCATGTTTGTAAAAATGTATGTTTTGGACTAATAGTAAAACCAGTGTTTTAAAACAAGAATAGAGCAAATTTTGGAGTTGGTTTGTGGTTGTTTGGAGGCACAAAAAAAAAGAAAAGTATTTTGTAAGGGAATGGTAAATCTAATACTTTAAAATCTGTGTTCACTGCCAATGCAGATTTTTACCAATGTTTTGGCAAGAACCCCAGCTAAGTAAGTTTTTTGCGTAATTTTCTGACTAGCATGAAAGGATAGGGTTATTCTTCCCCCCTTTCATTTGACCTAATTTTTCTGTTGAAATTATGAAATGCTGAGAACGGGCAGTCGTGTAATTTGTCTGCTATGTAAATCTGTGCTGTAACATGACCTTCTCTCAAATACTTGAAAACTTGGAGAGTGGAAATTGACCTGTGAAGACGTGTTCCACACCTTCTTTCCTGGCCTCAGTCCACGCAGCTCTGATTCACTGGGTACAGTGGGCTGCTAGAAACATTCAACAAAAGCAGCCTATAATAGTATTTGATGGAAAGATAAGGGAGTGTTATGTTTAAAAATGTATAAAAGCAAGTTGCTACACATGGATAAGGATTTTTAACCTGCCTGTTAGCTATCTTCACTACTACATTTAAAAGACACAAAGCATTTACCACAGCTCTAGGTATTGTTGTTTTCAAAGAAGAGTAAGAAGGTCTGAACTAGCACTTAAAGGCTCTCCAATTAAAAACAAAAATGCTGCATGAACTTCTTAATAACTAGAGAAGAGGGATCCTACACCTGTAAATCAAATTCTTTCACCAGTCACAGTTTTCAGGAGCTTCGGAATCAGAAATTAAAATATATATTACTGAAATAATTTTTTATATCTGTTCTCTAGTGCCTTTCACTAGCTTAGACTTGTCCTGATGTCTCCTGCTACATAAAGCAGAAGTAATTTGTGTCTTCCAAGATCATTAATTTTTGTTATATTTTTAACAACTGAATTATGTTTAACTTGTGCTTTTTGCTTTCAAGTCCCTGCTTTAGCTTCTTTACTTACTGTTAATCCAAAATGTGTGGAAATTCTTATGTAGATGACTTGATATTTAGAAATGCAACCATGAAACAGAATGTCATGTCACAAAATATGTATTTAAAGCAATAAGCAGCACTTTTTCAGCATGTTTTTTAAAAATATTTTCTCTTCCTAAAACCAGAGGAGATAGTCACATGCCCTATTTGGAAAAGTTTTAAATGGATTTTTGTAGCAGGAGCAGCATTCTAGTACACGAGGCTGAATTTAGGTTCTCAGAGACAGATTAGTTAGAAATCACTTTACTTTGTTCTTAATAATAAATTATTTCTAATAATGACCCAGAGTAAATTTTTTTTGTTTCTTTTCAATTTTGTGCTGAATTTTGTAAACACTGCATTTTCAAAGAGAATAAATCGCAATACCTGCATTACAGTTACTCAAGCTTTGTCATTGATTATTTCAGATTCTTAAAAAGTGCTCAGTTTGTCAATTCAGCTGAAGCTTGATAGCAGTGAGCTCAGGCAAGGAACAGATCCCATTTCCTGAAAATTTTATACAATATGGATAAGCCATTAAAAATAAAAACCCACAACAAGGGACAGACTGGGGGGAATGGTGCTTTTCAGGTAGCTGAGATCTTTGGCTGTGGTGAGGAATAGCTCCTAGCACACCAGTTGAAGGTGATGAAAGCTTGGTATTTAAAAGGAAGGACCTCTTTGACTGCCAGGCTGCTTCAGTGAAACTTTGGGGATTTTTGCAGTTTCATTTTGTGAATGGGATATGTTGCAGTTAAACTAACCAACCTCTAATATTTCATTGGCTTGGAGAATGAAAGCATTTAATCTGAGTGGAAACTTCTGCTGAATAGATGAATCTCATTATTCTGTTGGATTGATGCATGTGCAGTTTGTATGGTATTTCAGTCCTGATATATCTACAGAGGCTTGTAAAACAGGGTTGATACGGGTGCATGGGAAGGGATGGGAACAGAGTAGCACAGAAGGTTTCCGTCTCTTTCACTGTTGAAGTTACTCAGTGAAGTGTCCTGTTTCTACTCAAAATTAGTCCATTTTCCAATTTTGAAATGAATTATCTTCCTGTTAAGAGTGGGAGGACAATGACTAATTTGTAACTGTAAAATGAAGCAATAAGGAATCAGTAAATGCCCAAATTAATATTTTAATGCTTTTCTATTTTTCTTCCACTATTGTATATATATATTTAATTATAGATTTACATTCTATTGTTTCCCATGGAATCTGTGCTTCATTAATTCAACAGGAATGACAGAACTTAGTAAAGGAAGCAGTCATTTAATACTTAGGTTCATATTCACTGTTCATTTGCAGCTCCACATCTCATTTAAAGTGGTTCATTCAAACAGTTATAAATGAGAAGTCAAAGTTCCATGCTAGTCAGTGAAAGTGCATATCTTTCTGTAGAAATTTTGTGTCTGAGCACTTGGCAGTATCTGTGTCAAATAAGGAAACAGAATGGTAGAATTATAGAAAGGTTTGGCTTGGAAGGGACCTTAAAGATGATTTACTTCCAACCCGCAGCCATGGGCAGGGACACCTTCTTCTAGACCAGGTTGCTTAGAGCCCCATCCAGCCTGGACTTGAGCACCTCCAGGGTTGGGGCATCTACAGCTTCTCTGGGCAACCTGTGCCAGTGCCTCACCACCCTCACAGTGAAGAATTTCTTCCCCATATCTAATCTAAATCTACCCTCTTTCAGTTTAAAGCCCCTCCCCCCCATGTCCTGTCCATGCCCATGTAAAATGTCCCTCGCCAGCTCTCTTGCAGGCCCCCTTTAGGGGAGGCTGGAAGGCTGCTATAAGGTCACCTTGGAGCCTTCTCCAGGTGAACGTGGTGTCTTAAGTAAAAATGTATCTGATCCTTCTTATTTAATCATAAATTTTGAAATTTTCAGCATGGATCACAGTGACCTGGATATTCTGTACCCTGTTACAATAATGCTGAAATTATGTTGCCTCTTGAATTTTGGCACTTTTCCTACTGGAATTTTCTATCAAAAATTTTTCCAGCTTTACTGTGTTGACTCTGTATAAATGTTTTTAGATAATTGAGGTTGTCCAGAAGTTTCCAATTACGTACAGACAGAAACTTCCAAGAAGCAGCAGAAGCATTTTGCTCAAATTTTATTTGGTCTTCTTCTGAAAGCAATGAAAATTTGACCAATATATTTTAAAACAATAGGTTATTCAAAGGAAATTTAGTAAGAAGACTCACTATGTAATTATTATTCTAACATAATTTCCTATCTAGCAAAGAGTTTAGAAAGCATAACTATTTAGAATTGCAAAAATTTAAGGCAGTTATTTTACAAAATGTGGATAGAATTCCTGAACCTATGTGACCATGAGTTACTGTTAGTGTTGTAGGAGTTAGCATTGCTTTTTATTCAAGCACTTCAGGTATTATCAAAGAAGAGTGTTGGTTAAAAATGTCAATTACCTGCAAGCAAGGCAGCCTATTGGCAAGCCAGCCAACTGCCTTTATCTGTAGATTACGTATGAAGTCCAAGAGAAGTGATTGGTGTTTCCTTGCTACCATTTAGTATGTATTAAAGCTGTCATTTCTTTGCTCCCTATGATACATTCTGCACATGTCCTACCACATTGGTGAGGAACTGTAAGACTATGACATTTGAGGTGGATTTTTTAGTAACCTTTTGATGAACAGGCATGTAAATAGTATTGGTGACATGATGGCATGTAAAGGCATATAAAAGACCAACATCTTGTGGAGTATTTGTGTAGATTTTTAAGACTTTACAGTCACAGTCTCTTCTGGCAGCTTGTGAGGTACATACTGTACAGTTTTTTACCCATTATATTTTACCCTTTTGTTTTACTGGGTTTAGTAAGAGTTGCTAGAAAGGTAACATGTTAGAAGAGATGCTTTCTTCTCTGTTTTGAAGTGGTGTTTGCTATTTGGTTAATGGTGTCAGCCTGTGTAGGTAACCCATCATGTATGACCTATGTAACTCTGCCCAGAACACTATTCCTGTGGCTCCATCTGAGACTTAGCAGATGAACACGTGGAGGATTTAAAATAATTGCTAGCACATGTCACGCAGAGATTTTTTAAATTCTTTTTGGTAACATAAGTGAGAAGTGATTTTATTTTAATGTTTTAAAAAAATCTTTGCTTTTCAACTTTATATGTTCCATCAGACAACCTAATTGAAGAGAAGCTTATTTCTGGAATAACTACTTAGCTCAAGAACAGCATATGGTAATTCACAGTTTGCTTTTAGTAGTATATTCTCTGTGGGTAAGAATGAAGTGTTACTTTGAAATAGCCTTGCGTTTTGCGCTTGAACTTGCAAATATGAAGAAGCTGTGATGCAAGAACCTTGCTATTCCTTTAGTATTATCACTTTTGTCCTTTTCTGTCCTTCTCTGGTAGCTACCTTGCAGCCTTATTTGGTAAAAGATTTGTTCTTGTAGTAATTACAATTTGTGCATTGTCAGACTTCGTTGGTTTATGCTTTTTTGCTGCCAAATGAAATATTATTTCCTTTAACAGACACGTGAAAATTTCAGAATTGTTGGACAACTTGGCTAAAATAATACCTTTTTAAACTTTCTGCAACAGTAGTTCAAAGAAGTTGGTCAGTCTGTCAGTGTGTGTCTCAGGAAAAAATACTAAGAAAAGGACATTGGGATTTATCCACTGCTTTATCTGGTAATTTGAAATTTAATCTGTACAGATGATGACTATGATAGAAATATTCATGCAGCAACATCATAATAGCTGTAGCAAAATGAAGGCCAAGTATTTTTCCTCAGACAGTGAACTGAGTAGCTAAAATAAAAAGGACAGATAACAGCAGGACTGTTATTATGAATTCTTCTTTGCCTTATGGAAGATACTGGGGAAAAAAGGTATTTCCTAGCCTGAAGAGCCAATGCAAAATGATTTGGGAGGAACCACTTATGACCATCAATTCAAAAGACATTTCTTTCTTCCAGTCCCCCTTTCTTCTATAAATAAATTTGAGCTGACAGCAGGATGAATTAATTTACTTACAGTCCAGGTAGTGTAGTATAGGCTTTTCTAATCTGAAATACTAGTGGACTACAATTTCATCCTGTAATGTAAGTGTACAATTCTATAGACTGAGCAAAGATCAGGGTTTTAATGCATTTTCAATTATGGGCCTCCAATGCTCAAATTACAAAGAAAAATTGTATTTTAAGGATTTTGTTAGTTTTGATATCCACATCTGTTCAGAAAGAATGATTTCTTTCCCCCATGTATCTATCAGAACTTGCCATCAACAAATAGTTCTGGTTTCTACCATGGAGCTTACAGCATCTGTGAGCTGTTTCTTCATAATCTTAAAATAATTATTCAAAATTGACATCTTTACCTCAGATTCCAGTGGAGGCCAGACGCTAATTTAAAAAAAAGAGATTGTTCAGTCACATGATTTTAATGAGGCTGAACTCATACAAACCTGTTAGCAACTCATTTCCACTCCCTTGCTCACCTTAAAGACTTCAGACCATCACCATGAAGCAAAAGTCCATCTGCTCTCAAAGTACTCCCCAAACCGTCTGTTACAGAGAACACAGTTTTTGGATGTGCAGTCATAGGAAAAACCACAAATGGAAATGGTACAAAATCCACACCTGCAGTCATTCAAAAACACATGGAGTATGTTTCTCTCAAAGTTAAAGCAAAACAGAACACAAAGTTAAAATGCATAATGTTTTATTTTACTGTATATGGTTTTAATT
This sequence comes from Corvus moneduloides, assembly GCF_009650955.1. Lineage (NCBI taxonomy): Eukaryota > Metazoa > Chordata > Aves > Passeriformes > Corvidae > Corvus > Corvus moneduloides. The sequence continues at coordinate 84,770,830 of NC_045478.1, read as the reverse complement.
TATAGGGATTAGTTTATGTACATCTGACTTGAAGTACTGTAAAAAGAGAACTGAGAGTGCATTTATTTGAATGATTACATTGTTGCATATTCAAATAAACACAATACCTTGTACAGCTGTAATTTTGTTATTGCTAAACTAAATGTCTTTGCACATACCTCACTGAAGATCAAGTGTATACCAACTTTGGCTTAGAAAAGACGTTGCCTCTAAAGAGTAAGAAAGAGCAAGAAAAAAGTTGCCTCTAAAGAAGAAGAAAGAGTCTGAAAATTTTCTCTACATGTTGAAATATGGCATATATCATTAATAGATTTCTTAGCAAATGGGTTTGTATTTAATGTGTCCTTCTGGGCTTAGCACAGTCAAAAGGAAGCAAGCAGCTACCACTGCTCTGTTGATCACAGTCTTTCCCCATTCAGCCTTTGTACTGTTTGTTCTGGTTTTTTATTCTGCTCCAGATAATTCTCATCCTATGTAGTCTGTATAGCCTTCATCTATCCATTCCACCTGTAATTAGCTCTTAGATTTGAGTATCACTGTAATTGAGAGTCCTGTTTTGTAGTGTAGAGGCTCTGGGATTCCTGGATTTTTCTTTTGGAACATGAACTTTATCTTTGTTATGTAGGCACTTAAATTCAGTGAGTTTTCTGTGTGTCCATAAAAACCTGTTAAGAGGGTGAACCATGAACTTTCAACCAGGGATTTATGAATGTGAATCAAATTGAAGTCTATGGGAGCTGTAAACTTTTTTTCTGTTAATCTCTTGCAAAGTCCTGAGGGATGCTAGTCAATGAATAGAAGGAAAATTAGGTATTTGCTGATTGCACAGGAAGAGGATTGAGTTTTAAGAAACCGAACAGAGTATTTCTCATCTATATTTTACTCATCCAAATAATTTATTCATTTCTCATTTTGGTTGTATTTTCAGTTTAATTTAAAGAGAATAAGATGAGCTATTAAATCAAAATTTTATATTGGATGTTACTCAGATATTTCAAGTTTAGGGAAACTTTTAGCAACTGTTCATCTCATGATTTAGGAATGAGTTCTTTGACTTCTCCCTGAGAGGGACTGCCTTTGTCAATAGGATGTATAGGGCAGTGGTCTCCAAACTTTTTTGATTGCACATTCCTATCAATAAAATACTTTTGAACACTCTCCCTCATATGTATATATTTATAAATTACATACACGTACTACTGTATGTATCATCTGTTTGTACATTATAAACCATAGACAAAATAGAAAGTAAAAATGCATGAGAAAAAGACTAAGTGAACTCTATTGAAAATTTATTTTATTTATTAATGGTACAGAACATATTTCTTTCCTGCATCCCAGTACATTTTCTGGCACACTGTGTGGGATGAGCACACCCTGCTTTGGAAACTGCTGGTATAGGTAACCAGGAGAGACCAGCTTCATAACATATGCTGTAATACTACCTTTCTATAGTTAATATGAGTCCATTGCATCTCTCTTATTTATTATTTGAATATCTTAAACTCAGCCTGTTAGATGCTATATATGTAGTGCTAGAACACCTTACTCAGACCAGCATTGTCGTGTGAAGCTTCTCAATGAGGTTGTACACAGCTCAGGGGAATTTGGTGCATGGTTAAGTTGCTTGGAACTGGACACGACCAGGCAGAGCATTGATTGTGTTTTAGGTTTACAAAGCTTGTGCAACAATTTATACAGCTATTATGGTTATAAGAACCACCATGTGTGGTGAAGTTGTGTATTTTTAATGAATTTCCAACTGTACATTCTCTGCGGAGTAATCTTTATTCTTCCTATTCACTAGCAGTGATTCTGCTCCTTTCCTCCTTCAGAACTCCAGGATTTGAGTTTCTAGGTTTTCACTGGTCTCCTATGACCTAATTTATTACTCAAACTCTGAACAACATCCATCCCATTCTCACATTGTGTCACCTCCTCAAGGTCAACTCCCTAGAAAACTTTCCAATTTCTTGTGATGTAGTCAGTGCCAGCAAATCATAGCATATGTTTTTTAACTATTCCATGAACATTTGGATTATGAGCTATTATCTGTATGTTAATGAATATCCAATTTAAAGAATCTAGTCCTACTTTGTTCTTCTTGTAGAAGTTTTTACTCCAAAAAGAGCACTGCAGTAATGTTACAGTAATGAGAGAGCAGTCTCCTGATGTTTGGAAATTTTTGTCATGACTACAGTTTCTGTGGCTTTTCTTTTTCTATTTTAAACATAATTTTATCATTCGAGGATGTCTTGTGGTATGATGGTGTAGTGGTTTGGTCCAAAATACTCATTACTGTTTATCTGCTGTGAGATAAGAATTAGGAGAAATGCAAAACAGGCATCAAACTTGAAAGAATATAAAGAAGTTTATTAACAGACCTAAAAGAAGAAAAAAAAATTATACCACCTTCAGAACTCTCCTCCTCCCCCCACCTTCCTCCCTTCTCCCACTGACAATGTGAAAAGACAACCCTTAAGATGTTCAGTCTGTTTACCACTTCCATAATAACCTTGTTCAGTCCATTTAGAAAGAGAAGTCTCTTCTTGCTCGTGCTATGAGAACATTATCACAACGAGACAGCCGCCCACTTCCAAATATTGTTCAGTCCATTTAGGAAGAGGAGTCTCTCTGCCTGCGTGTGAGTCCTTTCCCCCGACTTGCAGCTTTTCCCGCAACTGCCTTCGAGGGTCCACTCTTGAAGTTCTTTGGGGTACAATTTTAAGGTTGAGCCGTTCAGAAACAAAAACAGAGGCCCTTCTCCTTCCCTGGGAGCAAAGGGTCTTCATCATCTTCATCGTTAGGACTATCTCTGGGAGCATCTCTAGGAACTGAGGTTTTCTCCTTTCCCATTTGGAGCAAAAGTCCTCATCTGGTTCATTTCTAGGGACTGAGGTTTTCTCCTTTCCCGTTTGGAGCAAAAGTCCTCATCTGGTTCATCTCTCCCTGTCCAAACTTCTCATGAAATTACAGCTGCGTCAGCATCTGCCTATCTCAGCGCAGGTGCTTTTGCTCACGAGTTGAACACTCCACCCCCCATATCTTCATGCAATTACAACAGGATACTCTGATATATCATAGCTTCACAACAGAATTTCAGCTTTAAGCATCTCCTCTCTCTCTTCCCTCAGGTTTTCAGCTCTTCACAGCAATAAAAAGGGTTAATCTCACCTCGGCCTTGCAGCTTTGCAGCTGGAATGTTGAATTTTTCTTATCGAAGTGGAGAGGGGGGAGAGCCGAGCTGCTCCGGCTGCCCACGGCAAGGCAGTGGGGGGGGTTCCACGGCTGGAACAGGTCCATGGCTTCAGGATGGCCGTGGCCCGGCCCGGCCTGGCCCGAGCAGGGCCTGGCCGGGCCCGCTGGCCCCCACTCGGGGCCCGCAGCCACCTGTCCCAGCGCCGGAAACGAGAGAGAGCTTGGAGGGGGAGTTTGCCTATTCTTAAATGTGGATCACAGAGGTGATCACAACTTTAAGTGGCTTAGAGAATTGTCCATATTCAAACTGGCCAGCTGATAGGTTCTATCAGTTCCCAGAGGAAACTGTAAGCACCCCTTAGCAAGGACGTCCCTTCCGGGACTATGCCTGCTAACCTATGACAGATGGGATGCAGTAGATCAACGTTTATAGACCATTTGGAGCTAAGTTTGGGTGTTCCTCTGGCTCACGAAATCATACTGAGATACCTCAGTCAAGAACCTAGTAGTAAATGGGTGATGAGATGCACCCATATGGCAAGTTGGCCTGTGGATGTCCTTACTGGCCTGCTGGGTGAGCCTCTCTTCAGTGACAGACCAGAAAACCTCAGGTAACAGCACTCCTAACTTGTGTTGTTCAAGCAGGCACAAAAGGTTAAATGGGAATGAATCTCAGCTGTTGTGGTTTAACCCCAGCCGGCAATTACCATGCAGCCTCTCACTTCCTCATCAGCAGGACTGGGGAGAGAATGGGGACAATAAAAGTGGGAAAACTCATGGGTTGAGATAGAGACAATTTAATAGAGAAAGCAAAAAGCCATGCATGCAAGCAAAGTAAAACTAGGAATTAATTCAGTGCTTCCCATGGGCAGGGAGGTGTTCAGCCATTCCCAGGAGATCAAGGCCCCATCACATGTAGTGGTGACTTGGGAAGATGAACACCATCACTGAGAATGTCCCTCCCTTCCTCCTTCTTCCCCCCCAGCTTTATATAATGAGCATGATGTCCTATGGTCTGGAATACCCCTTTGGTCAGCTGGGGTCACCTTTCCTGGCTCTGTCTCCTCTCGATTTCCTGTGCGTCCCCAGCCTCTTTGCCAGTGTGGAAGTGCACAAAGAAGAAAAGGCCTTGGCTCTGTGTAAGCCCTGCTCAGCAACAACAAAAACCTCTCTACATTATCAACACTGTGTTCAGCACAAACCCAAAACACAGCTGCATACCAGCCACTGTGAAGAAGATTAAGTCTACCCCAGCTGAAACCAGCACATCATCTTAAATATCTATTATTCAGTAACGGTAAGGATGCTGATGTCCCTGGCCAGTGTCAGCTTTATTACTTCTGTGGTCTTCACAGCCTTTGCATAACAGAGGCATGCCCAATGGCTTAAACGTTTCTCAGAACATTCTGCTGCTTTATCTGATGTAACCAAGTAGTTAGATGTCTATGCTAGTGGGCGTTACTCTATGCAAGAGTCCAGTACGTTTTCTGGAAATAGCCTAATAGCAGAACAGGTGTCAGAGCAGAGAATCAGTTCACTGACTTCTTCAGATTGTAACAGTGCATGAGCAATGACAGCCTAGTGTGATTGTGGTCAAATTACTCATTAATCCTGTTGTCCTGAAAGGTGGGTAGGACTCCTCAGCTGGCACCTGAAGGGAAGAGTATAGTCTGGAAGGATCCTGTAGCAATAAAGATGCTTGCTTTTCATTGTTACCTGTCCTTCTGTTGAATTCTTGTTCTATTGAAGGCAGGTATGTTTCAATAACATTAATAAATACTTGTTAGCATTACATGTGCTCAGGCACATGAAACACTATACAGAAGGGTAAGTCTTAAAAATGCTGGGAACATAGGAAGGTAGTTTTCGTCTGACACTGTACATCTTGACTTCAGCATTCCCACTTTGATGATGGCAATTAAGAAGTTATTCAGGACTGCTTAAATTGATACCTATAATGTCTTTCTTTATACTGCAGCATGCTTGTTTTAAACAAGGGTGTTAATTTGTTGCACTTACAAAGCCAGCTTTTCCTAGTTATTTTATTTCAGAGGAAAATAAATATCAATGCACTAGAAATCCAAAGAAATGTCTGGAGTAGCTTTTTTGTATGTGTTAGCATTGTTATCAGAGGTCTGACACTGGCCATTTGTAAGGCATTAATTCCCGATAAACAGTAAAAGGTGGGTTTTTGTTTTTCGTGGTATACTGAGTCGAAGCCTAACTGTTGTGGTATACTCAGTATATCAGGGTGATAAATTCAAATAAAGTCAATAGATTCGCCACCTACGATCAGGGTAGGAGAGACTCAGATGATTCCTTACCTAGCTTCCAAAAATAGTGTCTGAATCATCTCAGATACTGAGAATATTAGAAGCAGAGTTAGCAAAGATTGACTATGCATCATATCTGTTAGTAAAAATCCTCCTGTCAATCATTTTGCAGCTACCATAACTTTTACTATACCCTTTCTATATTGACTAAGCACAGCATTAGGTGATTTTCCATGGCACAACATACACTTTATTTTTCTGATAGCATTTGAATATTCTGTTTCTCATCCATCCTGTTCTTTCCAGATTGTAACACTAGGAGTTTTATTGGCAGCTGTTGGTCAGATGGTGCTCATTTAAGTCACGTACACACAGACGTATGTTGCATTTGGCATGTCTGAGGATAGGTGACTTATCACATGAGTTTGGAAGGATGTGATACAGAGCCAATGAGACTCCCATCCCACTGGGAACCACAATGAGAGATGAGTGAAATACCTGGGGACATGTTTGATGTCTCTTGGTTGACTCTGTGTACGCATCTTCGAGTTGTCAACATCCAGCTTTTCTTCCTGAGCTGTTTTAAAGTACTGAGTTTAAAACTGAGGAAGACAGATGATTAGTACAGTGAAATAATCTAGTGCATATTCATTCTGGATTTCTTGCTGATCATGATGCTCGCTCAACAAATGTATATTTCTCTGTAACATATTGAAGCCTTGCCCTTTATGATCTGAACTTGCTACCCCCAAATTTCAGTATCAGGATGTTCCATAGCTGACAGTGTAGCCTCCAATAGCTCCAGAAAACATGCATGATCCAGACGGGAATAACACCACAAAGCTTGCTTATTTTGGCTGTAATTTGGTTTGCTTAGCTGGTTAAATAGCGATATTTACGATCCCATTCCCAAGTGGGGGTGCATTTAAAGATCCCTTGGTAATAATAGTTTAAAAATATAAGGCAAATTCTAATGAAGTCAGTAACCATGTTAAATTACAATAGCTGAGAGCCCAATTTAGTAGCTGCATATTTTTTTATCATAGGTTTAGGTTTTGAGCTAGGTTCCTGTTTGAAAATTTTCTCTGCAGTGTTGCAGATTTTACCTCTTTCCAGAAGAAACATCTCAAGTGCCTTCACTAACATGTTCACATAAGTAGGCCAGTCACAGGAGCTGGGTGTCACTTCACTGTTTTCAGTGATGAGCAGAAAAAATCACTCTTACATCTGGTGCTGGAGCTCTTGCTATCAGGTCTACTTTTTAAAATTGTGTTTTGTTGTTGCAATGGAATATTTATATTAAAAGTTGTCAAAATACAAACATTAGGATAAATTCAGAGGTGAATGCAGAGGTATTATACTATTAACACCACTTAAAGATTTTATTTTCTCCCTTTGCTTCCCAAAGCACAAGTTTGCGATATCAAGATTATCTGAATGTTACTAAAGTAACCAAATAGTTAATTTATTTTTTTGTTTGCAACTTCTTTACATATTTACATATTTTTTACATTGCAACTTCTTCTGAATTGCAGCCAGGAATCTGAAGAGAAAAGAGTTTAGGATGAATTAGTTAGAAAGTTGAGGTGCCACAAGTAAGATGTAGGGGAAAAAAAGTAGGGAAGAGTCTAAACCAGAGGAATAGCGTCACTACTGTAGTTCATGCTTCTGTGCCTTTTATAAGTTACTGTTAGAGTTTCTGCAATTAGAATGTAGAAATAAGTCTAGAGCAATTGTGCAGATCCATGTGTGCCACCTCTGGGTTTCAGCTTTTACCTAAAATGTGTGGTGTTTCAGAGCACTATATTAAAAGAATATTGCATATGGCAGTGCATGCGCATTCAGCACAGTGAATGCCATCCCTGCTTTCCTGTGACAGTTTGTGCTTGGTAGATCTGCGTGCTAGTCCCTGTGCTTTCTGTGTGCTTAGTAACAGGGTGGATGAAAGATGCCCAAACAGCTGGGGGGCATGTAGTAATGCTGGATAACTATAGTAACTCAGAGACAAAATTAATCTGCTCTTTGTGATGCATCCAGTGGAAATACTGTTATCTAAATGAGCAGTTCAAGGTTTTCCTTGGCAAGTCTGTTGGTGTAATTGAATAGTGCTTACGCTTGAATTGTTGATAGTACCTAAGTAGAAAAGGCAAAGAGTGGTGAGGGAAACTCAAATGTTCCCTGAAGTGTAAAAGAAAAGGAATTTGGAGACTCAGATGAGGAACATTTCAAAACCCATCTTCGTTTTCTCTAACACTGGTTACAGGAAGGGAGTTTCCATCCATCCTAAGGGTTTTGTTTGGGTAAGCATGGGCTATTTTTTGAGGATTAAGAGGATTGAGGTGCTTGGAATTTGTTTTGTTACACATGGTTTTGATTAAATGAAAACATTTGGACTTGATTAAATTAGTTTATCTGGAGCTGTTCAAGGTTGTTTGAGTATTGGAAACAAATTAGATTATGTAATTACATGAACAAACTGTATTTATCAGTGGTTTCCTAGCTGCTTTGTTGATGATTTCATGCCCTGTACTAGTGTTTCCAACCCATAGCTGTGGCAGCTTTATTGGACTTCATCTTGCAAATGTTCTTTTTCTATGCCTTGAGCTTTTCAGAGACTCCCTGTGGGGGCATCTTGATGCACCTCTCTGCTTACCTCATTTCTGTGATACCCACCGAGCTCTGCCAGACTGGGAAGTGTTAAGGCTTTTGAATGCCAGAGGAATCAAAGCTTGTTATTACCAGTTAAATGCCCAAGGATGGGAAGAATACTTAAAATGTTTGTATTTTCTTACATCTGTCTCCACATTTCTAAAGGATGTGTGTTCATTTATAGTAAAAAATAATTAGGTTTGTTCAATCATATATTGGCTGTTCCTTAAGAAACCATTGAGAGATTTAGTTTGCAGTAGACCCGAGTGAGGAATTCGTTGCCTTTCTCAAATCCATTAATACTTTCTTTGCTTTGTTTATAAGATACCCACACATGTGAACTGAAATTTCTTCTAATCTTACACAGACCTATCTTCACATTTTTATCGAGGTCTGAGCCAGAGGGTTTCACTCCACAATGGATTTTATTTCTTTTATTTTTTCTTCTCATAGGAAATGGTAACAGCCCAATGAGAATCAGGCTCCAGTGCACACTTTTTCTGAATGCCAGTTGAGAACTTAAGTGCAAACCCAGCATCTTCAAATGGTCTCTCCCAAAAAGCATCGATCTGTTTTTTGTCAGGAATGTCCCCTATGCCTCTGGCAGTATTCTACCATTCTGTTTAGGTTCTTCAGCCTCAATGACAAAACAAAGCAAAAAACTTACATGAGAGGTTGAGCTGTTTAAACATACCCTGGCTTTATGTCCTGTTTCTGTCTTAAGTGGTCATTTCCCCAGGGCTCCTTGGTCTTTGTTAAACAGAAGTTCCCAGAACCTTTGTCAAGGAAAAGCAGTGTTTCCTTCCTCTGCCTTTTTGAAGGCTTACGCTCCTCCAGCTCACTTTTCTCAAATGGTCTGTGTGTAATTCCAGTTCTGATGAAGTTGTGGGCCTGTGATTTCCAGCACCAGTGTCATAATCAAATGCAGCCCCTACTCTTGGCCATAAACTACCTGAGGAAATAATGCAACAAGAGTATGGGCTGCTTACACCTATTTAAAATAATCAGGAATTTTATTTCAATGTGGTGTGGGGGTTTTTCTTTATCTTTTATTTGTGTTTTGTTTTGAGGGGGTTTTTCTAAGTTCTCATAATATTTGCCATTTGAGATTGTCAAGTTTTCAGTTTAGCCTGGAGATTGCATCCTATTTGTTTTTACATGGCTGAGTTGAACTTACAGTTGTATATTTCACAATTTAAAATTTTTATTACAGAACTTTATATTCTTAGAATAGATTTCATGTATTCTCACTTAAACTTCCTTCCTCATACATTAGGCCAGAGATGTAAATCAGTTGCCAGTTAACTGAGTGATTTGCACCACATGATAATATGTGAAGCTTGGAATTGTTATTTCCTGTTATGTTTAAATACTGAGGCATTAAAAATTCTTAATTATTTACCTCATACTAGACCTTTTAGTGTCATTTGTTTACACTTATTTGCACAAGTTATTTGTGTGGATGTCCAAAGCAAACAGTTATGAGAAGGAACATGAACTACTTCTTATCTATTGGCATCTTCCTTCCCAGTATTTTTAGCACAAACTTTTTGCTTGAAAACAAAGCTTTTCACGTGCCCATTCATTCATTACCTACCAGATTCCTGCAGGAGAGGAACACGTGAAAAGTGCCTGGTGGTGCAGATACCCACGCAACTTGGCCTTCTGCATGTCAATTGCTTTATAGGAACAGTAGCATAGAAAAAAAAAATTATTTTGGTGGAAATACTGGATATATTTATGTTGTTTAAAAGGTGGATTTTGCACATTACCTTGTTTCCTTAACCCTGGAGATAGGGGGAAGAAAATCTATAAGATAGATGTCTTGCACTCAAGGAATTCCACAGTAAAACTGTTTTTGTTTGCCTTTGTTTCACTGTATTTCTTTCAAACACCAAACTGCTCCCCCCTTAATGCTATTTCACACTGTTTCATTGTGTGATTTTACTTTGCAGGAAAACCACCTTAGTGTTCAGCCTTGCTCAGGCACATCTTTAAAAGCACTAAAATTCTTTCTATGTTTTCTGTATTACAGTGCAGCCACTTGTTTGTGGCTGCTCAGGAAGAAACGGTACCAGAGAGAGAGACAGATGTTTGTCATGTTTTAGTTACTGCTGTGGTCAACCCCCCTTCATTTTGCTCTGAAGTAACAGCAGTTCTGTAAGGATGTCTTTTATACACTCAGATGAAGTCCTAACAAAGGTTAAGACCCAAAAAAAATAAGCTTGTGCTGTCATGAGTAGCCTTCCAAGGTTGACTAGGACCACTAGCACAATGCTACAGCTTGAAGTACTTTCAGTCAGTTTATATTAAATGAAAATATAAGATAAGACAAGAAAAATATTAAATATACTTTTGCAGAGCACAGTGAAAAAACAGTTCTGGCAGTTTGCATTGTGCGTGGACCTATCCGGCAATCAGGCTTTGGCATTCCAGTCCCTGTCTGTGCAGTGTGAGGGTGCTCTGTGACGAGCTGGGCTGAGTGCATTGTTTCTTGAGCGTGTTTCCTGGGCCAAGGGAATTACACAGCTGAGTTGGAACTCCTTGGGCTGCTGAGTGTCTTACTTTGTGCATCACACAACACACGGGTTCCTTTTCCAACACTGGCCTTCTATGGTATTCATAATAGTAATAGCCTGTGGTTGTCCAGAGGTCACAGCAATTTGAATAATGAGCTTTATGTTCTTAATTACCTTGCATTATCTACAGTTTGTCATTTTTATTGTAATTCATTACAGACCAAGCAATGCCAATCCAGGAAAATGCCATGATTATGTGAAGGTTTTTATTTTTTTAAGTCAGAATCTTATCCTAAATCTGACAAATGGATACTGAACACTACTTGTCAAATACTATTTGATTCCTGACAAAAACGACCTTTGTTTGTCTTGAACTGAAACTTACGGAATTTTTCCTGTTGTTTTCACATCATTTAGTTCTTGAAAATTCTGACAGCTCATTTACATTGTGAATGATTATAAAATCCTACATCTTTAGAAAGTGCTGAACCATGCCTATTACTGCATGTATCTCTGAATTGAGAAATATTTTTCATTTGATGTTGACATTTTTCATGTTTCATCTGATAATTTGTATTGCTGTATACGTGCAAGCGCTACCTGGCACAGAAATAATTACCCTTGTCTTTATATTGGAGTTACAAGGTTTTAATGCTTTGGAGTTTGTCTATGAAATTATTTCAGTAGAATCTCTTGATATTTTTATCATCTTCATGGGTGGATACATACTAGCTTCTTTTATCTGAGAAATAAATGTTGAGCAAAAATCTAGGTCCTCTGCAAGAAATAGTTTTCTAGAGAACAACCAAGGCTTAAAGTCAAAATGAAATATTTGTCCCCACTACTTTCTATTCTCTTGTGAGTTTTTTCCCAGTCTCCCAGGGAAGGGTAAGTGGTCCAGGATTTTCGGAAACAGGAGGCTGACAAATAACAGTATCTATACCAAAGTGTGAATAAGAAGTGGAGCCAGACACCATATTAATTAAGAGTCTTGCTTAATAGCATAATGAAATAAAATGGCTGGGATATCTAAGGGAAGAATGTGCTTACTGTGTTTGTCATGGAGAGAAGATGTGAACGAGGCAGAGGTCAGAGATCACAAGGAGGGAAAGGAAAGTGGTTCTACCACAAGGTGGTTGAAAGTGCATGTCAGATGGATAGTCAGTCCTCGGATGTCCAAATGAAGGACGAAGCTCTCCAGCCCTATTCCTTTCCTCTTCAACTTGTGTGTGATATGTGGCCAGATAATACTGAAGTCATTAACAAAATGTTTATTTCTGTTTTCATTTCAGTTATTTGCCACCTTCCATGCATGAATGGAGGCCAGTGTAGTTCTAGAGATAAATGCCAGTGCCCTCCTAATTACACTGGTAAACTTTGTCAGATTCCCGTGCAGACTGCTGGTTCTCCAAAACTCTACCATCACCCGCAACAGGTGAACAAGGCTGTAGGATCTCAAGTTATCCACTCCACTCATACTTTACCACTGACAATGTCTGGACAGCAAGGTGTAAAAGGTAACGTCTTTCTTGATAGATATTTTTAACTTGTTGATTTTAACAAACTATTTTGGGTATTCAACCAGTAATAATAGTGCTACATCTACATGTATCAAATATTGACACCACAACTTGAATGTCACCAGAATGTCTAGAACATATTTTGCTCAATATCTGAAATAATAAGAAATAACAGTGTTATTGAAAAGACTTTATAGGTAAATTTACTTTGCTTTATGGCAGAATTTAAGGCAGATTGCAGAGTCAAGGGATAATGCAGGGGGTTTCTTCCAGAAGTGTAGACCTGTTCAAAAAGATAACAATTGTGGTTGAACAGATTCCATAAATTGCAGTATACCTAGACAGAGAGTTGCAAGTGATTCCATGGTTACTAGTGGAGGGAAGAGACCATGCTTTTCAACATTTAAAAAAAAAAAAATCTAATATAAAACTAAAAATACAAGCCATGTTTATCTTACATGATTTGGTGGAGTCTTACAAGTTAATTTTGTGGTGAACTTTTAGTGTAGATAGGCCATGGTGTGATTCACTTAAATAGACTTCTCTTAAGGAATTCACTTAAATTCCTTCCAGGTCAAATAACAGTATCATTAAGAAAAAAAATTTTAAAAAGTAAAGTAGGGTTTTCCTACTGCCAATGCTGTGAAGAGGACAGAGGATAAGAAGAAAGAAAACCTGTAAAGTTAATCAAATTTTCCCAGTCAAAGAAAGTTTATTCAGCTTCAGATCTCTGTTTCCCCTAATACTTTTGTTGTGAGGTGAAAACTTCTGATGACTTTGAAGAGAAGTGTTGAATTTATTTCTTATGTGTCCTATGACTCTAGCTAGGAGTTTATCTGGGTGAGATCTTGTCTATATGGAGTGACCCCTGCAATTCAGATTCTCAACACATGACCTAATGTGAATTTTGTTTGCTTGTTTGAATTGCCAGATTGATTTTTGGTCAAGGGTAATTTTACAGTTATCTCTCCAAGGTTGCTATCTCTGAATAAAAAGAAAATATATAGGGGAAGATGTGAGGAGGCTCAGTTTCTGGCAAAGAGTTTCTGAATAACTTTGCTAAAACAGGCCGAACTATTTAGATATTTGCGATAAATATAATCTAAGGTAGTAATTCTGTATTCAGAAAGGGACATAGCTGTGAAGGAACTGTTGACAGTATCCTGGAAATGCAATATTTTGTTAGTACTTTTGAGTATCTCTTCCATCTGAAGAAGAGGATATAATTACCTAAACATTTAGCAGAGCAGCAGTTTATTTCTGTGCCTATGTAATTCCAGATGAAATAATTATAGACGATACAGTGGACCACCACCCCCAAATTTATAAGACACAGTTATTCTTCAGATTTAGAGTTCCTCTCTTAAAGTGCACAATAGGTTTCCCATTGCTAAAGAGTCTGACCTCTTGAATATTTTTTTCCTGACCTTCAAATCCTCATAGGAATCATTAGCAGTCACAATGCCTTTTCTTCTCTTTCCATGTCCAAATGAGGATGTTGGATGTTGAGAGACGAATATTTCATTTCTTTAAAGGAAAGAATAAAACAATTCATCCTGGAATGGCTGGCAGGAATAAAAATGAGCACATCTTGGCAGTGATCCAGGACCTGGAGAGGATTGTGATAATAGTACTGCATGGGAGAATCCAGCCTAAATTTTACACTTTCAGCATCTGAACATCTCTGGATGGACTGAGACACTAAAGCAGAGCAATTCAGTGATTTCTTTTGAAAACTAAGAATTTTTTTAGATTTAGCAGCTAGAGAAACTAGTTGAAGGGGTCCCTCTTCATACATAAAAATGCTGGGGTGAGTTTTGTTCTTTTTACAGACAGACTGTGCAGTCTTGTCTTGCGCTGCAAACCCAGTCCAACAGCCTGAGAAGGACCTTAACTGCTTCTGCTTGTAACACTGAATCTTTCCCCTGTGGGTTTGCCTTTAGCAGACCTCACATAGCATACATTTTGGTTGTAGATTGTTCAGCTACAGGCAACATCTTGGCCCTGCAGCCATAATTTGCTGACTTTCTACCATTTTATTCCTGATGTTTCTGTCTGAGTATGAAATGCAGTCAGTGTAAAAATAAGTCTATTTCTTTTAAGGAATTCCTATATGAGACCAGTTAATATTGATAATGTGCCTAGAGAAATGAAAATAATGTCAAAAACCAAAAGCACTTTCTCCAAAATATTATAATTTTAAAGTAGCTCAAATAAATGAAATACGCCTCCTGAGCAGTGGAGCTGAAAATGCCTAATCAAGTTCCAAAGAATAGGTCAAACTCCGGGAGACAAAGAGACAATCCAGAAGACTCAACAATCCAGTGTGCATCATAGAGAAAGCTGTGTCAAAAGATACTTGTTGGTTCTTGATGTTTGGAAGGGGTCTTACCTCTGATGGATTGTCTGGCCTCAAGTAGCCTGTGCACTACTCGCTGACAAGAGAGGCCCAGCTAGACAAAGCAAATGCTAACTTAGTTATGCAGCTTACAAACTGTACAGCTTGTTACACACCTCTCCTCCCTGCCCACCCCAATAATAATTTATGTCTTCAAAGGGCGTTTTGTGTTCCAGTGAAAAGTGGCTTAAGGGTCACAAGCAGTTCTGTGCAGATTGCATTGGCTGGAGGGTCTCAGTCTACATACCCAGACTTAAAGCTACAACCATATTTAAAAACGGAAGTGTCTGAATATCATTTCCTCCCTCTTTGTCTGCCAAACCCTGAATTCAAAGTTCAACAAAGGGAGTGGTGATTTTAGATGGTTGAGATGCTGGCAACTCTTGCAGGGGCAAACTTAGGACTTGGCAGGTATATAAAGGTCAAGGGATGAAATCTGAAGCTTTTTCTGTGTTCCAGAGAAAGATGATGGATCTGAAAAAGAAAATGAAGCTTAATATATATCCAAAAATAACCCAGTAGAGTTTGAGTTCTGGATCTTTGAATGGGATTCTTATTACACAGTATGACCACAAATATTAATGTCATACCAGCCAATTTGGACATCCATGTTTATCTAGCAGTCTTTACAATCCTATAATGTTGTTCTTTCCTACATGAAGATTTTTCATTTTCTTGCTTTGTTAATGAGACTCTATGTGTTCTTTAAGCCTTCCCTCTAACCCCCAAATTTGGGCCTCATTTATATTTCAGTCACTTTAAGGCACTCTGTAAAAATTCTATGTACGAAAAAGAAATGTTTTAGAGGTGCCGAAGATATCTTTTTCACATATTTTATTACCAATTTCTCTTATGTGTTTTTCCTTCAATTATTTTAGTGAAGTTCCCTCCTAACATAGTGAATATCCATGTGAAACATCCCCCTGAAGCCTCAGTTCAGATCCATCAAGTGTCGAGAATTGACAGCACAGCAACAGGACAAAAAGCGAAAGTACCTCAGCCAGTACATCCACAGGTCTCTTACCAAGGTCTTCCGTATCAGAAGACCCAGAAGGGACATACAACTTACACAAATCAACAACCCATTCCTCATATGTTTCCTGTTTCAGTTAAAACTCAGCTTGGGCGCTGCTTTCAGGAGACTGTTGGGACACAGGTAAGAAATGTTTGCTAAGGCTTGTGAGACAGGTAGCTTTAAAAAAAAATTTAAAATCCAACAATTGGAGGGAAAGGACATATTCGACATTCTTTTCTGCAAAAAAATTATTTTGAGAATGTAAAATTTTTATAAAATAACATTTTTCTGAACCTCTTTGTCCTTCAAGCTAATGTCTTTATTTTCTATGGAGCTGGGTACCTGAAATTTTGATTTCAATTAATTTATCCATAGCTTTTTTTTTTTCTCATGGAAATTCCTATGCCACAGCTTTGTGTTATACAGTACTTTAGGCTAATGTTTTGAATCTGTTGTAATGTGACCACTGAATGGGGTAGAAAAATCATGAAAGCCAACTGGGTGTTGGCTAGAAACCTTAGTTCAGTTAAAAATAATATGTTCACATCATGTTTTACATATGATTATTCAGAATTATGTATCTTCTTTCAATCCTCAAAGCATTTTAATAGCAACACATTTTTATATTTGCATATACCCAGACTTGATAAGGATATGTGAAAAGATTGTTAAGAAGTCAGTAAAACCCTGTTATTTATTGCTTATTACCCTTCTGAAATTTGACTTTTCAGATCAAATGTATTTAAGGTGAATGCATGTCTCAGACTGAAATAGTGTTTGAGGTTTCAGGAGAAATCACTCGTTTTGGGATGTGATGTTAGAGAATAAGTATGTTGTTTTTCAGGCTAAAAAATACTTAATGACTCTATCACTGAAGATTTGAATTTCAAGTTTATCACAAAGGCTGCTTTGCTTCTGGTCCTTCCAGTAATACGTGCTCAAAGTTAGCCAATTTTCAAGCATCAAAAATTGTATATATTTCCAGTATATTTCACAAATGCTTGTTAGATGTTGGCAGCAAAATTATCCAAAGATGTCTCCAGCACAGAGCATGGTCTGCCTTCCCCTCAAGGGACATCACCCATCATTACCGAGATGCAGGACTGGAGAAAAATTCCCTTTACAAGTGTTTCTTCTGGCCATTTCTTCCAGCTGTCAGTGAATTTTTTAAAGGCTCTGTGTGCAACCCCTGCCTTCCCCCCCCCATAGTTGTCAGATCCTAAGGTACTGAACTCCTCCTGTCATGGGCAGAATGTTGAACTTGAAATCAAAGTGCCTTAGTCTCAGTCACCTGCCATCTCTAAGGAATTGACATGAGGATGCTTAAAAGTAATTCATTCATTCTGAAAAATGTAAGGGAAGAAGTTAATTTAAATGTCATCACACACCAAGAGAAGACCAGGGTTAAGTTTCAATGTGGAACATTAGAGGCTAGGATTCACAAATTGTTGAATGGTTCATTTGGGATCTACAGTCTAATTTACACTGGTGAGTTCTTCGTGCTTGTCTGTGTCAAGAATAGTAAAACCTTCAATGCTTTTTTCAACAAGTGTTGAAGCACATGGTCAAATGAAAGGTCATGGATTTTACATGAAAAAATTAAGCGGGGCCTGTGCCAAACAACCATTTCTCTCTATTTCCTAAAAATGAGTAATATAAAAAGCATTGCATCATAATGTGCAATCCTAAAAATCTGGAAATAAGTGTGATAATAATAGTTGTTTATTATTTTTTTGTATTTCTCTTTGTACTCATATATAAAGGAATACAAAATTAATTTCTTGGTCTTAGACCTGGCAGTGAGTGCTCTTTTATCTCCTACCTCTCATGCTTAAGCAGTTTCCTGTGTGTTCTTTCTGCCACATTCATGAGTGAGGTATTTTGAAAGACATACTGAGACTTTGTGTCCTATGCATGCCCCTCACATTACAATGATTTTAAAACTAAAGGTTACTCATTGCTCTCTGGAAGACAGTAATGTGCTCCTTTTAAGGGGGGAGAAGAGGGAACATAAGCTTGCATTACCCTCATGTCTGACTTGGAATCCTACTAAATGCTTAATCACCAATTTTTATAACATTTTTTTTCAGTATTGCCCTGGAAAAATGTGTCTTTGCAGTGCTCTCAAGAAAGGGTAGTGCCTCCTAGTTCAGAATAGTGTGTGTTCTCAGTTTTTACAGATTTCATTGATCAGTGTCAATCCTGAAGAAGAGCATAGTAAGGATTTCAGAGGCCTTCTGTTAATTGTTCAATTTAATTGGAGTTGTAGAAGGGCATTTTGTAGAGCATTCTTTTAAGGCCTTGCCATAAATATAGATCTAAGTGACTCATTCACCTTTCAAATTTGAATCTGAAATGTTATTTTTTTTCCTGCAGTCAGTCAATGCATATTCTTTCTTTTTATGGTAAATATGCCTTAAACTGCAAAAGACAGCTTTTTTTTTAAACTGCTTAATAGATCTATTCTAAAAGAATTAGCGTTTCAGTTTCTTTCATATTTGCTTTGCTATATCTGGGGATTCTCTTTATTTGTTCAGATGAGATACTAAAATGAGCTTTCCCGATTAGTAGCAATGTGTAGCTATTAGTAGCAAGTCCTTTCTGGAATTGAATGCTGCATAATTTTGATATCCATACTTTGTTAAACAATCATCAGTGTTTATACATTTTTTTGCAGGGTGGACTGTGTATTTGGCTTCAGAAATGTTTTATTAAATGTCCTGGGATCCTGAGATGACTTTACTGTCTGTAGAGCAGATTGGTGGAAGGATTTGTGTGTGGCCTCTTGTAGACAAGTCAACTAAGTTAATATGGCTTTGCTGAACGTACTTTTGGTCCACGCTAAAATTAGCGGACAGGATTAAAACAGTATCAGACTCTCTTTTGTGGTTTTGTGTGCATGTGTAACCTCTACCATTCTATGTTTCTCTCCATCCCTTGTTCTCTTCTTCTTCTTCCTTGAATTTCAACTGCTCTTCAATTACAGGTCTTTTGATTTTAGTGCTTTGAGTTTTTTTTCATACTCTTCTGTGGAATACTTTTCATCTCCCAGCACATTCTTCCTTGCCTCACCTTAGTTAAATTCCCTTAATGTATCTCATTCAAAAACAGTAGGATACTCAAATTCCAGGGCAGAGAGAGTGCGTTTTCTGCAGTGAATTTCCAAGCGAGTGCATACTGTTTCAGTTAGCAACTGGAGCCACCTTGAACTGAAGCTCAGAGGACATTGTGGCACTGATAGTTGAAGAACCTGGTCATATTGTCAGGCCTACAATCACTTTTCATTAATGACATATGAATTCTTTCAGACCACCTCTTCTCTTAGGTGCCTATAGTAACATAAGTGACTGTAACCACAGGCAGCAACTGTGAGGACAGGCTAGTAAAAGGTGTATGAAAATATGTCAGTCCACCAGCTCAGGACAGGGGGAGTGAGAGGGGCAAGAGGAATGAATTTTCGTAGTTTAATAAGAATAGATAAACAAAGGCATACATTTTCATAAATACATTTACACATGTATGTATATGTTGCTTAACTGTGGTTGTTTTCTGAAGTGTCCTCAGCACTGTGAAGTGGAAAGATAACTACAAGAGTAGTATTACTGTTTGAATTTTTAAATAGTATTATAGGGAGCAAATAGTGTTTTGGATGGCTCTGTTTTGTTCTCAAGTCAATTCACTTTTCCTGGCTGCCTCTCTTTTCTCTGACTGGAACGCTTAGCAATTATTTCTCCTCTGGGAGATGTTAATGGTGGTTGCTCCAGGACAGCATATCACGTTACATGATAGCTCACTAGGATACATCCCATGCAAAAGTTGTGGTTCATCATACTCCTTCCTAGTACCACAAGGATTTTTGCAGAGTATGTCATAAACCAAACAGTTAATCTGCAGGCCAGAAACTTGCTATTGACATAAAGATATAGGAAACAAACCTTTACCTAAACTTGCAGATTGCTATATAGAAAATTACATGGAGGAAATAGAGACTTGAAGTTGGGAAATAGACATAATGGAAGCAGTAGGATAAAATTCCAATTAAGATGCAGAACAGTAAATTTCTGAAGACTACTCTATGTTACGATGCCTTCAAAAGCTGGAGACTGGGCATAGTGTCCTGCAAAATATTTTACAGCCATGTCGTCCTTTATTTCTGAAATCCAAGGAGTTGGTCATCTTAGACCACTGATTCACTAAGTCCTAGTCAAAAAGCAAGCAAATAAGGAAGATTTTGTTTCTCTTCTTTAATTCCTCCTCTTCAGATGATTTTCATTTTAATTCTAATAAAAATGCCTTTATTATGACACAGAATATCTTGTTATTTCCCAAAATACTTTACAGCGTCAGTGGTGTACCTAGTAAAGATTGTGTTGGTATTCTTGAGTCCTGTTGATCTTGCATATAATTTCTTTGCATTTAAATCAAGAAAAGAATGCACTTATCTACTGTCTGTCAAAATTCATATAAAGGTAATTAAGCACTACTTTTTCCACCCCTTAGGATCACTTTGAAGTGTTTACTAAGTATATTCAAGTGTTTTCCTATGGTTACTGCATTGCAGTATTATCGCTTGAAAAAGTGGGGGTTTTTTTCCCAAAATTGTTTGGATCTCTTCTTCCCTTCAATGTAAAAATTGTGGTATTTTTTGCAAAACAGTAAGAAATTGGAGAAGCTGATATTTCAAAAAATTCATCTAAATCATGCTCTTTCTGTCTAAATTCACATGTAATGCTGTTCTCTTCAGCAGCTATTTTTGGGTGCTAGATTTACCGAAGGAGACTTCTAGTGATCTCAGCATCTGTAGTTTAAAAACAAAAAAAAGAGTTGTTATTCTGTAGAGAGATACTGAAGTTGCTTCCCTTAATGAAGGGAACACATCGCAAAATGTCCAGAAGAGAAGCTGGCTATGAAGTCCTGTCTGCCTATGTTTGTTCATTCCTCCTCATGTAACTGCTGAGAGGATCATCTCTGAAATGATCACTGCAACAATTTTAGAAATACTGTCTTCTGATCCCCCCTTTTTCTTGTGGTATTTTAAATTCAAGTCAGTACCAGGTTGCCATATTGGGTATACATTCTGTTCCTCACTTGTCAGTGGTTTGCTATATGATGCTTTGTGCTTCCCTTGCAAAATGCTTAAAAAGGTGTGGCACAAAAGATCCATACTTGTTACAGCTCTGTTCAAAAGGATGCCTGAATTGGGGCTGTTTTGGTATTGTGAAGTGAAATTTGGTGGATTATAATGATACTTTGGAAAATCATATTAAAGAAAATCACAATATTACATCTATAGCAAACAATAGAAGCATATTTTGATAGATGAATGGTTTTAATTGAGCTAAATAACATTAATGGTGAACACTAGGAAAGATTTTTGAAAATTATAAGGGTTGTCCATATTTCAGTGCAATCAAAACTCTCACATATGTGTTCAAATGTGTTTCAAATGCCGCTTAGTATGTCTGATCAACAGATATTAGTTAATCAACATCTTGAGCGGGATACATTTGGAGATAGTTTATTTAATACTTTGTTTCAGTAATGTCTTTTACAGGAAACACTTGTTTTGGTTTGAGCAACACCCTGTCAAACAAACTGCTGTCAAAATTACTAGAATACAAAATAAAGCCAAGTGATAGGTGGCAGCTGGAAAAGGTCAGAAATTATCAACATCATATCATGGTCAAGATTCTGACTGCAAATCATTAAGCATTTACTTCATTCAGACAAGTGCACACACTGATCAGCTACTTAACTTTGAGAATATACATAAAGTTTTTAGAAACTGGACTTAGATAATTGGTGAGTTTTTCATGATGGGAAATATTAAACAAATGCATCAAAGTTTTTGAGTTAGAAATCAGAACAGCAAAATATGTTGATTGCCCTTAATGCCTAACCTAACATATTGATACTGCTGTATGCAATATGATCATAATGTGTGTAGTGTGGAGGTGATGACAGTAGTAACATGCCTGTTGAAGTTATTCATTCAACTGTATAAGCATCCCTGTTGAACTTCGTATTTAAGAAAACATTTCCTGTGGAGGTAAATTTCAGGTATTTTCTTTTTTTGACAGCTGTATGAAATGAACTTCGTATTTATCTTCTTTAGGCAGGAGAAATGATACAGTTTTGTGCTTCATCTGGTACTTTTTCTCTTAGAGCACTTTTAAAACCTCTTTTCTTTAGAATAGTCTTAAAAAATACCAATCTCATAAAATAAAATAACTGTCTGGAATTTCTTGAAGCTCATGGTTTGGCTTCTGAAGTTCTTAAACAAATAGACTGTCAGAAATTGGTGTGGATTCATTTCCAGGATTAATGCTTCATTCGCAATAGTTTCTTTGCAAGATCAATACTCTGAAATATCAGAAGATTAAAAATGTATCAGATACCAAAAACACCAAACATTGTTTTAATTACTCAAATAGAAGAAAGCTGGATAATTTTTACTTGCTTATGAAGAATGTTCTGCTTAAGCCAAAACAAATTCTTTACCAGTTCTTCTAGAAAGTCTGGAAGTATTTAAGTTTCTCTCTTCTGCTTATGAGACAATGCCTGTTAGTGAGCCAGTGCTACATGGGATAACACTCTTCATTTGTAACAACCTGTCATTCAGCTGGTCAGTGAGCTAATTAAGTATGTCTGTTAATTGTTTCTGTAATACAGTTTATTAAGTTTGAGGTTTCTTGCTCTGTTTGTCGTGCCTATAGGAAAAAAAAGAAGCAACAATCCAAGGTCTGTGCCTGTTGAGTGGTTTACAGAAAGTTAAACAGTGTATCCATTCACTTCTGCTATTGTGGTATGTGAAATGCAGTCTTTTGAGCTGAATCCCAGAGTCATTAGCTATTAGCTCAGGCAAAGCACCTATCAATTTCAATCATAGTTAATCATGTGACACTCCTTTATTTATGCCTGTACTGTGGTTTTAGCTAACAGCTTGTGACAGGGATTTGTAGATGGGTCATGCAGGAGTGGGAGTCCCAGGAAACCTTGTGGTCCCTTGGTCAGAATCCTCTGCGGCTGCCCTGAGAGTAATTGCTCCCTACTGCACTTTATAGGGAGCGGAATAAATTCCCCCTACTGTCTTAGCAGATGAATTTCAAGGATATAATCCTTCCTTTTCCTTGGCATTGGAAAACACATGAAGCGGTGGTGGCAATACACAGTTTAGCACTCCAGGACTGTGGAGATGGGGCAGAGGCTTGAGTCTGGACAAAGTAACAAAGAGGTGATGTGGCTTGGGGTGGCTTTTGTGCACCAGCACAGGGTCAGCCAGAATTTCAGTCTTCCAGTGGGAATATTCAGTACTTCCTTCAGTTATATAAAATATTGGCATAGGAGCCCAGGCACGCATGGGGAAAAATATGTGGATTCGAAACAATACTTTCAGGGTCTCTGAGGTGCTCTTACCCAGGAAGGACTTTGTTTTATAGCAGTACCATGTGTGCATCATACTGCTGCTACTGCTGAGCCTCTTTCAGCACAGTTGAGCTCTTTTATACCAAACCTTCATGACTTCTTTGCCTTCTGAACCAGTAAGACTTATTTCCATATTATAAGCTCATGACAGAGATATCATTCATGAAAATCTGTACTCTTTTCCAGGAGCCCTCAGGAATACAGACTAGATTAGTTAAAAATATGTGTAGATGATGGATAGGAAAGTGTAAACCTAAGCTTAGGGAATGGCATTATCTTCATGCACAGTCAAGCATGCCTGGGTTTAGCTTTCCTGCTTATTTTAGGCTCATGTGTGTATGTGTTAGAGTTGTGTTGAATGGTGAAACAAACTAAAAAATAGTTATGAATTCCTCCAAGTGACTTTTTCCAGTCACTTGTGATCTCAGAGGCTGAAAAAAACTATCTGAAGTTCAACTAATGAGTTCTTATTGGTAGTAAGATGTGGGTAAGACTTTTGAAGTGGAGAGGAATTACCTACCTGTAGAAATAGAGCTTCAGTTCATCGATGCTTAAGGTTGCAGAAAGGAGGGAGCATCTTAAGAAAATATAGCTGGCTAAGGAACAGTTTGTGCAGTTGCCATGAATGTTTAGAGTATCTGAGCACTGCTAGATGTACCAGAGAAATCAGGGTTTAGTAGCCACAGAAGAACTCTGTTTCTGCTTGAATTAGGACTTTGCAGAGCAGTCATGTTTTGTGATGAATAGCTCCAAAATTACACAGATCTTCCAGGCAATAGGAGCCCCATGTGGGAGTTGCTTTTCTTGTTGCCCAGTTTCTACAATGATCTGGATGTTACCAAATTATCATTGATTCTTCAAGCTTTAATTCGCCATAGAGGCCAGAGGGAGCAGCAGCTTAATCATTGCCAGTTTTTACTGACGGGACTGCAAACACAGTTGCCAGATGACTCAGATTTTGGCATCCTTATTTTTGCTCATGGTTTTTATATGGAAATTTGAAAAAGTTATGACCACAGAGATCATGATTTTCAGTAGAGTGCAAATGCTGTAGCACCACACCTAAACTATAAGCAGGCTTTAGTCCATCTTCCTCCTTGCTTTTTTGCCTTCTTGTTTTTTGCTTGTTACTATTAAATGACACCTTTTCTATTTTGGGAGGAAAAGGAAAAAAAAAAAAAAGGGGGCACAGTTCATGATGGCATGTTGGCTCTCATGTTAAGTGGAATCTTGCCTTGACACACGCGAGCTCCTGGGATGTGTCCTTGAGGTTTTGACCTTGAAGAGAACAGTGGGTGTTAGGTAATATGCCTCACTGCCCAAATGCTCCATTTCTGAGATCATAAGGGGAGGTTGCAACACCAGCTTTGATTCCTCCCATTTCTCTTCAGAGAGTGGAGAGTTGTAAAACCAAGGTACAGTGTGGGGAGAAGAGTTGAGTGCAAAATGCAGCAGCTGACTTGATAACAGCCACAGCATATGACTTTAGTGAGTGGCTTCTCTGTCTTTGAAGAAGCTCTAGGAAAGAGGTTAAGCATCTGTGACTATAAAGCAAAACTTGGTAGCTGTGGTTATAAAGTCAAATGGTCCTTCCTGGAGCATGCCTGCCTGGGATGCAGGTTGAGAAAACCAGCATTGTATAAAGGTGTAACATGAACTCTCTAAGGTTTCTAGAGTAGCCACATGGAGGAGGCATTATGAGTACTCTCCAGTTGGAAGATTTTTTTTAGCTTCTGGGAACTGCAGCACAATCTATGTATTCTCTAGCTAGGGGCAGTTGAAAGAGCTTATTTTGGTTTTGAAAACAGCTGAGCTGCTATAGCAGAATTAAATGTCCATTTATGCATCTTGATGGTATCTCTGAAGTACCAGGCTGGGAGTTGCTTAAGGAAGCACAACTCAGCGGACTCTGATCAGGAATAGTCAGCCTTGTGCTAATCCTACCAGTGCCTAAGCCAGGGGAGTGCAAGACAGCTGAAAGACATGCATTCACCTAGGGTAAGCCTGGGCCTGTATCTAAAAGGTGGGACTTGCTGAGATACCTCAGTGTTTTAACACAGCCAAATACCATCCAGGCAAGGACTATTTCTCATCTCTTGCAACATAGGAAAATTTGTCACCAGGCCCACTCCAGACAGTAATGTGGAAGTAGATTCCTAAAGTTGCACAATAATGGAGCAGTTTGTTTGAACCTGTTTGGCCACTCTGTTCTTTTTGCTGTTCATGTGTCACACCAAACTGAGGCTCAAAGCACAGGGGGTGCTAACCTGTATATGGGTAGTGTGTGGAGGCACACCATAGCCATGCCAAGTTGCCCTGGTGCTAGAAACTTGGATGTATGTGGCTGGCTGTCACCAATCTGGAGGACGCTTCGGACTTCCCACACATCCCTTGACATAGATCTAAGCTTCAGGTGCTGCAAGTGCTGAGCTGTTGCAGGTTGCACATTACAGTCTGGTGTTTAAATAGTGAACTGCTGCTGCTGCTTTTAATTTGTTGAGATACTTCAGGAGGTGTCTGGGGAGTATCTGTGAAAAAGGGACAGAGAAAATGTCTGGGATCATGCCTTGCTGGCCCTCCCTGTGCAGAGGGGACCCTCTGATGAGTCAGAACCCTTGTGGGGTAGCTTGCTATCCTGTTAGTAGTCACACTGTAAAGCTACACAGGGTAACTCTGCTTTAGAAATATCATTGGCTCATGTGTCACAGTATGATTAAGAGCACATTGGAAAAATTTTGGGAAAGTTGGAGGAAGCTGTCAGTGCCTGTGCATTCAGCATGCAGTTGCACTGCGAGTGACTGGGTTACCAGCTAAGTGAAAGCAACCACAGGGCCGCAGCCTGTGGCATAGGATGAGCCAGCTGTCTTGAGCTGAAAGCTATGTGGCAGTGAACATTTGGGTCAGAGGTTTATACTCTGTCAGAACACAGAGTTAGATTAG